>NC_139576.1:557674-612607 GCF_946808225.1 Silurus aristotelis
TCAGACATGTCAGTGTTCAGTGTTCAGTGCAGCTGTTGACACAAATTGCTCGTTTACAGAGAACTCTGTATTTCCTCTTGGACTTTTGTCTCCTGCTTTGTGTCCAGATAAAAAGAAGCGAACAAGACACTCACGTCTCCTCGCACTAGAGAATTCATCCAATACTCTACTTCTGCTTTATCTCCACATCCCTGAA
This sequence comes from Silurus aristotelis, assembly GCF_946808225.1. Taxonomy (NCBI): domain Eukaryota; kingdom Metazoa; phylum Chordata; class Actinopteri; order Siluriformes; family Siluridae; genus Silurus; species Silurus aristotelis. Next base: position 557,871 of record NC_139576.1, read on the forward strand.
TCCAAAGTTCTGCCTGAGAGTGTAATTGGTCTGATGCAGTATGGTTTCTATAGCAACAGCTCAATCAAAAGGATACTAAAATCTTGTAAGGAGATGTTCATGTATCATGGATGAAGGAGTCTCCAGTGTCAGTGCTTTGTATACACAGAGTCTTCATGAATTCAAAAAATGTGGTTATTGGTAATGTGTAATACCACCTTTGGCCACAAGAGGCAGCTAGTTAGCGTTTCTTTACCACCAAACACACACACAAAACCGTAATTGCTATAAAACATACTGTATATACTTCACTACTTCACTTACACGCTGAACAGGTCAAATCTCACTATCGCACAATCAATACACTACAATAGAATACGGAAGAAGCCCAAAACTGTTAAAGCAGTCTGGGGATTTGATCTCCTAATCCACCAATCAGTCTCTGAGGACTTTTACCTCAGAGCCACAACCAGTCCTGGGTTATTCCATATCTAATTAAATAAGGGATTGAAAACCTCTCTCTCTCTCTCTCTCTCTCTCTCTCTCTCTCTCTCTCTCACACACACACACACACACACACACACACACACACACACACACACACACACACACACACACACACACACACACAACGCTCTCCACACCCTGAACTGATGAACAAATGAATAAACTAGCAGAAGGGCCGAGCGCTACATGCGTGATAAATAATCATTATAAAATAAAGGTGGAGGAAAATAGAGCCAAACCCAGGATGAGAATAGAACGACCTTACAGGAATTAGAACGCTATGCAAGAAAAATAGAGACACAAAGAGAATAAATACAGGAACAAGAGGTAAAAATAGAACAACGTATAGAGAAAAATAAAGCCAGAAGAAGGGACGAACATGAATTGACAGAGAGCACAGCAGTGTAGGAGGACAAAGCAAAACAAGGGCCATGTTTTCTTCTCCAGTTTTAGGATCAAACCAAGTTCATGTGTAACACACAGATTCTTGCATTTATTGACAGTGTTATTTAATGTACAGAACTTCCTGAAATGGTTAGTTGTGTTTATCTGGTTAGCGATGGAGGTATCTCAGAGATACAGAGTTCCACAGAGATGTGCGATGTGGTGGGATGAAGCAGGAGTGTGTCAGTATTCAGTGAGGAGATCATAATCTGCCCTCTCTCCTGACCTGACGTCCATCTCTCTGACTCACCATCCTGTTACAATTACCTTCTACTCAGGTCCAAACTTAACTGTCTTAAGGACATGTCACCTGTCTCAACATCCATACCTTCAGGCTGACATCACACCTTGTTTGAGCAGCCTTCTGACCTGTTTTTAGGACCTGCCTCGATTATCTTATTACCCTTTTTGATGCATCTACTGTTATGCCTTTAGGATCTGTCACCCTGATTCACTGCCTTGCATTCATGTCTTATTGCCCCGATTCATGTAACATCTACCCTCTGTCAGTGCCCTGCTATCCTGTCTCTCACTGACCTTCTTCCTCTACCAAGACCTCCAGCCCTGTCTCATATTCCTATCAACCATTCTGTCTCATTACATGTGCCTAGTTTCATCAGCTTGTTGCCTCATTTGAAAAACGTCCCCATTTCTAATCAGTGTTGACCATCTGCAGAGGCGACTGTACCTTCTGTCACTGTACCTTCTCCATCTCACCCCTCCATACAAAAGGGTTTTTATACTTTACACTTGTACTTTACATATTCCAGTGATGTTAGGATACAGGGTGGTATCTTGGTGACACCAGGGCTTGAACTCCAGACCTTCTAATCAGCAACCCAGAACCTTAAGCACTAAGCTACCACTTCACTGAGTTCTCCCTGAATTCTCCCTGAGTTCTCCCTGGGTTCTTCCTGAATTCTCCCTGGGTTCTCCTGTTACATGTACATGTGCCACCTAGATGAGGATGAGGTTTCCTTACTGAGTCTGGTTCCTCTCAACATTTCTTTTTCATACAATCTCAGGGAGTTTTTCCTTCACCACAGTCACCACTGGCTCACTCATTAGGTATAAACATATAAGGAACAAACTTATACATTCTTTTATTACCTCGTTATCTCTGTAAAGAGGCTATAAGACAATGACCATTGTTATAAACATTCTACAAATAAAAATACACTGAACAGAAGGGAGCATCATGTCCAGGACTTCTTTACGGCTATGAGACAAATGTGATTGTGCAGCTGTTCTGTATACACATATACCCAATTTAAGTCTTGTTGATTGGCCATGTTTCCTGATGGTCCTAGTTAGTTTGCATTTTATAATCACCCTGCTGGTTAGGCTTTATTGCTCTCAATACCATGACCCTGGATCGAGTCCTGTCAGTGATCCAATCTTCTTCACCGTCAAGGATTTCTCAAAGTCCCAAAGTTCCTAAATTACAGAGGGTTACAGCATCCATTAAAAACCTGAGCTTAATCAAACATATAGACCAATGATCAGCTAAAGGATCAGCTGACCCTGAACAAGACCAGCTGAGATCTCAGTACCGAGTGAAAGGAAGAGTAATTTAAAGGTTAATAATCCTAACGTGGGGTTAAAAGTCCCTCTGCAGCAGGTCTAATACGGCATAAACATTATAAACTCCCGCATGGATCAGGAAATAGAGCTGTACTGTGTGCATGTGATACTATTACACATCCTCATACACAAGTGCAAGAATGCCTTATTATCAGCACAATTGCCACAGCAACTACAAAGGTGGATGCTAAAAATACTCCGCGAGAGCAGGAGAAAGAACACAGCTCGAAGTGGAGGGAGAAATGGAGCTGAGTGACACGTCAGGGAGGAAACTGCCTCAGCTCGGAGACGACTTTAACATTTCTAATGGACTTCAATTAAAAGCTACAAATGCTAATGTTGGACTGCTAAACTTTATCACACTGGCGTAGGATCCATGAGCAGCTGAGTGTCAGGAGAATAAAACTGTGCAGGTGGACAATTTTCACAGTCCTGAGAGTTTCAGAAGGAGCTCACTAGCAGGAGCACTCAAACATTACCCAGAACAAACCCACCACCATTCTTCTTCATCTTCTTCTGCCTTTTCTTCTCATTATTACTTTTTCCTCTTCGTTTTTTATTGTTTAATATAGAACATTAAGTAATCAATTAATCAATAAGTCAATCAAACAGAAATGATTAAACATAAGCTAATTAATTAAGTGGTATTGCTATTCATTATTTATTAATAATCAACAAATTATTATTACATTTTATTACATTTTTACAATTTATTGATAGTTATTAATCTTCTATATAACACTTTAATGTCCATTTTAAAACCTTTTAAAGATCATTTCTGATGTAATCATTTATTATTATATTGCATTTTTACGGCTGACAGTTGCAGAGTTCTTGTCCTAGTGTGGTCTGGATTCTCGGTACATTATATATTGTTATTATCAGAAGGTTTCTGTAAAAGGCAGAAGTGTCCAGAAACTGAAGGTGAGTCTGAAGCTGACAGAAGGTTTTATAAGTGAGCAGGAGCTCAGCCTTCTTTCAGCTCATATTGATGAAATGTTTATCCCTTTAAATCCAAACTCTGAGTAACTAAATCCTCTAAGCCTGGGATCAAGTACAGTTTAAAGGGACTTTTTTGTGCTAGAGGAGATCTATAAGCTAATAATCAACTCAGAGTGCTAACCAAGCTAACCGTTACATGTCCTGCCATGGACATCTTAATGTCACAGCTTTTCCAGATCATTCTATACATGTTCTATAGACCTGAGGCTAAATATTTTCCTTTTTAAAGCCACATCTAGAAACTTGGAATAAATGGCTGTACATTTGGTTGAAAGCATTTAAACATGTACTGTGATGGAGCACGAGTGCACGTCATGCAATTTTTCTTGGTGCAAATATATACACAGATATGAAATGTGTACGCAGTTTTTAAATAATACTGTATACAGAAAGTGGCTTTGCATGAGAAGTAGTGCAATTTAGAATATAAAAGTGAAAGTGACTGTAAAGCCATAAATACAGACATAAAGTATGTAAACAATCTTGAATGAAATAAATATTATTTACAGAAGTGAGTTTGCATTAACAGTAGTGCAAATTAGAATATAAAAGTGAAAATGACTGTCTGTATGTTTTTTGAGGGGGCTGTAGGGGGGGTCATCTGGGGGTACATGGGGCACTGTTTAGCAGGCTGACTACAGTGGGGAAGAAACTGTTCTTGTGGTATGAGGTCCTGGTCCTGATTGACCAAAACCTCTTGCCAGAGGGGAGGGACTGAAAGAGTTTGTTTCCAGGATGAGAAGGGTCAGCTACGATCTTGGCTGCACGTCTCTGGGTCCTGGAGAAGTACAGCACCTGAAGGGGTTTGGGAGACTGCATCCGATCATCTTCTCAGCAGAGTGAATGACATGTTGCAGTTTGGCCTTGTCCCTGGCTGTAGCTGCAGCAAACCAGACCGTGATTAGGGGTGTGAGGGTAAATTTGATGATGGCAGTGTAGAATATATGTGCTAAGACGTCTTGGTGAGGGCGCTGATGTTCTGCTCCCACTTGAGCTCCTCAATGCTCAGACTTCTTGGAGCCCAGAATCGGAAGGACTTGACAAGTTTAGGTCTTTCAAAGCGGCAGTAATACTTAATCAGGCTGTTGGCCAGGTGCAGGTTGGGGGCTCTAGACTGGTAATTGGTGATCGCCTTAAGCCCTTTCCAGACAGAGGCAGAGTCTTTGATTTGGAATTGTGGTTTCATTCAATTTCCTTCCAATGCATATCTCTTGAGGATGCAATTAAATAATATACTTTGATGGTTGCATATAGAGCATGAAAGAAGAACAGCTGAAATTAATTAATTAATTAAGTGATTTATTAATTTATATGTCAGTCTTATACACTGTTAAAGATTATCCCGTTAAAAAAACAGTAAAGAACTGGCAGCACGGTTGCCAGCAACTTATTGTAAAATTAACAGTCTTATTGTTTGTAAAATTTACAGTTGGCTACTGTTTTTGCAAATACAACATAACACTGTTTCTACATTAAAGTATATTTTTGAAAATATAATAAGCAATTTTTTCTAAACCTTGTGATTTAAGAATTTGCCCCAGTTTAACTACAAAACGCCACGTTACTACCATGTATAAATGTACTCTTTAACAGAAGTAAATCAGCTTTAAAAAGTTGTTTCAAAACATCTCTTCTTTATTAAACTGTCTTAGAATAAATCCTAAATAACATTAGAGAAAATAACACAGATTCTTATTTACAGAACATTTGTATAAAATAAAAACAATGTCAACTAAAAGCCCAAAGCTTATTACATGCATGGAAATACATCTAAATGTAAAAAGAATTTACTCTGAAAAGAAAGACAAAGTGAATGACAGAAAACATTCACGTATATACAGTACTTTTGAGTGAATATGCATGTATGTGATGTGTGTGTGTGTATGCGATGTTTGTGTGTGGTATGTGGTGTGTATTACTTATATAAAGTCCCACTTAAAATCTATGAATTTTTAAAGTAGACTGGAGACACGTCCGCTTTGATATGACTCCTACAGCCTTGTGCTCTTTTCCGGATTTATCCCAATTAACCACCTGAAAAACAAATGTGTGTTTAGAACTAGAGAGGAGGGGAAATGATTACTCACAGAGAACATATAGCGAAGTATATTCCTGTATAAAGAACAGTTTTCATTCCGGAAAGAAAACAAGCTACAGCAAGCAGGTCTTTTGGACAATAACACCGATATATAAGGGTTTTTTTTCTAACGCTGGAGGCTTCACGTATTTCAGAAAAGCAGCGGAAAACACCAGTCATTTTAGTGTGATACAAAGACAATGTGATTTCAGTGCAATGGAGTTTGAAAAATTAACTTTATTGAAGGATTATCAAATATGTTGCTGAATGAAACTCACCCGGTGATTGAGAATAATGCAACCCGAGTCTAAAATCCAGCTGCACAACCACTGGTGCATTTGGCGTATTAATCACTGAAAATGAGAAAATAGAAGAAAGAGTCACTTCCAATATCCACCATACATGTTAGCTGCCATAGCAAATGTAATGAAAGTTAATTTTACACTTACATTTAAATTTGCGGCATTCAGCAGACGCCCTTATCCAGAGCGACGTACAAAAGTGCTTGAAGATAATCAGGGACTCTGCTGTACGGACATCTAGGGGAAGTTCATTCCACCACCTCGGTGCCAGAACAGAGAAGAGTCTTGAAGTGTACTTACCTCTCATTCTGAGAGAAGGTGTTACCAGTGGAGCAGTGCTGGAGGATCTCAGACAGCGTGGTGCAGTGCGAGATGTGATGAGGTCTCTGAGGTAAGATGGCGCTGGTCCATTTTTGGGCTTGTAGGCACCATCAGTGTTTTGAATCTGATACGTGCAGCTACTGGAAGCCAGTGGAGGAGCAGCAGTGGGGTGGTGTGGGAGAACTTGGGCTGATTGAACGCAAGTCGTGCAGCTGCGTTTTGGATCATTTGCAGTGGATGAATAGAGTTCAGGGGAAGACCTGCCAGCAGAGAGCTGCAGTAGTCAAGTCTTGAAATGACAAGAGACTGAAGAAGCACCTGGTCAGCCTGTGTGGACAGAAAGTTAATGTTATGAAGACGGATAAAAGTCCCATGTGCTCACTGCAGTTTACAAAAATACTGTATAGTAATGTTTTATTTCCTTTGAGTAATAAATACAGCAAAATGCCGTTATATTGTGTCTACATCATTTTACAACAACAATAAAACAGTAATGTCCTGCTTTTGAACATAACATTAATATACTGTTAAAATTCTGCCGTAAATTAACTGCAATTTCTAACGGTGTAGAATGATATTGTAATTGTAACAATACAAATACAGAACATAAATATACTGTAACAGGAAAACAGCAATTCCTGGAGTTCAAGCACCATTTGCCAATTGACCCACTGGTGTTGAAACTTCTGGCCAAGTTACACAGAACAGAACTAAATCCATGTGTAATTTATTTAGGTTAGTAATGATTGAGATTCTGTGAAGATAATAACAAACGATTGGAGAATATAGTTCTTGAGGCTTATACCTTTGGGAGAAACCAAAAGAAAGGAGAATAAAGAGTGTTTTTTTTTCTGAAATACAATTAAAAAATACATGCCAAAATGCAAAAAAATAACTTTCATGTCTCTGTGATATGAGTTGGCCTCCTGTGCTTGGATGCTACTAACAGGCCATAATGCTAATATAGACCCAAAGAAATGGACATATGGACCAAATCAGATAAGTGGGAAATGAAATGAGGTCTACAGCTGATTGGTGTTAAACCTGTGCATCATGATCTACCCTGATGAGCAGTCTATGATTGATGCTTAGCTAAGCTAATATGGAGTTAATAGCTGTGGAATCAAACCTTCCCGAGTGTTTCCCTCATCACAGCCAAATGCGGAATTCATCAAAACCCTCAGCTTTAATTCATCATGTTTTTTTTATCCTGCCGTGTTGCGGATGATGAGCGAAACACATTATGCTAATGCGCAGCTCGAACCACTTCCAGCGTTACACAACCTGACAACGACCTGATTGGAACGAGCAGATAGGAGCGGTGCAGCGCCGAGAGAGACGAGTGCGGAGAACAAAGACAACTCTGAGGAAACATGACAAAAAGGAAAAGGCGGTCAAGCGTTATTAGCATCACAATGTATGAACTCTATTAGCATGCGCTCAGCGATATACGGCTCACGCTCAAATTATTTTCCTTTAACACAGCAATTTAGCAACGATTCCAATTTATTATTTTTCATTTTTAAAAAGCACCAGTTTGTTCTTCATTAACTCCTATAGCTTTACCTCTTCCCTGTCCATGGTGCTGAAACTGACGACTCCTTCCATTTACATTATATAAAAATCTCTATAGAAATCACTACTTAGCCATTACACACATTTTAACGTTCATGTTTCTGTGAATAAGCCCTTACAGTGTGTGTGTGTGTGTGTGTGTGTGTGTGTGTGTGTGTGTGTGTGTGTGTGTGTGTGATGAATGAAAAAAAAAAAAAACACAAAAAAATAAAACCTGTAGGAGTCTCACACCCACGTTGTTTTCATGCAGTGTTATGAACACACACTGATAGGTGTTACACACACACACACACACACACACACGCAATGTAGGAACGTGTTAAATCTGTTACATATTTGTGTCTGTCTGTGTGTCTGTCTGTGTGTGTGTGTGTGTTTGTGTGTGTGTGTGTGTGTGTGTGTGTGTGTGTTCACCTTGCTGTTCTGAGACAGTTTTACTTCACACTTACACATCACAATAAGAATAAACATCACACACAGAGCATAAAGCCGTAGCGTCACCTCGTGATCTTCGAGAGGTTTTTCATAAATCAGTGTGTAAACCTTCAGAGTTAATTCCTGTAGTAAAACAAGTTTTCTGTCATGTTCCTCTTGAGTGTGTGGGCTGTAGTCAAGTTATATAGTTCTATACATTTATAGAGTTCATGCCTCTGAGGTGCATGAGCACAAGGTTCCAATGCTGGCTTATATTAAAGTCCATTATGGATTAAACGTGTCTGTGATCTGCCAAAAATATGAATGTAAAAGGTTAGGAATTGTTCCAGCAGTTTATTAAATAGGACTTGATCAAGCACAATACAAGTACCATGGATAGTTACACAAGCCTTACCCTAAGTTCCTGTAGATTTCCAAGTTCTTGTAATAATCATAATACTATTATCCTCCCATGTTCTGTGGTGTATAGTATCTGTAGTTATATATTGTATCTCCTAGTTCCACAGTTTCTTCTACTACTTCTAATATTTGTTCTCCCAGATGCCCCAGTTCTTCCACCTCTCTAAGTGTCTGAGCTCGTAGTTCTCTAAGTTACTTTACATTTACATTAATGGCTTTAAAAGGTTATACAAAGTGACCTACATTTATTTATATAATAAATAAAACTGAGCAGTTGATGGTGCTCAAACGTCTGACCTCCAATGACTGAGCTCTCAGAGTTGAAGTTTTTTTGAAAATTTTACTAGTTCTTGTAGTATTTTCTGTAGTTGAGTATTTCAGTTCCTGTAGTTCCTTATGTTCTTCTATTTTGCTGTAGATTTTTAATTCTCCTGGAACTTCAACTGTTTGAGTATTATTGTGTTTTTTTAGAAACCTGTGGTTTGTCCTCAACCCTGAAGATCACGCTTCTCTGACTCTGACATGCAGAACTCACCAGGTTTTCCATTATCTTTACAATGAAAAACTATGATTTATGGGCAGCTGTGTGTGTGTGTGTGTGTGTGTGTGTGTGTGTGTGTGTGTGTGTGTGTGTGTGTGTGTGTGTGTTTGTTTGTTTGTTTCGGGGGGGGGTTAAGATGCTCCAGCTGAAAGGCACCGGTATGAAGTCAAGGTTACTGAGCCACTGACCTGTAATACACACACACACAAACACACACTCACAGTGTCTGGTGTTCAATGAACCAGCATCACCTCTCTTCTTACACACACACACACACACACACACACACACACACACACACACACACACACACACACACACACACACACACACACACACACACACACACAGCAGCAGCTCCCTGGTGTCTGTTTCAGCTCAAAGGCCACACAGCAGGAGATTCTGACCTGCTCTCCTTCCTAAGTGTGTTTTTGTTCTGCTGCTATTAGCCACATCGAGCATTAATAAATGCACACACACACACACACACACACACACACACACACACACACACACACACACACACACACACACACACACACACTGAAGAAATGGACAGATATAGAGCAGTGTATCGACCGTATGTGAGAAAAATCTATAGAAATTCACAGAGACTGAAGCTGAGATATTTATTTATATTATTTTCTTTTGCATTAAGTCTATAAAACATATCGAGCTGCATTTTAAAGTATAAATAAATATGAATATAAATGTGTGTGTAATAGTGCAGGCTTCAGTCTTTATATTAACCCTCTCGCAGATAAACACCAGCTCAGCATGCTGGAGCTTTTTAAAGGAACATTTTATACAAAATGTATTTATATGTTTATAATGTTATTTGTGTGTAGTTCGTTTTGCTGCTGGGTTTGCTGCTGTAACCACACCCATTCTTATATATAACCACACCCATTCTTACATATAACCACACCCATTCTTACATAAAACCCATTCTTATATATAACCACACCCATACTTACATATAACCACACCCATTCTTACATATAACCCATTCTTATATATAACCACACCCATTCTTACATATAACCCATTCTTATATATAACCACACCCATACTTACATATAACCACACCCATTCTTACATATAACCCATTCTTATATATAACCACACCCATTCTTACATATAACCACACCCATTCTTACATAAAACCCATTCTTATATATAACCACACCCATACTTACATATAACCACACCCATTCTTACATAAAACCCATTCTTATATATAACCACACCCATACTTACATATAACCACACCCATTCTTACATAAAACCCATTCTTATATATAACCACACCCATACTTACATATAACCACACCCATTCTTACATAAAACCCATTCTTATATATAACCACACCCATACTTACATATAACCACACCCATTCTTATATATAACCACACCCATTCTTACATATAACCACACCCATTCTTATATATAACCACACCCATACTTACATATAACCACACCCATTCTTACATATAACCACACCCATTCTTACATATAACCCATTCTTATATATAACCACACTCATACTTACATATAACCACACCCATTCTTACATATAACCCATTCTTATATATAACCACACCCATTCTTACATATAACCACACCCATTCTTACATATAACCCATTCTTATATATAACCACACCCATACTTACATATAACCACACCCATTCTTACATATAACCCATTCTTATATATAACCACACCCATACTTACATATAACCACACCCATTCTTACATATAACCACACCCATACTAACATATAACCCATTCTTACATATAACCACACCCATACTTACATATAACCACACCCATTCTTACATATAACCCATTCTTATATATAACCACACCCATTCTTACATATAACCACACCCATTCTTACATATAACCCATTCTTATATATAACCACACCCATACTTACATATAACCACACCCATTCTTACATAAAACCCATTCTTATATATAACCACACCCATTCTTACATATAACCACACCCATTCTTACATATAACCCATTCTTATATATAACCACACCCATTCTTACATATAACCACACCCATTCTTACATAAAACCCATTCTTATATATAACCACACCCATACTTACATATAACCACACCCATTCTTACATATAACCCATTCTTGTATATAACCACACCCATACTTACATATAACCACACCCATTCTTACATATAACCACACCCATACTAACATATAACCCATTCTTACATATAACCACACCCATTCTTATATATAACCACACCCATACTTACATATAACCACACCCATTCTTACATATAACCCATTCTTATATATAACCACACCCATACTTACATATAACCACACCCATACTTACATATACCCACACCCATTCTTACATATAACCCATTCTTACATATAACCACACCCATTCTTACATATAACCACACCCATTCTTACATATAACCCATTCTTACATATAACCACACCCATACTAACAAATAACCACACCCATACTTACATATAACCACACCCATACTTACATATAACCACACCCATTCTTACATATAACCACACCCATACTAACAAATAACCACACCCCCATACTAACATATAACCACACCCATTCTTACATATAACCACACCCATTCTTACATATAACCACACCCATACTAACAAATAACCACACCCATACTAACATATAACTACACCCATACTAACATATACTCACACCTATTCTTACATATAACCACACCCATTCTTAGAAATAACCACACACATACTAACATATAACCACACCCATTCTTACATATAACCACACCCAAGCTAAAATATAACCACACCCATTCTTACATATAAACACACCTATACTAACATATACCCACAACTATTCTTACATATAACCACACCCATACTAACAAATAACCACACCCATACTTACATATAACCACACCTATACTTACATATAACCACACCCATTCTTACATATAACCACACCCATACTAACAAATAACCACACCCATACTAACATATAACTACACCCATTCTTACATATAACCACACCCCTTCTTACATATAACCACACCCATACTAACATATAACCACACCCATACTAAAATATAACCACACCAATTCTTACATATAACCACACCCATTCTTAAATATAACCACACCCATACTTACATATAACCACACCCATTCTTACATATAACCACACCCATACTAACATATAACCACACCCATTCTTACATATAACCACACCCATGCTAAAATATAACCACACCCATTCTTACATATATCCGCACCCATACTAACATATAAACACACCCATACTAACATATAACCACGCCCATTCTTACATATAACCACACCCATTCTAACATATAACCACACCCATTCTTACATATAACCACACCAATACTAACATATAACCACACCCACACTAACATATAACCACACCCATACTAACATATAACCACACCCATTCTTACATATAACCACACCAATACTAACATATAACCACACCCACACTAACATATAACCACACCCATACTAACATATAACCACACCCATTCTTACATATAACCCATTCTTACATATAACCACACCCATACTAACATATGTACATATAGGATTCAGCTTGTTATTTTCTATGAGGAAGAAGAAATATGCTGATCAGCAGCACTAAGAGATTTTCTAGGAGATTTTCCTAACATGAGTTTTGTAATACTGTCAATTTGGTTTGATTCTGTTTATGTTGTAATTTCCGAGTGGTCTGTTTTAATGTGCGTGTATGATCATTATACCACGATACTTGTCTTTTGTCATTAAACAAGTATAATGTAGTGATACCATTCACAGGGTAAATGAGGTTCAGTGTAAAAAGGGAAGCAAGCAACAAACAAGCTGAAGAAAAGAGAATAAGTAGTTTTAATGTCACATGGTGGGTGTGAGAGGCTCGAGTGCGAATGTAATCTGGATTACTGTTAATTTGGTTTCTTTTTCTGGATGGCTGGGAGCATGTAGCAGCAAAATAAACTGGAAAGCATAAAAAAAATTCAACCCTGTATATAAAAGCACATGGTGTTTAACATCCAATTTTATAACATTGAACATCACAAGTCTAGTTTTGTTGTTATTGTTGTATTAAATAAATCATATAATAACACGTTATTAATTAGGCTCTTTATTTATAAATAAAATGTTTATTTTGTTTTCACTTTAATTATAATTCTTCTTCTTCTATCTCCATACTCCACCTGTCCTCCACATCTGCCTCTTTCACACCAAGCTCTGCTACCTCCAGCTCCACCTCCTGTCTTTTACTCAATGCCACTGTCTCTAATCCATACAACATCTCAGGTCTCACCACAGTCCTATAAACTTTCCCTTTCACTCTCACAGATACTCTTCTATCACAAATCACTCCTGCTATCACTCTTCTCCACCCACTCCACCCTGCCTGCACTCTTTTCTTCACTTCTCTAACACACTCTCCATTACTCTGCACTGTTGACCCCAGATACCTGAACTCCTCCACCTTCTCCACCTCTTCTCCCTGTAACCACACCCCTCCACTGCCCTCCCTCTCATTCACACACATGTACTCTGTCTTACTCCTACTGACTTTTATTCCTCTTCTCTCCAGCGTGTACCTCCACCTCTCCAGGCTCTTCTCCACCTGCTCCCTACTCTCACCACAAATCACAATATCATCTGCAAACATCATAGTTCATGAAGACTCCTGTCTGACCTCGTCCTTCAACCTGTCCATCACCACTGCAAACAGGAAAGGGTTTAGAGCCGATCCTTGCTGCAGTCTCCACCCTGAACCAGTCTGTCGTTCCTACTGCAAACTTCACTGCTGTCACACTGTCCACATACATGTTCAGCACCACCCTCACATACTTCTCTGACACACCCGACCTCCTCATACAATACCTCTCTCTCTTTCTCTCTCTCATTTTTCTCATTCATCAGCTGCTCAAAATACTCCCTCCATCTTCTCAACACACTCTCCTCACTAGTCAACACATTTTCCTCTCCATCCTTTACTGCTCTAACTTGCAGCACATCCTTCCCAGCTCGGTCCCTCTGCCTGGCCAATCAGTATAAATCCTTTTCTCCTTCCTTAGTATCCAACTTCTCCTACTGCTCCTCATATGCCTTTTCCTTGGCTTTCGCCACATCCCTTTTTACCTGCTGCTGCATCTCCTTGTACTCCTGCCTACTTTTCTCATCACTCGGTCGATTTAATTCTGTTTCTCCAACCTTTTTCTCCTTCTGCTCTCCTGCACTTCCTCATTCCACCACCATGTTTCTTTGTCTTCCATTCTATTTCCAGATGTTACACCAAGTACCTTCCTATCTGTCTCCCTCATCACTCCTGCAGTAGTTTCCCACTCATCCAGCACCTCTTCACCACCACCGAGCTCCTATCTGACCTCTTCCCTGATCCTCACACTACACTCTTCCTCCTTCAGGTCCCACCATCGTATTATTCTTTTAGTCTTCACTCTTATCTTTTTCTTCACCTCCAAAACCATGCTACAGACCACCATCTGATGCTGTCTATCTACACTGTCCCCTGCCAACACCTTAGAACATAGTCCACCTGTGTGCACCTTCCTCCACTCTTATACGTCACCCTATGATCCTCCTTTTTCTTAAAATACGTGTTCACCACTGCCATTTCCATCCTTTTAGCAAAATCTACCACCATCTGCCCTTCCACATTCCTCTCCTTAAAACCATACCTACCATCACCTCCTCATCACCTCTGTTCCCTTCACCTACATGCCCATTAAAGTCTGTACCAAACACCAATCTTTCATTCCTACGTTCACCTTCTACCACTTCATCTCACTCACTCCAGAATCTTTCCTTCTCCTCCATCTCACAACACACTTGTGGAGCATAAACACTGATGACATTTATCATCATCCCTTCAACTTCCAGCTTCACGTTCATCACTCTATCAGAAACTCTCTTCACCTCCACTACACTCTTACTGTACTCTTCCTTCAGAATGCCCCCTACACCATTTCTCTTTCCATCCACACCATGATAAAACAGTTTAAACACCTCCAATGTTCCTGCTCTTACTCCCTTTCCACTTGGTCTCCTGAACACACAACATCTCTACCTTTCTCCTCTCCATCATATCAGCTCCCTCTCTCCCTTTACCAGTCATAGTACCAACATTTAAAGTACCAACCTGAACCTCCACTTCTCCTTTCCCTGCTGTCTCTGTAGATGTCTTCCTCCTCTCCTTCTCCTCCTTCAGCCAACAGCAGCACAATTTACACCGGTACCCTGTTGTTAATGATACCTGTGGTGGTTGTTGGTAACCCGGGCCTCGACCGATCCGCTATGAAGTTCTGATTCCTGATCAGCATATTAGATGTGGCACATGTTTTATACTGGATGTCCTTCATAACACAAACCTCCACATTTATCCGGGCTTGAGACACTGAGAGTCTCCTGACCTGAGTAACTCTAATGACCGGATTAATAATAATAATAAAATGTAATGATATTTATTTGAAATATTTTAACTAAAAATACCTTTGTGGAAATGTATTTGACATTATCATCGTAGTGCCACACACACACACACACACACACACACACACACACACACACACACACACACACACACACACACACACACACACACACACACACACACACAGAGAAACAGGGTTTTCTGCTGGTTTCCAATCTGCTCTGTGGGATTTGGAGGATTTTGGGATCAACAGATGATTAAGCACAGCAGCAGGTCACACAGGCGAAGGTCAGAGATGATGTGATCAAGAATGACTGTGTGTGTGTGTGTGTGTGTGTGTGTGTGTGTGTGTGTGTGTGTGTGTGTGTGTGTACATTTGTCCTTGTGATTAGGAACAATATCTACACAAAGCTGCGTGTCACCAGGCTGAGAAAAATCTAAATAAATTGTTATTAAAAATAAAATAAAAAATCCACCTGAAAACAACCCAGTTTATGATTTAATTCAGCAAATTCCTCCCAGTGCACAAATATTTACATTTTCTAATAAATTCAGATTTTAATGAATAATTAATAATTTGCAAACGGACCCCATGATGAAGGTCAGGGTGAGGATGAGGACGAGGTGAGTGTGAAGTAATCTGTAAATGTACTCATTATTCCATCACAATAAATATAAATTCCAGTGAAATCCAGATCCACTGTAATCCCACTTCCTCACACGTGAACATTTTGCTCGTGAGATCGGGGTGATGGAGAAAACCAGCTCATCAACACAACATGTGTATTAACTAGAGTTTATTACAGTTTTTTTTGGATTGCTTACACACTAAAATTAAAAGTAATACACTATTAGCAAAACCTTACACTCAAGAGGCAAAACATCAGCCCATATTTGCACAACTATAAGCACAATGTCAACCTCACACTTGTTGCAAAACTCTACACACAGTGATTTGCAAAACACTAAACACATTTAACATACAGTACACACACAAATCTATCATCAAGTCACTTCCTTGCAATACCAAAACACTGACTGTCAAATTACTGCACCGTCCAACCAATTGGTTCAACACAGTCATCAGGTGTGCAAACACTTGTTTACTTAATTACAGACACACCAATCAGGTGTATAAGCACTATAAAAAGCAGCAGGTGAGTTCATCGGTCTTAAAGCACAATGGTAGGAGTCAGAGAAAGAGTAAGACGAGGAGGAGAACGAGGAGAACGAGGAGGAGGAGGAAGGGGAGGAAGAGGAGTCAACAGAGGAGGAATCAACAGAGGAAGAGGAAGAGATGGAGGCCATGCTGGAGGTAGAGGAAGAGGAAGATAAAAGGGGCTCAAAGAGGACCGAATCTGAAAAATGAGATCCGTGCAACACTGGTTGACCACGTTGTCAACCACGGCCTGACGCTGAGGGAGGCCTCCTATGTTCACAGAACAGCAAGAGAGGGAGATAGTGAACATGGTTTTGGCCAACAATGCTATAACACTCAATCAGCTCCAAGCTAACATTGTCAATAACCACGCCAGTTTCAACGATATCCATCAGGTCTCAACATCAACACTGGCGCACATCCTAAAAAAAAGACATCTTCAAATGAAGCAAATTTATCGAGTGCCTTTCGAGCGCAACTCCGAAAGGGTGAAACTGCGGCATGATTCTGCAGAGGATGTATTCACTTTAGCAGTGTGTTCTTGCATACTGTCTCATAATCTTTTACTGTACTGTAATATGTATACCAGATCTACACTGAACTACACAATTTTGCATGACACTGTTTTTCAGATAGTTTTACAAATGGATGGAGAGGAGATCCAGCATGAGTTCATTTACGTAGATGAGGCTGGGTTCAACCTGTCGAGAACACGAAGGAGGGGAAGAAACATCATTGGCCACAGGGCTATAGTCAATGTCCCAGGGCAACATGGGGGTAATATAACACTCTGTGCAGCCATTACACAGAATGGGGTCCTCCACCGCCATGCCCATATGGGCCCTTACAACTCAGCACTCATACTTAGATTCTTGGACCGATTGCACAACATAACAGCAGCAAATCAAAACGATCATATGCAATACATTGTTGTCTGGGACAATGTGTCTTTCCACCGCTCTGCTCTGGTTCAGAACTGGTTTCAGCAACATCCACATTTCACTGTCCTATATCTTCCACCATACTCTCCATTCCTCAACCCTATAGAAGAGTTTTTCTCTGCATGGCGGTGGAAGGTATATGATCTTCATCTCCAGGCTGAGGTACCCCTCATCCAAGCCATGGAGGAGGCCTGTGACCAGATGGAGGTAGCAGCAATGCAAGGATGGATTCGTCATTCAAGACGTTTCTTTCCAAGGTGTCTTGCTAATGACAACATTGCCTGCGATGTTGATGAGATTCTCTGGCCAGATCCAGCTAGGCGAAGAGACAATGTCTAGTTCTTTTTTATTTATTTTTTTACAGTGAACTTACAGTACAATACGTGAAGTGACGTTTTGTTACAGTATTATGAATCTCCATGTCAACATTTTGGGCGTGTTGACAAATAAATGAGTTTCTTCAGTCTGCAACATTGGTCTTGTGTAGTGTTTGGTGAATTTACATTATATTTGTACTTTATTGATGGTAGCCGACTCTAATCATCAGGAAGTAGAAGTGCTAAAAGTGTTTTAGGTTTATCACAGCAGAGTGTAACTCGTGCAAACAGAGTATAGTAATGTGAAACGTGTGTGTTTCATATGATAACAAAGTGTGGTTTTTACACAGAAGTGTATAGTTTTTACAAGAGTGTTTAATTATGCAAGGGATCTGTAGTGTTTCGCTAATTGGGTGTGTGGTTGTGCTAATTGTGTGTAGTGTTTTGAAGACACGGGCCCTGTTTTAAAAATCGTGCTTAAGCAATCCAAAAAAACTGTAATCCATCACGTACAGAGAAGGAATCTCTCGATCAGACCCTCAATACACTCCATCGGCCTTGTGTGTGTGTGTGTGTAAGTGTGTGTGTGTGTATGTGTGTGTGTGTGTGTGTGTGTGTGTGTGTGTGTGTGTGTGTGTGTGTGTGAGTGTGTGTAAGCTTTCCTGATAAAATGACTTCAAATGTCTGTAAATATGGGTGTGTAATTACATGCACAGTAAAAGCCTGCTGATGCTGCGTCTGAGTCTCAGAGCCGGATGTTACACTGCTATAAACATTAATACATTCTACATTTCAATTCAATTCTTTTTTACCTTTTTTTTACACTTTTTTTTTACACCAACTGCAACCCAAAAATGTCCTTCTGGAATTAAAAAGTATTCTGATTCTGATGATAATAGTGTAGACACAATAGACCTAAAACCACTAAACACAAACAGTCACTTTTATAGAGCGAGCTGTAATTTTCACATGAATGACTGGTTAAAGTGAGTTAACAGTTATTACTGCAGCACAGACAATAGAAAAGCACATGATCAAGCACACACTATTTTATTAAATGCTGTTGGGTTTTTCTTGTAATTTATTATATTAAAATAATGTATTTGGTGATAATATTCATGTTGTTTAGGTTTTTTAGCTTATTCTCCCTCAAATGCTGCTGTTGTACTTACTCTATGGGGGAAGTGTTAGATCAGTGGTTAAAATGCTGGACTGCTGCTCTGAAGGTCATGCGTTCAAATCCCATCACCACCACTAAGCTGTTGCTGCTCAGCTCTTGACCCTCAACAACTCTGTGTATAAATGAGATTGTAAATGGATCTGAGGGTTTTTACCAAATGCTGCAAATGTAAAAAAAATACATCAAATGTAGTTTTGTTGCAGATAAATGACAAATCTGTGTTGGATTTGTCTTTATCCTTCTTTCAGCTTCTCTCTCTCTCTCTCTCTCTCTCTCTCTCTCTCTCTCTCTCTCTCTCTCTCTCTCTCTCTCTCTATTTCTCTCTCTCTCTCTCTCTTTTTCTCTTTCTGCTATATAGACTTTTATTTGTGTTGTTTGTAATTCTTCCTGGTCTACATTTTTACAGCCCAAAGGGGAAAACCAGAGTCATGTGAATGTATGTGACCTGGAGACTGAATGAGAAAACAAGAGAAATATACATATAGCTACACACACACACACACACACACACACACACACACACACACACACACACAGCGTATAAAAATGGACATTCAGTGATGATGAAAACCCAGTCATTAGTGTTGCACAGGCCAGTGCACTCTTTGTGTCGCTCTCAAGTGCAGGTTTGTGTTATGAAGGACATCCAGCGTAAAACATGTGCCAAATCAAATATGCGGATCACGAATCAGAATGTCATACCGGATCAGTCCAGGTTCAGGTTGGTACTTTAAATGTTGGTACTATGACGGGTAAAGGGAGAGAGGGAGCTGATATGATGGAGAGGAGAAAGGTAGAGATGTTGTGTGTTCAGGAGACCAAGTGGAACGAGAGTAAGAGCAGGAACATTGGAGGTGTTTAAACTGTTCTATCATGGTGTGGATGGAAAGAGAAATGGTGTAGGGGGGATTCTGAAGGAAGAGTACAGTAAGAGTGTAGTGGAGGTGAAGAGAGTTTCTGATAGGGTGATGAACGTGAAGCTGGAAGATGAAGGGGTGATGATAACCAGCATGATCCGAACCAGTCTGGGTTTAAAGCGGCACATTCCACAGACACGCCCTTTTGGGTGTTTCTGAGAAACTGCATGCTGCTCAATCAGCCAAGTTGTCATCTGTACTTATCTTCCTGGACCTTTCAGCAGCATTTGACACGGTCAACCACGAGAGCCTCTGTATCCGTGGAACAGCATGGGAATGGTTTGCTTCCTACCTGGAAGGTCGCTCTGCACAGGGATCCACATCTGCCCTGTGCAGACTCACCACTGGTGTCCCACAAGGCTCGGTACTTAGTCCCCTCCTTTTCTCCCTCTATACCCACTCCATTGGTGAAGTCAAATCATCACATAAGTTTTCTTATCACTGCTATGCAGATGACACTCAACTAATCTTTTCTTTTCCTCCATCAGATACCACAGCTTCTGCTCGGATCTCGGCATGCTTGACAGATATATCTTCATGGATGAGTGCTCACCAACTAAAACTCAACCCCAGCAAAACAGAACTGCTGGTCATCACAGGTGATTCATCTCCAGGTCAAGATCTCCAAATAACACTTCATGACTCTTTGCTCTCCCCTTCAGCCACTGCTCATAACCTTCGGGTGACTATGGACAATTAACTGTCCTTCTTCCAACATGTCGCTAATTTGGCTCGTTCCAGTCGATTTTTTTTCTACAACTTTCGAAGGATTCAACCATTTCTGTCCACACAGGCTGCACAGGTGCTTGTTCAGTCTCTTGTCATTTCAAAACTCGAATACTGCAGCTCTCTGCTGGCAGGTCTTCCCCTGAACGCTATTTAGCCACTGCAAATGATCCAAAATGCAGCTGAACGACTTGCGTTTCATCAGCCCAAGTTCTCCCACACCACCCCACTGCTGCTCCTCCACTGGCTTCCAGTAGCTGCACGTATCAGATTCAAAACACTGATGTTTGCCTACAAGGCCAAAAATGGACCAGCACCATCTTACCTCAGAGACCTCATCACATCTCGCACTGCACCACGCTGTGTGAGATCCTCCAGCACTGCTCCACTGGTACCACCTTCTCTCAGAATGAGAGGTAAGTACACTTCAAGGATCTTCTCTGTTCTGGCACCGAGGTGGTGAAATGAACTTCCCCTAGATGTCTGTACAGCAGAGTCCCTGACTATCTTCAAGCGACGACTGAAGACCTTCATCTTCCTGAAACACTTAAATGAGCACTTTCCAAGTTTGTAGAATTCAAAAGTTATATTTATATTAAGTTTGTAATCTTGTGTCCCATTGTAGATTTATTCATTACTATAGATTTAAAGCACTTTTGAACGTCGCTCTGGATAAGGCGTCTGCTAAATGCCGCAAATGTAAATGTAAATGATAAATGTCATCAGTGTTTATGATCCACAAGTGGGTTGTGAGATGGAGGAGAAGGAAGAATTCTGGAGTGAATTAGATGAAGTGGTAGAAGGTGAAGCTAGGAATTAAAGATTGGTGATTGGGGCAGACTTTAATTTGCATGTAGGTGAAGAGAACAGAGGTGATGAGGAGGTGATGGTAGGTATGGTTTTAAGGAGAGGAATGTGGAAGGGCAGATGGTGGTAGATTTTGCTAAAAGGATGGAAATGGCAGTGGTGAACACGTATTTTAAGAAGAAGGAGGATCATAGGGTGACGTATAAGAGTGGAGGAAGGTGCACACAGGTGGACTATGTTCTATGTAGGAGATGCAACCTGAAGGAGATTGGAGACTGTAAGGTGTTGGCGGGGGACAGTGTAGCTAGACAGCATCGGATGGTGGTCTGTAGGATGGTTTTGGAGGCGAAGAAGAAGAGGAGGAGAGTGAGGACTGAAACAAGAATAAGATGGTGGAAACTGAAGGAGGAAGAGTGTAGTGTGAGGTTCAGGGAAGAGGTCAGACAGGAGCTCAGTGGTGGTGAAGAGGTGCTGGATGATTGTGGAACTACTGCAGGAGTGATGAGGGAGACAGATAGAAAGGTACTTGGTGTAACATCTGGAAATAAAAAGAAAGACAAAGAGACATGGTGGTGAAATGAGGATGTGGAGGAGCGCATATTATACTTATATATATAAAGTGGAATTCAAACGGCACTGGTTCAATCTCCAGATGGCTCGGGATCCTCACAGTGTCAGCATCTTCTCTTTGAAATCTTCATGTAGTGGGACGTGACTAAGGCTGGAGCAACCTCAGAATGCCTCGAGATGGGTAGAGAAAGAGAAGCAGTGTGGAATTAGTGTAGCTGCTGCTCATGATATTAACAAGCACAAGATAATAATGTGCATGTGATCAGATGTTCTCCAGCACCAGTTGTGATATGTATGTTTTTTGCCTCGTCTTTAATCTATGCTTAAACTGGGAGAGTGTGTCTGAGTCTGGAACACTGACAGGAAGACTATTCCAAAGTTTACACAAGAAACAAAACCACGAAAAAAACTTCAACTTGCAAACTGGATATAACTGTAACTCCCAGTTCCCTGTTCCATTAAACCTATTAAAGAGTTACATGATAGAAAAATGCGGCTCTATTTGTATCCTATTTATTCTGAGTAGTGTGTTTATTTTATTAAGCTTTTTTATAATCTATATCAACTTATTCCTTTACTTTATTCCGCCCAGCTTTAAAGTGCTGCTTTATGACCATGAAACATTAATAAACCTGTTACCAATATTATGATAAGACAGCAGGAGGGACTATCACTCATATCGTTCAATAATCTTTAATACATAATGGTTTCAGGAGTGTCCACATCATTAACCCGGGCAGAAGAAATCAAGCTCAAGATCTTTCATACAAGACATACTTTCGAGACAAAACCGGTAATCAAAAAGAAAATCTAGAGGAAGTAAGAAAACTAAAATCAATATTAAAATCTCAAATGAATTACAATTATTATTGACGTTACATGGACCTTATGTCTGGATTGAAAAGACATAAATTAAATGAGATGGTAAAAAATATTTAACTATTGTTTTTTTTTTTGTTCTACACAAACCTGTAGTAAATAAAATTTCTATACAGATTATATATAGATACAAATCCTCAGTGTATTAAGTGCCGGTTTACTGTAAGTAAAAAACACACAACAAATACACAGAAATGACATTTAAATCAGTATATCGACAGACACCGCCAAATGTGTCACGTGATGTCACTTGTCAAAAGTGCAGACGATCGTGAAGACACAAGCTACTGAACAACAAACTTTGGAAAATAATTTGGAGTGAAGCTGTTAGTCATTAATATTCAATTTAATTAATCTTTATTTGTTTTGCGCTTTTAACAATTAACATTGTCTCAGAGCAGCTTTACACAGATGATGTGGAGATAAAAATGAATAAGTTCTTTATAAGTGTATGTTTTTCCCTGATGAACAAGTCGGTGGCGACTGTGGTAAAGGAAAAACTCCCTGAGATGCAGAAGGAAGAAACCTTGAGAGGAACCAGACTCAAGAGGGAACCTCATCCTCATCTGGGTTCCACCGGATGTCCATTTATTAAAGATAAACAATGTTGAGGTGCAGTGATGGAGATCAGAGTAAACTGTAGACTGTTGTTATTAACTACAATCCAAATCCATCCTCAAAGCTCCTGTTCTTACTCTGGAATTTCATGGAACCGCCCAAGGCGTTGATGAGAAACCGTCCCCAGCTGTACAGAGCTGCCTCCAGTCGAAGAGAACACTATCCAGAGGCAGGCCTGGAAGAAGTGGGAAGATCCACAGAGGCAAGTAATACACATGAAGATCTCATCAAAAGCAACAATAATACTATAAAATTTACTTACATGAAGATTTAAACAAATGATTCCATTTGTTAAAAGAGTTGAATCGAGTCGTTTGTTTGTGATCAGTGATCAGACTGGTTGTATTCAATGTGTTCGATTCACTAAAATGAAGGAGTTCATAAGAGTTATTTGTTCGGATTACGATTTAACAGAAAGATGAGATTTCTTGCTGTTATTTAAGGGTGAAGTATATGTTTTTCTCTGCCGTTAAAGGAAACTGATTTCAGATCTGTTGTGTAGGACTTGATGTTGATATCCCTTAATGCATACTTGAGGCACCGCTGAGATTCATGTATGGTCAACTGTGTGATGGCACCCTTTGGGTTGTTAAGTGGGCGCCCTCCATCCTGGGTGTTTCGCTGATAGGCCCATGACACCTCCATAGGGTTCAGCAGTAAATCCCAGCATCCCAGGTTCACTCCCTAGGGGTCTTTAACTCACTTAAAGACCCAGGCGGTGTCTTTTCTCTTTACCCACAGCCACTGGATTCCCTTTTCCGCAGGTGCAGAGAGGACTTTGACTGCCTGCAGGTGGGCCTTACCTTGAACTTCCATCTCCCTGAGTAGCCTGAATGTTGTGGTGGCAATGAACCCTCAGCAACCTACTTCCACTGGGCGTACCTTTACATTCCACTCTTGTTGTTGTGCATCGGCTGCAAGTTCAGCGTAGGTCAGCCTTTTCCGTTCATAGGCCTCCTCCACTGCACCCTCCCAGGGCACGGTGTGCTTGATATTGTAGACAAGCTTGAGTGAGGCTGACCACAGAACAAGGTCTGTTTGCAGGTTGGTGGCTGCAATTTCAGCTGGGAAGCAGAGTTTCTTATTCAAGTCTGCCAGCAGCTTCCAGTCCCTGAATGTCTCCATTTCCCAATGCTCTTTCCAGGAGATCTTCCTCTTTCCCACTCCTTACCATGCTATCCACTGCCCTTGCTTTGCCTGTGCCACAGCTTGGGCGTACCTTCTTGCTTCTTCCTCCCGACGTCCCTCCTGGACCACCATCTTGCGTCTCTGAGATGGAGAGGCCTTGCTCCACACTGGTGTACTGGCCCCAAATCCAAGACCACTCCTCCCCTCCTGCACTCAGCCCACGATGTCCTTGTGTCTGAGTGCTGCCTTTGCCTGCTCAGTTTTAGCCAACAGGGTCCACTTCCTTCTGGTGGCCAAGATGGGGGTGGCTTGGGCTACAAATGGATTGCTTGAATCCAGTAGCATCATCTCCAGTCTGACTTTGGCACACCTCTTCAAGGACAGAAAGCTGAATATTATTTATGGATATAAAAGTGTTAAAGAATGTACTTTATTTATGTGCAATAAATTATGGAAGTGTATCGTTTAGGTGAAATAATATACATAGCATTCGGGTGCTTAAAGTTTTTTTGTCTCTCTCTCTCACACACACACACACACACACACACACACACACACACACACACACACACACACACACACACACACACACACACACACACACAGAGACAGTGAGTGATGTTGTGTTCTATGCTGAGGAAGCAGTGTGTATTACAGAACGCTTGGAACAGCAACAGACAGTTCTGGTTTAACACTGGAAACACACACTTTGTGCTCTGAAATGCTGTCACTAATAAAACAATGAACTAATACTCCTTCTGCTGAATGATTCATATCCTGGACATGCAAGAGTCCATGTTTAGTTTGCACTTTTATTAAAACATCAATCATTTGCACCAAAAATATCTACAAAGAACCTGAGTGCTGAAAAAGTGCAGAAAAATCAGTGTGTAAATTTAACTACACATCCATCAGTAACACACAGCTTGGTTCAGAAAAATATCATAATAATAATAATATATTATAATAATATATATAATATATATATGTAATTTTTGCAGACATGTTGCATTTTTCTTTTCTTCTGATCTCGTGAAAGTTTATTGATTGTGTGTCGTGACTTTAAGAGTAAAAAATGCTATATAGCAATGCAAATGTATCTCGGCTTCCCAGAATACACAGCGGCATACAAATATGGCTGCCAGGGACTACACTTCCCATCAATACATTGTCTTCTGATTAATAATCATCTACACCTGCATATTAGAGCATTACTGATCAGATCCAATACTCAGAGTTCCTACACCTCACTTACTGATTTTTAACTGTTCCTGGTTGTTTGATTCAATATTTTCATATGTGGGTTGAATCTGACATGAACTGTGGCTGTGGTTGGATTATTGCTTTGTTTACTTTTCTGGATCACTTCACCTATTCTGAGGGTAAGAAATGATCCTTCTGTTTGGAATATTGTGAGTTTAAATCCCAGCATTGTAAAGCTGCTCCTGTTGGGTTGATTGTATAACTGAGATAATTATTTTGAATATTGCTGTAAATATAAATGTTTTACACTCAATATAATTTAATCCCAGCATTTATTTCCTGCTTTATTCACTTGTTTTGACAAAATCATTCTCATTAGTAGCTGTTAAATAAGTTTTTCTGTAAGAAACAGTGTATATGTGAACTCACTTCCAGTTACAGCTCCAGCAAAAGTTTACCTTTACTATAAACTTCAAATAATCTGGTCTAGTGCTGTGTAGTGTTCCATAAAAAAAAAAAAAAAAGTATGGATCTTTTTAAACACTGTTTTAGCATACTGGTGGTCCTCTCTAGTCTGGAAACCCGAGATTCCTCCCCCAACCCGAGATTTACAGATGTGGAGTTATCATCGTCAACCGTTTTTCTGTTCTTCACAATATGAACAGATTTTCTCACACACCACTGACCTTGTTTTAATCTTTTTTCTGTGGTATATATTCATGTGTGACACACTAAAGCTTTGGAACTTCTCTCTGAAAGACTGACTCGTGTGTTTCATTGAGACTTCCCCGTGCATGTAGTAGAGCAGAGATCGAGAGGAAAGACTGAATTTGAGGAAATCCTGTCCATGCGACAGAAGGCAAAACAATTCCTTACACGTGGTGTTAGTATTTATTAAAGACCTGATGGATGTACGGCCATCTTTGAAACATTTACGCCATTAAAATGTGTTACTGCGGCTGAGCGTCTCATCAACATACTGTGCTTATAGTTTTATCTTTCATTCACGACAAACTTCAGCACCACACTCATAGTTCTATGCATGCACTATTGTTGTCCGCCATCTTGAATAACAGTCTCTGGACTGGCCTTGCATGTGCGCCCCCTATCAGTAACAGGACACTCTAGCCTTTTAGTACTGCATGTAGTACCACCACGTTTGCATCAATTTTTATATTTGTGACATTTAAAGTCCCAATTTGACTTGAACATCCCTTGTATATTTATATTCATGTCACTGTCCTACACTCATGCCGAACCTGAGGACTGCAGAGATGATCATTTATTACTGGAGGAACCAGATGAGGAACAAACGGTCTTTTTGATGATCAACAGGGCCACAGATAAGAATCAGCAGGTTCAAATACCTCTTAGATGTCTCTGATGGACAACCCATACATCAGGGCATAAAGGTGACCAGAACAACTCTCCTCCTGCACCTGGCCAGGTTCAAGAGATCCTACAGTGTTCTGAGGGTTTTCTACACCAAGGCTTTGGAGAGTCTTTTAACATGGAGGATCATTACCTGTGGGCAGAGGAACAAAGGTAAGACATCACCACAAGCAGATGAAAGTCTGAATTGAAAGTGAATGCATTGCGTCTGATTTAAAGGTGATGTTTGATTAAGGAAAGCGTTGGAGTTCCTGTCATGATGTGCAAATGCTGATCAGAAACAGTAGAGAAATTCTCTGATTGTAAGAAGAAGGGTAAGGATGATGTAAGATCTGGTGACGATAAAAGCACATCATGTGGAAAAAGAGCAATAATAGCAGCTAGATGTTAATACATTTTTAAAGTAGGGATTTGCTGGGAATAAACTAGTTGCTTAGACTCCAGAAGATAAACAACCCTCATTCGGTCGAATCTCTCACCATTCGGTTCCTCCAGTGGGTCCTGGGTTCAGAACCAAACCTCAGGCTCATTCAGTGAGAGGTGTGTCCTTTCAATAGCTCCAACCAATCACACGCTTCTCTACAGCTGCAAAAGTCAGGGATTAACTGGAAGATGTGGATTAGAGTGGACTCAGGACTTGGCCCTGTGGAACACCAGAACTCAGTCTGATGGTCTGAAAGGTTTGTGTTATGTTCTAACAGTGCTAACAGTTTGTTCTCTCTGTGTGTGTGTGTGTGTGTGTGTGTGTGTGTGTGTGTGTGTGTGTGTGTGTGTGTGTGTGTGTGTTGAAGATTGGACTGAATTCTGATCTGAAGTCTGAACAGAAGTCTAGCACAAGTCTGCGTGATCATGTGTGAGAAGACCCAGTGAGCTGTGAAAGTGATTGCATCATCTGTGAAGCAGTTTTTTCTATATGCATAAAGTTGAGAGGTGTGTGTGTGTGTGTGTGTATGTGTATGTGTATGTGTGTGTGTGTGTGTGTGTGTGTGTGTGTGTGTGTGTGTGTGTGTGTGTGTGTGTGGGGCGAGTGCTTTGAGGTGAGCCATGACCAGTTGTTCAAAACACTTCATGATCACAGGGGTGAGTGTGACAATTGCTGCATTCACCAAGGCACGACACTGTAGACTTCTCCAGCTCAGGAGTAATGGAGGTGTATATACAGCACTCAGAGACGACCATCTGGTCCACGAGCTTTCGATAGTGACTCAAGGTCAGCGACTCAGTGATTCAAGGTCAGTATTGGAAAAAAGAATAGAAAAGAGGAAAAGTCGAAGTGTCAGGAGAGATGTTTTAAGAAATGTGTAGTTACACAACCTAAGCTGTGGGGTAGAGGACATAAGGCTACCAATGAATTATATTTGATTATTATTATTATTATTATTATTATTATTATTATTATTATTATTATATCTGAATAGTATTCAAATATTTCATTGATATTGAAGCACACGAGATTCAGAACGTTTAGATTTAGTTGTACATACATTTATCAAATCTTTGGATGCAGAAGGATGACATTTTGCCTTAACTTGAACTAGGAGACTGAAACCCTGTGCACATGATCTGCTATCCATGGGTTGGATGATGTGGAAAATGTCCTGCTATAGAGCTCCAACCCTATTGAACACATCTGGGATGAATGTGAACGCTGACTGCACTCTAGGTTTCCTCACCTCCATCAGTCCTTACTTCTCACACGTGAAACTCCTCACACGTGAGTTTCTCGTTGGAAACAACTTGATCTTACTTGCACACCCACACTACTCACCAGATTTGCGGGCTTTTCCCTCTTCTCGAAGAAAAATGTCCAGCTCGCGGTATTGACATCATTGTGGAGATCCAGCGCAAATCACAGAAGGTGCTTACACAATTCATAAAGAAGTTTTCCAGAACACGTTGCAGAAGAACACTGAGAGCGTTGTATGACTGTGCAAGTAAAAGTGTGGAAATGTAGATAAATTAAGTACTTTCTATTAAACAGAGCATCTATAAAAAAACCAATTCGTATTTTCTTTGTTCACACACTGAGTTATTTTCTGGTTCCGATGTTTTGGTTTACAATCGTTTCCTCAACCCAGTCACACATAATAGATATTTGCAAAATGATTGCAAATAGGATTAATATCATGTAGGAGCAGACAAAACCATGTGGGAGCAGACAGAAACAGCTTCATTTTAGCATGTGATTATGGTAATCATTACATCATCGTCATCAAGCCACAGATCATCAAACTATTGTAGAAACATACTGAAATGTCTGGAAGATAAATGACCTCATAAAGGTCCAGGTGACACCATCATATGACCTACAATCCACCATTAATCTTCTATTGGTCCCTAATGGTCCCTGTATCATGTATAACACCAATTATACAAGGCAACAGAGAGACACAAAGTTGCACCATTAAAGCTTCCATTAAAACCATTACACATTCTCTGAGGGACTCTTTGTGTCGACATCCCATAATACATTTCATAACTCAGATGTTTTTAGATTTAGGATTTTTATTTACTTATTTCTATTTCTCCTTATTAACAGAGGACGATTGAGGTATCATCAATCAGCAATTTCTGAACTTTCAGATCTTCAGATGTGAACCCTGTTCTTCAAAAAGTAAAGTTCAGGAATATAAGACCGGGCTCAGAATCTGCCCCAAGTTCAAGGTCGAATCAGAGCACATGTTCAAGTGATGCTTCAGAGAAAATGAAATCAGTTCATAATAATGAAAAAACTGTAAAGCGCAAGGTGGTTCTCCTTTCAGCTGCTGCGCCTGGTGGAGTCGAGTGCATGTCTCCAGACACTCTGTAGAGATTTTAATTGGCTTTGGTGAGTAGAAGTCCTGGGTGTAGCGGCTCCACTCGACCCTGACCACTTCACTTAGTTTAATGATCTAGTTCATACGCTCCACCTTCACTCTACACCTTTTTTTTCTTTTATTCTGCAGAATCACATCCACAGACCTGAACAACATCGAGCAGATTCCACTTATTATCTGTGGAATACAAGCAGCTTTCTGACAACTTTAACAATCAGTACAGATACGTTTAATCCATAAAACCATTAGAGCACCATGTTCTCATCACTCGTCCTTACTTCTCCCAGAGTTCAGGTGTGAATAATGGATTGTGATTGGCTGGAAGTTTGGGCGTGAATAGTGGATTGTGATTGGCCGGAAGTTTAGGTGTGTGTAGTGGATTGTGATTGGCCGGAAGTTTAGGTGTGTGTAGTGGATTGTGATTGGCTGGAAGTTTAGGTGTGTGTAGTGGATTGTGATTGGCTGGAAGTTCAGATGTGAGTTTAGAGTGTTGGTAGGTTGCGTTTGTCAGTTGAATCTAAATGAATGTGCTGCTTATAAACACCTGTAACCACAGTAACATCCAGTTTCAGTTCCATCCAGAGCTACTGTACACATTTCCTAATGACCTGAATGAGCTCCATGAAGGATTTCTGCATGTGGTGGAACTTCTATGGTGAATTTTCATAAATGACTTGAGACACAAGATGAATCTGAAACTGAACTGGAAAAGAAAATGTTGTAATTCAAATGAGAAATAGAATAAAAAAAACAGCACCAGGAGTTAATGCCAACAGCTTTATTATTAATGTCCCTTTTTAAAAACTATGTATTAAACCCAATAAATTGAAACTTCTGTCACTACTTTATCTGTGGGTTCAGCAGAATTGTAGATGTAAGGAGCCGTATATAAAATACATTAGAAAAATAATATTTTGATCCAGTCAGTCGGTTTTGATGGTTGGCACGAAATCCTGAAGCACGAGGAAAGCGGGTGCCAGCGGTGGACACAGCAGGACTTGAGGCAAACTGCCACCAGGTAGAATGCCTTGGAGGTCAGGAAAGGGTAATCAAAGTGTGGAGTCAGCCTCTGTGGAGGTCTGAGGCGGAGCGACGCCCTCTGTGGAGGTCTGAGGCGGAGCCCCGGAAAGTGCACCTCTTGTCGGGCTTGGGAGTTCGGCAGGGCAGACAGTCATAGAGGCAATCTTGGCAGGTTGGAAGAATGGGGCGACGTCCCCAGTCAGGCAGGAAGGCTGAGGTTGGGCAGCCCCCAGCAGAGCTCAGGGGCTGGAGGAACAGCTGTTTAGTAGGTTATTCGAAACCATTTGGTTTGCCTTAGCACCCGGAAATAATCAGTTCTCTGCTGGGGGCTGAGCTTTCGAATATTGACTGTTTCGGTTGGGTCCCTGAATTGGCAGTCTACGGCGGAGCAAGCCCAATGCTTTAGTGCATCTGCTGGGTCTATCTTTTGGCCCGATTATTTTACATTTACATTTGTGGCATTTAGCAGATGCCATTATCCAGAGCGATGTACTGATTATTCTGTCAGGGACTACAGGTGACTGGGTGAGTAGAGACTGGGAGGGAAGATCCGAATGCAGGATGCACACAGGAGTACAGAGAAAACAGGTTTTAATTCAAACGCAACTGAGCAATGGGGTGGGGCAAAAACACAGTCTATAAACAGTCCAGGGTCAGAAACACAGGCAAACAGGGCGATGCCTGTAAAAGCTTCTTGACTTGACAAAACCAAAATTAAAAACAGTCCAAGATTCAGAGAGCCAGGCAAACAGAGCAACATAGGCAGAGCAAAAACAAAGCCAAAAAACAGTCCAGAGTTCAAACCAAAAGCAGAGCAGAACAGGGGACAGGATCAGGATTAAGAACAGGATCCAGAGCAGAGAGGGTGGCAATAATAATCTCAGGGGCTAGAAGTCGGTAAGATAATCTGGTGTCCTTAAATACAGAATGGCGTGGGAAAAACGACGAGATGGCTGCCCACCCGGAAGTGTGCG
The DNA here is from genome assembly GCF_946808225.1 of Silurus aristotelis. Classification (NCBI taxonomy): domain Eukaryota; kingdom Metazoa; phylum Chordata; class Actinopteri; order Siluriformes; family Siluridae; genus Silurus; species Silurus aristotelis. The sequence continues at coordinate 590,188 of NC_139576.1, forward strand.
CTGCGGCGCCGGAAGATCCTGACAGGCACGTCCGTACTTGATCATTAAAACTGTGATTTTGTTTGCATTATGTAAAGTGTGTGAATGCGTGTATCAGCTTTAGATATCTAATAAAGCTGCTTCTGATTCTGTAAGAACTTTGATCCATCCATCATGTAATGTTTTTGATGATGTGGCGCTTTCTTTAGAAACACTGTTTTGGAAACGCTCATAATCGAGTTAGCGATTTTAGAGCATTAGCATGAGTATTTGTTAGAGAGGTTAAGCTAAGCATTGGAGCTTTAAAACAAAAAAAAGTGAAGCTCCTATTAGCATGCATGCTAGTTTTATCCTCGATGACGTAACATGATGACTCCACACTTCCAGAAAAATCCAGAAAGTTGCCACTGGAAGCCGCAGTGATCCATCCTAATGATCTTTAATGGCTCTGCATTAATATTTTAAAAGGTTTGATGTTGAAGGGGCTGCCTTTAATGCAGAACACACACACACACACACACACACACACACACACACACACACACATTAAAGCTATAGGGACTTTAATATATCAGTATATCGGTCGTATATCTGCAGTCAGCACATTTAACAGTAAATCTGTGCTCGGGTCTGCTGACTCAGACGTGGCTCAGATACTTTAAATTGCTGAGTTTTTCCTGTTAATCTAATAAACTTATTTAAAAAAACAACAAAAAAAAGCTACTCTGTGATGTTTCTGAACGAGCTCTCATGCGCTTATTATTTTGCATATATAAGCATTTTGCAAGAATCTTGGTGAAAGCGTGCAGTGATATTTCTCTCCTGGACTCACACCGACTCTCCTCAGAGACGACTTAATCTCACAGATCAATTGCAATAATGAATATATTTATGTAACGGATCGTCGCTCCTTCTGCTTTCTGTACGGCTCGCATGAAGAAATTAAAAGGGGGGGGGGGGGACAAAAAGCTTACTTGGACACTATTCAAATTACACCGCGGGGCTAGCGAGCGAGCTAAAGTGCCAAGACGAGTTTTTGGCAGCAGCGATGATTATAAAATCCTTTCTCAGTCTAATCCGCTGAATAAATGAGATGGATATTGATTTGTTTAGATTAGCATTTTGATCCTCGGGGGGCCGTTCACTCTGCAGCACTCGGGTCAGTTTCAATTAGTGTATTGGAGACACGTAGTGTTTTATTCCCTCTTTAAGAGCCGCATTGGTCCAAGCCGAGAACATGTCGAGCTTTATGGTGGATTCGAGGCGGAGAAGTGGTGAAGTCGTTTTTCTTTATGAGATAAAATTCCTGAGAATGAGCAGAGAGGAAACACAGCACTGCAGTGAAAATACAATACAAAAAACGTACACTAGAATAAAAAAGCAGGTAGATAGATAGATCAGTGATTTCATCATGGACAAAGAGTTCAAACAAAAAGAAAACTTGAAATTTTGTGTGAAACTGGGCAAATCTGCCACAGAGACGTATGAGGTGACGGACGTTTGACATACGCCGATATTGCGACAAGTCGTTTGAGGTGTTTCAAAAGTGGAAGAAACTCGGAACACCTTCAACGACCATCTACGAGCTAAACCCCCTTCTAAATGATATTCTAATTTATTGAGATACACCTGTATATTTAGGACAATGTCTATTGTGAAAAACTTAATAGCAATAAATTTGATTTGAATTAAATTAATTATATAAACATTAGGGCTGTTAAAATGAAATAGTTATTAACTCGTTAGCACAAATTCTGTTTAATGGTACTAATTTTATTACAGCACGATTAATGCAGTGCAATTTTTATAAAATAAAAAATAATAATAATAATTATAAATGAGGCGAAATTAAAACCTTCAACACAGCACATTTATTCTCAACATCCTTTTTTACTTAGATAAAATAAATTAATGAACTCCACCAAAAAATATTTGAAAATCAAGTGTTTTATTAATGCACCAAGTCTCAAATCAAGCACCAAAATCTGCCATGACACACACACATCCGTCAATTAAAACCATCCGTGTGGAAACAACATAAAACACCATAATTACTTTAAAACATTTATATGTAGTCTTCTTGCTCAATGTTGAGTTTAGTTTCACTTATAAGTAACATACATTTGGATGAGCTTTAATATTTGTCAATGAACATGTTGATTAGAGTATTAAAAACATGGAAAGTATTAATTCATTAATTAATATTTGTCTTCTTCTTCTTCTTCTTCTTCTTCTTCTTCTTTCGGCTGCTTCCATTAGGGGGCGCCACAGAGGATCATCCATCTCCATACCCCCCTGTCCTCTACATCTGCCTCTTTCAGCCCATCTACCTGCATGTGTTCCCTCAACACATCCATAAACCTCCTACTTGGCCTTCCTCTTTTTCTCCTTTCTGGTGTCTCCATCCTTAGCATTCTCCTACTGATATACCCCATGTCCTTCAGCTCTGCTACCTCCAGCTCCACCTCCTGTCTTTTACTCAATGCCACTGTCTCTAATCCATACAACATCTCAGGTCTCACCACAGTCCTATAAACTTTCCCTTTCACTCTCACAGATACTCTTCTATCACAAATCACTCCTGCTATCACTCTTCTCCACCCACTCCACCCTGCCTGCACTCTTTTCTTCACTTCTCTAACACACTCTCCATTACTTTGCACTGTTGATCCCAGGTACCTGAACTCCTCCACCTTCTCCACCTCTTCTCCCTGCAACCAAACTACTCCACTGCCCTCCCTCTCATTCACACACATGTACTCTGTCTTACTCCTACTGACTTTCATTCCTCTTCTCTCCAGCGTGTGCAGTCCAACCTTCACCCTGAACCAGTCTGTCGTTCCTACTGCACACTTTACTGCCGTCACACTGTCCTCATACATGTCCTGCACCACCCTCACATACTTCTCTGACAGACCAGACTTCCTCATACAATACCACAACTCCTCTCTCCACCCTGTCGTACGCTTTCTCTAAATCCACAAATACACAATGCAGCTCCTTCTGACCTTCTCTATACTTCTCCATCAACATTCTCAAAGCAAATAAGGCATCTGTGGTGCTTTTCCTCAGCATGAAACCATACTGTTGCTCACAGATGGTCACCTCTTCTCTCAGCCTGGCTTCCACTACTCTTTCCCATAACTTCATGGTGTGACTGATCAACTTAATTCCCCTGTAGTTACTGCAGATCTGCACATCTCCCTTATTCTTAAAGATCAGTACCAGCACACTCCTTCTCCATTCCTCAGGCATCTTCTCACCTTTTAAAATCTAGAACAATCTGGTTAAGAACCCCGCTTCATCTCTCCTAAACATCTCCACGCTTTTACCGGTATGTTATCTGGTCCAACCGACTTTCCACTCTTCATCCTCTTAATCGCTGCTCTCACTTCCTCCTTACTAATCCTATCCACTTTCTGCTTCACATCTCCACACCATCCAACCTTCTCTCTCTCTCATTTTCCTCATTTATCACCTGCTCAAAAACCTCCCTCCATCTTCTCAACACACTCTCCTCACTAGTCAACACATTTGCCTCTCCATCCTTTACTGCTCTAACTTGCAGTACATCCTTCCCAGCTCGGTCCCTCTGCCTGGCCAATCGCTACAAATCCTTTTCTCCTACCTCAGTGTCCAACTTCTCCTACTGCTCCTCATATGCCTTTTCCTTGGCTTTCACCACATCCATCTTCACCTGCTGCTGCATCTCCTTGTACTCCTGCCTACTTTTCTCATCACTCTGTCTATCCCACTTCTGTTTCAGAAACTCTCTTCACCTCCACTACACTCTTACTGTACTCTTCCTTCAGAATCCCCCTACACCATTTCTCTTTTGATGGGGTTTACGTTTGTTTTACAGATTTTTCCTGGATTATAGTTTTATAACAGCTTAATTTAGTGCTGGATGAAGATTGTAATAATGTGCTAGATCAGCTTTTAACATTGACCTCACTGTCAACAGATCAAACTTCCCCCTGAATTCTAAACGAGGCCTTTTTGTTGGTAGAAGAAGCAGAAACTCTGTGAGGTGGTGAATGTGATAACTTTTAACCTTACACAAAGCTCCTGAGTGTTGATTGTCAAAGACCTTATTGCTGTAAAAGATACACAATTTAACTCAGATTAGACCACACACACACACACACACACACACACACACACACACACACACACACTTCTAATTGGATTCCTCTATGCTTGACATCTAATTTATACATTTCCTTCCATTTATTTTTATATTTTGCTTATTTATTTGTGTGTGTGTTTGATTGAATGTATGTACCATGTATGAATGTATGTTGTGTGCGTGTGTGTTTGTGTGTGTGCGTGTGTGTTTGGTTTACACGGTCATTCCCCTCCCCCACTTGGGTCAGTCTTATCGCCTCTCTTTGTTCATGCTACCCAAATACACACCACTGATCAAACGGGTGAAACCAGCTGTGAGGACAGTAAAGGTGTGGCCAGAGGGACCATTTCTTCTCTACAGGATGTTTCAGGATACTGACTGGAACATGTTTGTCTTACAGGCCACACTGGACTCTCACACAGACATAGACATTTACACATCATATGTTTTGGACCATATCAACATGTGCATATCAACAAAAAGGCCTCATTTAGAATTCAGGGGGAAGTTTGATCTGTTGACAGTGAGGTCAATGTTAAAAGCTGATCTAGCACAATATTACAATCCTCATCCAGCACTAAATAAAGCTGTTATAAAACTATAATCCAGGAAAAATCTGTAGAAAAAACGTAAACCCCGTACAGTAAGAGTGTAGTGGAGGTGAAGAGAGTTTCTGATAGGGTGATGAACGTGAAGCTGGAAGTTGAAGGCGTGATGATAAATGTCATCAGAGTTTATGCTCCACAAGTGGGTTGTGAGATGGAGGAGAATGAAAAATTCTGGAGTGAGTTAGATAAAGTGGTAGAAGGTGAAGCTAGGAATGAAAGATTGGTGATTGATTGGAAGACAGATAGAAAAGTACTTGGTGTAACATCTGGAAATAGAAAAGAAGAGAAAGAGACATGGTGGTGGAATGAGGAAGTGCAGGAGAGCATAAGGGGAAAAAGGTTAACAAAACAGAAGTGGGATCGACAGAGTGATGGGAAAAGTAGGCAGGAGATCAAGGAGATGCAGCAGCAGGTAAAGAGGGATGTGGTGAAAGCCAAGGGAAAGTCATATGAGGAGCAGTAGCGATTGGCCAGGCAGAGGAACCGAGCTGGGAAGGATGTGCTGCAAGTTAGAGCAGTAAAGGATGGAGGTGGAAGTGTGTTGACTAGTGAGGAGAGTGTGTTGAGAAGATGGAGGGAGTATTTTGAGCAGCTGATGAACAAGGAAAATCAGAGAGAGAGAGAGAAGGTTGGATGATGTGGAGTTGGTGAAGCAGGATGTAGATAGGATTAGTAAGGAGGAAGTGAGAGCAGCGATTAAGAGGATGAAGAGTGGAAAGTTGGTTGGACCAGATGACATACCGGTAAAAGCATGGAGATGTTTAGGAGAGATGCAGTGGAGTTTTTAACCAGATTGTTTAACAAGATTCTGGAAGGTGAGAGGATGCCTGAGGAATGGAGATGGAGTGTGCTGGTACCTGGTGCAGGACATGTATGAGGACAGTGTGACAGCAGTGAAGCATGCAGTAGGAACGACAGACTGGTTCAAGGTGAAGGTTGGACTGTATCAAGGATCGGCCCTGAGCTCTTTCCTGTTTGCAGTGGTGATGGACAGGTTGACGGACGAGGTCAGACAGGAGTCTCCCTGGACTATGATGTTTGCGGATGATATTGTGATTTGTGGTGAGAGTAGGGAGCAGGTTGAGAAGAGCCTGGAGAGGTGGAGATATGCGCTGGAGAGAAGGGGAATGAAAGTCAGTAGGAGTAAGACAGAGTACATGTGTGTGAATGAGAGGGAGGGCAGTGGAGTGGTGCGGTTGCAGGGAGAAGAGGTGGAGAAGGTAGAGGAGTTCAGGTACCTGGGGTCAACAGTGTAAAGTAATGGAGAGTGTGTTAGAGAAGTGAAGAAAAGAGTGCAGGCAGGGTGGAGTGGATGGAGAAGAGTGATAGCAGGAGTGAGTTTGTGATAGAAGAGTATCTGTGAGAGTGAAAGGGAAAGTTTATAGGTCTGTGGTGAGACCTGAGATGTTGTATGGTTTAGAGACAGTGGCATTGAGTAAAAGACAGGAGGTGAAGCTGGAGGTAGCAGAGCTGAAGTTGCTAAGGTTTCCTTTCGGAGTGACGATGATGGACAAGATTAGAAATTAGTTTATTAGAGGGACAACCTATTTAGGACGTTTTGGTGACAAGGTGAGGGAGGCGAGATTGAGATGGTTTGGACATGTTCAGAGGAGGGACATGGGTTATATTGGTAGAAGAATGCTGAGGATGGAGCCACCAGGAAGGAGGAAAAGAGGAAGACCAAGGAGGAGGTTCATGGATGTGGTGAGGGAAGACATGCAGGTAGCTGGTGTAAAAGAGGCAGATGTAGAGGACAGGGTGGTATGGAGACGGATGATCCGCTGTGGCAACCCCTAATAGGAGCAGCCAAAAGAAGAAGAAGACGCACTCGCCCCTATCGCTATGAAGTACTTTAAAAAACAGGTCCTGAATCACCTGACTGCGGGCCTACCACCTACACACAGCCAGATCGACAAAAACAACGAATCGGCCTACAGGGAAGAGATGCGTAATCTGGCAGCATGGTGTGCCAACAACAACCTGACCCTCAATGCCTCGAAGACTCAAGAGCTCATCGTGGAGTTTTGGAAATCCAACAGCAGGAGACATTTCCCAGTCAACATCAATAGAACTGAGGTAGAGTGAGTCTCCAGCTTTAAGTTCCTGGGAGTTCACATCTCTGAGGATCTGTCCTGGCAGCAAAACACTTCAGCTCTAGTTAAGAAAGAACAACAACGCCTGTACTTCTTGAGAAGTCTCAAGAAAACTCATCTCTACCCTGGGATTTTGATGAGTTTCTACCGCTGCATCATTGAGAGCATCCTGACCAACTCCATCACTGTATGGTACGGAGGCTCCACTGTGTGTGAATGTAAAGCGCTGCAAAGGCTGGTCAAAACCGCCCAACGCATCACTGGCAACCAACTACCTGCCATTTACCACCTTTACCACAGCAAATGTCTGCGCAGAGCTCACAACATTATCAAGGAGTCTTCACATCCCAGTCATAAACTGTTTAACCTCCTTCCATCAAGAAGGAGATACAGGAACTTATGCACCAGAACCAGCAGTTTCAGGGACGGCTTTTTTCCATCCACCATCACACTACTGAACTCTACACTGCGCCGCTAGATCACTGTAAAACAAAACAAAACACTGTATATAACCTCTGTACTATACATGTACATATTATTAATCTATCTATCATGTAAGTACCATAATGTGTGTGTGTGTGTGTGTGTGTGTGTGTGTGTGTGTGTGTGTGTGTGTGTTTGGTTTAATGTATGTAACATTGTGTATAATGTGTGTGTGTGTGTGTGTGTGTGTGTGTGTGTGTGTGTGTGTGTTTGGTTTAATGTATGTAACATTGTGTATAATGTGTGTGTGTGTGTGTGTGTTTGGTTTAATGTATGTAACATTGTGTATAGTGTGTATGTGTGTGTGTGTGTGTGTGTGTGTGTGTGTGTGTGTGTGTGTGTTTGGTTTAATGTATGTAACATTGTGTATAGTGTGTATGTGTGTGTGTGTGTGTGTGTGTGTGTGTGTTTGGTTTAATGTATGTAACATTGTGTATTATGTGTGTGCAGAAAAACAAAATGAATCCTGAAGAAAACACCGACATGAGGGATCTCCGGGATAAGAGACGACCCACCACACCACCATCAACAAACCTGAGTGAACGTGTGAGAGTGAGGAGACACTGATTATAAAATACTACTACTGACGTATAAAGCACTTAACGCTCTCACGCCGCAGTATCTGAGTGAACTTCTGTACCAGGATGATTCTCCACGCCTACTTAGATCAAAAGGGGCAGGCTATTTGTTGGTACCTCAAATAATGAAGACTCCAGCAGGGGGCAGATGTTTCTCTTATAAACCCCACAGTTATGGAACAACCTTCCAATCAGTGTTCGGGACTCAGACACAGTCTCAGTGTTCAAGTCGAGGCTGAACACATATTTATTTAGTGGAGTCTTTAGTCAGTAGGTGTTTGTGAGGTAAAGGAGCAGATCTGGAGGGATCATGGATATGGAGTGTTTGGTGAACTGGGATATTTGGATGCTGTCGTCTCCTCACTCTCACATGTTCACTCAGGTTTGTTGATGGTGGTGTGGTGGGTCGTCTCTTATCCCGGAGATCCCTCATGTCGGTGTTTTCTTCTGGTTCTTCCTTTTAGTTCTGCTGCCATAGCGAATCTTACCGGAGTCCAAACTGCACAGTGACTTAACTTTCATACAACAATAAGGACACTTAATAATCCATATCCTTCTCTTCCTGTCACCCTCTTCTCTCTCTCTCTCTCTCTCTCTCTCTCTCTCTCTCTCTCTCTCTCTCTCTCTCTCTCTTCTCTCTCTCTCTCTCTCTCTCTCTCTCTCTCTCTCTCTCTCTGTCGGGTTAAACATGCTCCAGTGACCAAGTCAAGTCAAGTCAAGTCAAGTTTATTTGTATAGCGCTTTTCACAACAGACATTGTCTCAAAGCAGCTTTACAGAAAACAACAGTGAAGGTGAAGGTGTGCGTTTGTCCCTGATGAGCAGCCGTGGCGACAGTGGCAAGGAAAAACTCCCTTAGATGTTATGAGAAAGAAACCTTGAGAGGAACCAGACTCAAAGGGGAACCCATCCTCATATGGGTGACATCAAAAGTTTGGTCATAAATCTTTCAACAATACAGAACAATTTGTGATCATCATAGATCCAGCATCAGCTTCTCCATGCCAGGGCCTTTAAACACTCGGCATCTACTTCTCCATGATCATCCATAGGTCCATAATCTTCACGAGGTGGGACGTGACTGGAGCTGGCCAAACCTCAGGAAGCCTCGGGATGGGGAGAGAAAGAGAAGCAGTGGAGAGGAATTAGCGTAGCTGCTGTTCATGATATTAACAGCACAAGTTGATAATGTGCATGTGATCAGATGTTCTGGAGCACAAGGTTATGATGTGATGTGTGTGATGTGTGTTATGTGTAGGCTTTGCTAAAAAGATATGTTTTTAATCTACACTTAAACTGGGAGAGTGTATCTGAACCCCGAACACTGTCAGGAAGACTATTCCAGAGTTTAGGAGCTAAATGTGAAAATGCTCTACCGCCTTTAGTGGACTTTGCTATTCTAGGAACTACTAGAAGCCCAGAGTTTTGAGATCTCAGGGAGCGTGACGGATTGTAGCGTGTTAAAAGACTGGATAGATACATGGGAGCCAAACCATTTAGTGCTTTATAAGTGAGTAGCAGTAGTTTGTAGTCTATTCGAAACTTAACAGGAAGCCAGTGTAGGGACGATAAGATTGGGGTTATATGATCGTATTTTCTTGACCTAGTAAGAACTCTTGCTGCTGCATTCTGAACTAACTGAAGCTTGTTTATTAATGATGCAGGACATCCACCTAGTAATGCATTACAGTAGTCTATTCTAGAGGTCATAAACGCATGGACGAGCTTCTCTGCATCAGATATAGATAACATATTTCTTAGCTTAGAAATATTTCTAAGGTGAAAGAAGGCTGTTTTTGTAACTTGATTGATGTGACCACTGTTCCTGCACCTCTCCCCTCTGTGAATCACCTCTCCCCTCTGTGAATCTTCCCACTTCGTCCAGGCCTCCCTCTGGATAGTGTTCTCTTGTGGCGACTCTGTGCAGCTGGTGATGTTTATCATCTACACCCTGGGTGGTTCCATGAAATTCCGGAGTAAGAACGGGAGCTTTAAAGATGGATTGGACTGTAGTTAATATCAACAGTCTGCTACACTGACTCAGGAATACAGTTCGCTTCTGATCTCCATCACTGCACCTCAACATCTTTTATCTGTAATAAATGGACATTTGGTGCAACCCAGATGAGGATGAGGTTCCCTCTTGAGTCTGGTTCCTCTCAAGGTTTCTTCCTTATGCCATTTTTTCTTTCACCACAGTCTCCACTGACTTGTTCATCAGAGACAAACTTACACTTATAAAGAACTTATTCACTTTTATCACCACATGATCTGTGTAAAGCTGCTCTGAGACAATGTTCATTGTTAAAAACGCAATACAAATAAACATGAATTGAATTGAATATAACCTATTAACCCTCATCTATAATCACCAATCCCTATCCCATAATCCCTATCCTATAATCATTAATCCCTAACCTATAATCCCTAATCCCTATAATAAGCAACCAATCCCCATAATAAGCAACCAATCACACACCGATTGTGGTGATGTAGCTTCCTGTTGTTGATCTGTTTGCCAGGAATTTCCTGTTTGTGTTGGCTTTTAAAATTGTACAGTTTTATTTTATTTCTCATCCCTTAAATAATCTTAAATCAGTCAGTCATATTTATTTATAAAGCATGTTTAAAAACAACAGTTTTTGGCCAATGTGCTGTACAGAATTTAAGCATATAACAAAATACAAAAGTCAACATAGTACACGGCAACAGATATTACACTAAAGTTATGCAACAGTACATAAATAAGTTTGAAGAAGAGACTTAAAATCAGCGTATGTTGGTGCAGTTCTTATATAGGGTGGTAACTTGTTCCATAACTGTGGAGCAGCCACTGAAAAGGCTCGATCTCCTTTCGATTTCAAGCGGGTCCTTGAAACAGTCAACTGAAGGCTACTAGTTGAACGAAGTTCCCTACAGACATTACATTGGAACAGAAGGAGATCGGAGATATAAGATGGAGCTAGTCCATGGAGACCCTTATAAACAAACAACAGCGTTTTAAAACAGTGAAAATGAATACGGAATTTAACTGGAAGCCAGTGAAGAGAGATCAACACTGGTGAAATATGTTCCCTCTTCATTGTTCCAGTTAACAATCGAGCAGCAGCATTGTGAACAAGTTAAGACGAGACAATAGAGACTGTGAAACACCCAAGTACAGTACATTACAATAATCTAATCTGGATGAAATAAAAGCATGTATTACAGTCTCCATTTCTCTTGATGTTAAGAATGACTTCATCATTGCAATATTCTTTAGCTGATAAAAACAACTTCTAACCACATCATTGATCTGTTTATCAAAAGTCAAAGCAGAGTCAAAAGTAATGCCTAAGTTTCTGACATGTGAATGAAGATTATCAGATAGAGGTCCCAGTTTACTGGCTACTACCTCTGTAGAAGCAGAGGAGCCAAAGATTAAGACCTCTTACAGTCTTAGACTCATTTAACTGAAGGAAGTTGGCAGACATCCACTCTTTATCATCCCTCAGACAATCAGACAGACCCTGTAAACTGGAGACATCCTTTGGGTACACAGGAACATAAAACTGAATATCAACTGCCTAACAGAGGTATAAAACATTATGCCTCTTAAATATAGCATACAAAGAAAGCATGTATAAAGAAAATAGAACAGGACCCAAGATTGAGCCCTGAGGAACCCCATACAAAACTGGTGCACAAGATGAAGAATATTTGCCAGTCTCAACAGAGAGGGTTCGAGCCTTTAAATAGGATACAAACCAATCTAAAACACATCCTTGAATCTCAATTTGCTTTAAGCGGTTTAAAAGAATGCCATGATCGAGAGTGTCAAATGCTGCACTAAGGTCCAGCAGGATTAGTATGAGGATCCCCAGATGAGGATGGGTTCCCTCTTGAGTCTGGTTTCTCTCAAGGTTTCTTCCTTATGCCATCTCGGGGAGTTTTCCTTGCCACAGTCGCCAGTCGCCACCGGCTTGCTCATCAGGGACAAACTTACTCATAAAAAACATATTCATTTTTAATCACCACATTATCTGTGTAAAGCTGCTTTGAGACAATGTTCATTGTTAAAAGCGCTATACAAATAAAAATGAATTGAATTGAATTGAATTGATTAAATCCGGATATAAATTAGACATCGGATTAAGAACACTATTAATGGTATCAAATAATATTTTTGGACTATAAGCATTCTTAGCAATGAGATCAGAGAAATAATTTGCCTTTGCAATCTTAACAGTTTTTTGATAGTGAATCATACACTCTTTAACGCAATCATACGATACGTTTATGAGACGGCATTTTAATTTATTTCTATAAATAGTAATTAAGCCCCCACCGCGACCAACTGACCATGACCTGTTAAAAAAATTTTCATTAATAAATAAATAAATGTCTTATTTGAGATCAATCTTATGTTTGAGTCCATTTCCTGATGAGTGGATCGATGGTAAGATGTTGTAAAATTATGTTGAATCTCCAACGATGGGGAATAATCCAATGAACGAAGGTTGCGGGGATTTACTCCTCTTCCATAGATCCGTAGTCTAGGAGAAGTACACTTTAACAAGAGCACCGATCCTGGTTGTTCCGGATAAACAGACACGGCGCCGCACTTGAGAGACTAACTCATATTTCACAAATATGAAATTCGGCTGTGATCACAGCTGGACGCCAGACTCCGAGAGTCTGCATGACTCGGGCCTTCAGGCGAAGATGCGTGGAGGTACCTCCTCAAGCGTACCAACATACCACCGCATGTTCCCCGTCTTCTGTGGCGTTTCCTCCTCTGATGACATTCACAGTCCGGTAAGCGACGTATTTCAGATGGCAACATAGAAAGAAACGGAGGATCATGATTCTTGTACCATCTGTAATTTAAATCAGAAACAGTTTCTATGGAACATCGTAATTTAAGAAGAAACGAGCGATCATAAGCAAGCATTGTGGTAACTTTTTTTTGCACACAAATAAGACAAATATACTCAATAAAGAGAAGACAGACACCAGGCGACTGCTTGCCAAACTCCACAGTGGCACCATCTTGCCTTTAGCTCTAAAAAAAAAAAAAAAAAAGGAAAAAGAAAAAAAATCATTTTGATTTCCTGTATTCTCTACTTTCTGTTGGCTCTGTTTCATTTTTTTTTTTCTTTTGGAAGAGCGCTTTATTCCCTGTTTGAGGGTTTGAAAGGCAATTCCCATCAGAACTACGAACACACACTACAGTAACCACATTAAGGTACGTAATTTCTCTGTTATGGCGAACATCCAGCTCATTCAGTGTGTGAAGTGCGACATGTTTAGTCAGTCTTTCTTCATTGCTAGCGATAATTTTATCTGTGAGAAGTGTAAGCTAGTTTGCTCTTTGATGGAGAAGATCTTAGCATTAGAGGAGCGCATCCAGAGTCTAGAGAGAAGTAGTGAGTGCGAGAGCAGTAAAGGTTCTGCAGGGGAAAGTCTGGATGCCCTAGGTGGAGTTAGCGTTCCCCCGATTTCGGCATTAGAGCCCTCGCAGCGGGGCGAGTGGGTGACGACTCGGCAGGATACTCGCAAAGCCAAAGCTAACGCTAAGGCTTGCCCACGGGAGCACTATTTCTCTCCGGTTCACGTGTCCAACAGGTTTGCTCTCCTCAGTAAAGCACCCGTTGAGAAACCTGAAAGAGCTCTGGGACTCTATTCTAAGAGACTCTATTCTGAGGCATGTGAAATTAGGGAGACCTTTAGGGGCACCAGCAGCACAGGTCATGTGTGTACCAGTAGCCAGGGCGCTGGACATAGCAGGTCAGCTTAGATTTTTCACAACAGGAGCTAATGATATATGACTTCAATTCAATTCAATCAATGTTTAATTGTATTGTGCTTTTAACAATGAACATTGTCTTAAAGCAGCTTTACACAGATAATGTGGTGATAGAAATGAATAAGATTTTCGACAGTCAGAGGTTACTAAGAGTAATATTATAGAGGTGTGAAGATTAGCGAAGGCAATTTCCGATGCAGTAACAAGCTCTGGCCCCATCCCAATGCAACATGGTGATGTAGCCTACAGAAGGTTGTGATCACTGAACTGCTGGATGTCCGAGTGGTCTCCAAAAACAATGTGGGCTTCATAAATAATTGTAGCAATTTTGAGGTCAAGACTGTTCGGCCTGTTAGGGCGGGACGGTATCAATCCCACTTGGGAAGGTGCTGCTCTCATTTCTTGTGATATTGGTCATAGTCTCTTGGAGCTCAGACCCCATGTCTGAGCACACATATCAGTTAAGTGGCTTAATACTCAAATCAGTTTTAGTTATTCACTAATCAATTACCAATAAGTTTTAAAACTTCAAATAATACATGAACAAACCAAATGAAGACATCTTCCAGTCATGAATGAGGAGGAGCAAATCAGCTTTATTGCAGTCAGTTCAGACCCGTCCCATGGAGCTCTTGGGAGAGAACCATCTCAACAGCAATGGCACCAGTCAGCTTTCACATGCGAGTGTGGAATTAAAATAAACAATCCTCACGTTTTATATCTCACACACAGTGAAATGTACATATTTTCTCTAATATCTCCTCCCTTACAATTTACATACACCAATCATTTAACAAGGGTTTGTAAACTCCACCCATTTGCTCACGCACATTCTGGTAAATTCAAGTCAAGAGGCTTTTATTGTCATTTTTGCTATACACAGTGGTACACAGTACACAGTAAAAACGAAACAACGTTCCTCCGGAACCCTGGTGCTACACTAAACAACAAAACAACAACAGCATAGAGCTACAACACAAACATAAAGTGCATCGAGTGCAAACTGGTGCAAACAAAAAAAAAAACAGTACAGACAGACAGTGCAGACAGACAACACAAGACAAGACAAAAGACAAAAAAACAAGTATAGCGCCAACTAGTAAACCTGCTGTATACTTGAATATACAGTACTGTGTAAGGAGAAATGTAAAAACTATACCCAGGAGAGAATACAAACAGAACAGAACAATGTAGTGCAAAAAAACAGCAGCAAGGAGGTGCAGAGACAGCATGTAAACATTCTACTGTAATACAAGGTGCGAGTATAAATAATAATAAATAGATAAGTGGTGGTGGAGTGGATCGAGATGAGTGATGATTGTGTTTAGTCTAGGTTGTACAGTTCAGTAACACACATTTGAGTGAGTGTGTGTGTGAGTGAGTGTGTGCGAGTTCTGTTTCAGTTCTGTGTGTTGAGGAGCCTGATGGCTTGTGGAAAGAAACTGTTGCACAGTCTTGTTGTGACGGCCCGAATGCTTCGGAACCGATTTCCTGATGGTAGGAGTGTAAAAAGTGTGTGTGACGGGTGTGTGTGATCGTCCACAATGCTGTATGCTTTGCGGATGCAGCGTGTAGTGTAGATGTCCATGATAGAGGGGAGAGAGACTCCGATGATCTTCTCAGCTGTCCTCACTATCCTCTGTAGGGTCTTGCGATCTGAGACGGTGCAATTCCCAAACCAGGCAGTGATGCAGCTGCTCAAGATGCTCTCAATGGTCCCTCTGTAGAACATGGTCAGGATGGGGGGAGGGAGGTGGGCTTTCCTCAGCCTTCTCAGGAAGTAGAGACGCTGCTGGGCTTTCTTGGTGATGGAGCTGGTGTTAAGTGACCAGGTGAGGTTGTCTGCCAGAAATTTGGTGCTCTTGACAATCTCCACAGAGGATCCATCAATAATCATTGGAGATTGGTTGCTCTGTGCTCGCCTGAAGTCCACAACCATCTTTTTCTTTTTGTCCACGTTCAGAGACAGGTTGTTTGCTCCACACCAGGCAGTTAACCGTTGCACCTCTTCTCTATATGCTGACTCGTCGTTCTTGCTGATGAGACCCACCACGGTCGTGTCATCGGCAAACCTGATGATATGATTCGAGCTGTGCGTTGGTGCACAGTCGTGAGTCAGCAGAGTGAACAGCAGTGGGCTGAGCACACAGCCCTGAGGGGCTCCAGTGCTCAGTGTGGTGGTGCTGGAGATGCTGTTCCCGATCCGGACTGACTGAGGTCTCCCAGTCAGGAAGTCCAGGATCCAGTTGCAGAGAGAGGTGTTCAGCACTCTGCCAGGATGTTGTCAGGTCCAGCAGACTTCTGTGGGTTAACTCTGCATAGAGTTTTCCTCACTTCAGCTGTGGTTAGACAGAGCACCTGGTCAGTGGGAGGAGGGATGGTCTTCCTCGCCACCACGTTGTTTTGTACCTCATCTGGGAGGGAGGCGTCACGGTCACAAGCAGGTGATGTAGTCTTGTAATTCGTGATCGCCTGGATGCCCTGCCACATGCGCCGGGTGTCTCCACTGTCCTGGAAATGGTTGTGGATTTTCTTCGCGTGTGCGCGCTTCGCCTCTCTGATGGCATGGCACGTTTGGCCCTTGCTGTTTTTAAGGCCGTCTTGTCCCCTGCTCTGAAGGCAGAGTCTCTTGTTTTTAGCAGCGCACGCACCTCGGCGGTCATCCACGGCTACTGGTTGAAGTGTGTAGTGATGGTCTTGGAGATAGTCACGTCATCAATGCACTTGCCGATGTAGCTGGTCACTGTTGACGTGTACTCCTCCAAGTTGATGAAATCGCCATTGGTTGCAGCTTCCCTGAACATGTCCCAGTCAGTGCATTTAAAACAGTCCTGGAGAGCAGACATGAATCCTGCTGGCCAGGTTCTCACTTGTTTTTGAGCTGGTCTTGAACGCCTGCTGAGTGGTCTGTATGCTGGGATCAACATAACAGAGATGTGGTCTGAGTAATCGAGGTGGGGTCGGGGCTTCGCCCGGTATGCGCCCCGGATGTTTGTGTAAACAACATCCAGCGTGTTTTCTCCTCTGGTTGCAAAGTCCACATTCTGATAGAATTTGGGAAGCACAGTCCTGAGATTTGCGTGATTAAAATCTCCGGTGACAATAAACAATCCGTCAGGGTGTGAGTTTTGAAGTCCGCTAATGGTCCCGTAGAGCACGCTGAGCGCTTCCTTAGCATTAGCGCTAGGTGGTATGTACACTCCGAGCACAATAGCGGTGGTGAATTCCCGGGGTAAATAAAAAGGTCTACATCTCACAACAATAAACTCCAGCAGCGATGAGCAGTAGGTAGAAACAAGCACAGAGTTCTTACGCCATTCCGTGTTGATGTAAACACACAGACCGCCGCCGCGAGTCTTACCGCACAGAGCTGCATTTCTGTCGGCACGAAACGCGGCTAGCCCGTCCAGCTGGATGGCGGCGTCCGGAACTCTGTCGCTCAGCCACGTCTCCGTAAACACAAAAACGCAGCAGTGTCTGTACTCACGCCGAGTAGCTTGTTGGAGTCTGATGTAGTCTAATTTATTGTCCAGGGAGCAGACATTTGCCAGCAGTAGTGATGGTAGAGCGGGCCGGCTAGGGTTAGCTTTTAGCCTAGCATTAGCACCCGCTCGCTTTTCTCGTTTCTGCTTCCTCGCGCAGCGCTTCCGATTCCCCCTCCTCCGTCCGTCCTCCGCAGGCGATGCCGAGGTCTGGAGGCCTGGTTCTCGGAGCACGCCGAGGTCGCGTAGTTTCTGCCGCAGGTCATCATTTATGGTGTTGTTTGGGTTGTTTCTGAGTTCTTTCAGTGTTTTGCGGTTGTACACAGGCACACCGGTTGCTCCGATGTCCATGTGTTGTGTAAGGCGGGCTACAAAATAAAGTTAGCACCATTTTGGGTCTAAATATATATATATCTATATATACAGTGAGGAAAATAAGTATTTGAACACCCTGCTATTTTGCAAGTTCTATATATATATATATATGCATATATGCTGTTTGAGAATAGTTAATGCATGTTGCAATGCTGCTTGCTTATTTTATTTTAATTTCCTGTTATATTTTCCTATTTCTTTCTTCCAGCTGACGCCCTCAGCATGGTGTGCGTGGTCGCCACCATGGCTCATATCTGTTTTCTGGAGCGACTTATTGGTCCTCATATGCGTCTCTATTTTCCAGATCGAATATATCCTCTGGTTCATACTCGTGACCCCTCTACTTAAACTTTTTCTCAGGCTTCATCTCTCCTGACTATACCCCGACTTCTCCCATGGCAACTGGAGACTTTCCTGGTCCATCCTATTGCTCAGGACACTATTTTTCTTTCACTATGAACTTTCCCTTTATTTCCTACATCTGCTGGTTTTTCTAATCCCTGACCTAATCCATCATTCTTATCTGCTCACTGGTCTTTATAACATGTATTACATTTATAAGCGTTTTGATCATATGCTGTATGCTAAACTTTATATATGATAAACTTTACTCTAACACTTTACTGACTGTTGATTTTGTGAACTCTGTTTATACACCGAATTCTCTGTAAAGCTGAGTATTATACTATATTAATGCTGAATAATGGTTACATGTATTAAACTTGGATTGAACCTAATATAAGCAATGTTATATGTTATCTGAAGCATATTGCTGAATGCAATTATATAATACTAGAATCTACTGATAGCTAAAGCTGACCTAAGCTGAATTACATAGGTGAACTTTATGCACTGTATTATGGACGATAAGTCCAGACATCATGCCGTCTCTCTGTTCTCTCTGCATAGCCGGGACATTAAAACCACATAGGCAGCAGATGTGTATCAATATCTTTGTCTGACTTTTACTGACATTTTCTAATATGTTCCATACATGACACACTGTGCACAATGCAGCTGCACTCACCAATAAACCGACCTTACTATTACTAATAAACCCACTTTCTACTGTTATTGTTGTATAAATATTACATTTATATTTATTATTTATATTATAAACCGAACAGCACTAGTTATCCAGTGAATGTCCAGAGCCAAGACCAGGGAGCAGACAGACAGGCTAAACTGACCGTCTGATAGCTGCATGGAGTCATCACTCAGGGTCCACCAAATTAAGACTGTGTGTCTCCTAGTAAAAATACTTCTGTCTTATCTGAGTTGAGCAGAAGGAAGTTATTAAGCATCCACTGTCTAATGTCCTTTACACACACTGTTAAAAACAAATCTGTAATAAAACGGTAAAAAGACTGGCAGCAGGGCTTCCAGAGATAATCCGTTAAATTACAGAAATTACCATTTTACAAAATTACTAGCAAAGAACTGTAAAAATACAGAATAGACTTTATGGTCAAAAGTACTTAAATTACAGAATATTACTGTTGATAAATAATTTTTCAACTATAGAAAAACAGATACATTCTGTTAAATAACTTAGATAAACAACCAACTGTCAGGTTAATCACCATAAATTTAAGGTTTTAATTTGTTATTTTATAAAACTGATCTGTCCATTTACATTAATTTACTGTAAAAGTATAGTTTTCCTCATGTACAATAACAATGAAATAAATCCAGAAAGCACATATTTGAAAAAGGTTTTTATATTTAATCTCTGTATATTAAAAGGCATTTACTGTATAAATACAGATATCATTAATTACAAATCTAAAAATGTTGTATAAAAATATACTCAATTCATAATACACACACAAACGTCTGTAGATACGTCTTAATAGTTCATTTTCCAGACATATTACAGTTGAACATGTTTGGGCAGTAGAGCAATGAGCTCCACTGTATATTCCGTACTTATAAAAGGAACCTGTACATTCACAGTATTAATAATTGAACAGAAGCACTGTATGTCAAGTTAAATGAACAATCCAAGAAAATAAGTTAGAGCATGCAAAAATATCTACATTAAATGGCAATTGCTGTATACCTTTCTACATTTACAATGACATTTTATCCAAAGCAACATACCAAATCCAAGTTACTCTGAGACAGTAGACACAGCAGTTCATATAAAAAATAAATAAAGTGACCTGCACTCTTCACCTTGTTGAAGATCAGTCTCAGTGCCATAGGCTGGATTAGCTGCAGAGGCTTGGTAGAAGATTCTGGAAAGTCTGCTAAGAGAACAATACAACAGTCCAGTTTGGAGAGAACAAGAGCTTGGACAGGGAGTTCTGTAGCACGGCCCAAAAGAAAGAGTCTGATCTTTATAATGTTGTACAGGGCAAATCTGCAGGATCGGGCCAGTGCAATTTATATATGCGTCAACAATAACACCAAAGTTAGATCAGCTGAACACATGAGCAGTTCTGTCTTAGCAGGGTTGAGTTGATGATCATTCAACATACAGCAAAATATTTCTGTCCAGGAGGCAAAGATGAGAGCAGCAACTGTCAGGACATCCAGCTGAAATAAGAGAGAGAGAGAGAGAGAGAGAGAGAGAGAGAGAGAAAGAAAGAGAGATGTTATTTCAATAGCGGTAATATAAAAAGCCATGTTTTTAAATGACAGACCCCGGCAGGTCCTGCAAAAATTTGAATAATTGTAACAAAAGAGGGATCATACAATATGCATGTTATTTTATATTTAGTATTGTCCTGACTAAGATATTTGACATCAATGATGTTTCCATATGGTCCATAAGTCAAAACATGTCTAAAATGATTAAAATAACTACATTTATGAACCTGAATGGTTTATAAAAGGTCTGAATGGTTATAAATGGTTATATAGATGATCTGCGATTGTTCTTTTGTTTTGTGACGGTTGTTCACGAGTCCCTTTTCTGTTCTGAATAGTTAAACTTGAGCACTTTTTTTTCCCGACAAATCCTACAAAAGGGGTAATTATTGAGAGAATTATCATTTTGGGGTGAACGAACTCTTTCACTGTTCAAACTTTTGAAGGGGGTTGTTTTAATAATTTCTTGTAATTTTTTTGTGTTATGGACTGTATATAAACATCTATGTAAAATATATTACCCAGGACAGGACTAAATAAACATGCATGTTGTATGATCTCTATAATTGTGTTAAAATTATTCACATTCACATTTACCCTGCAGCTGTCGTCACGTGACTGTACCAAATACTGCACGTTTAAACTTTTTAATATTTAACAACAGAAATGCGCAGTCACTATAAAATGTGCTTCACATGTTTGAAACACGTCCCTCAGTCAGCTTCTGTAGTTTCCTCAGATTCTTGTAGTGAAAAAGCGCGTTATTATCTTAATCATTTCCCAGAGGAACTGCCTGAAACGAACTCAAACCGTTGTGGGCGGAGCTGATTCGGCACCAATTTTGAATTTGTGTCAGTATCCGAACCGAAATCATCTTATTTTTCTTTAATGGCGGTTTGGGAACCAACAGCAGGATGATGTGAGCAGCGTTGGTGTAGGAGACCAGGAGAACCTGTACAAGGAATCCAAAAAGTGTTTTGTTGGTTGACACTATTGATGTTTTTAAGTGCAGGTTGTTATTTTATTTTATTTTATTTTATTTTATTTTATTTTATTTTATTTTATTTTATTGCTTTCATTTAATTATTTTTTAAAGAAGCTAATTATTTTCAGTTTTTTACTGTTTCAAATTCCATACTGGACCAATGCCTTATTTTTAATAAAAATTAGTTTGTAGTATTTCAAATTTGAGTTCTGTGTAATTTTTTTAAACATTATATTGTATTATATTTGATTAGATTTTTGGATATTGTAGGAATTGTTACTGAAAAAATATAAACCACAAAAACCAAAATTATTAACTTTTTGTTTACTGGGACATGGGCAAATACCACATTTTAATTTATAATAATTTAGGGTGAAAAACAGCTTTAACCTTGATGGTGATTAACTGTCTTCAATGGTAATAAAAACACGGACTTAATGATTACAAGAATAATCTGTAAATATTAGATATCATTCTATGTAAAAATACAAATTACTCTTGAAAACAGAACATTTCTATAATATCAAAATGCAATCAATTTCTGATAAATTTAATGAAGGAACGTTAAAATACAGATAATATATGTAAAACAACAGGCATTTTGTTGTAAATTGAAAAAAAAGTTAAATTTCTATAAAAAAAAATACAGACATTTAACTGTAAAAAAACTTTTTTTTTTTTTAACAGTGCACTCCTCAACATTGTTAAGCTGATCTCTCTCATCTGGATTTGCTGAAATATACAGCTGTGTATCATCAGCATAGCAATGGAAGCCAATCCCATGTTTATGAATCATTTCACCCAGAGGCAGCAGATAGAAAGAGAAAATCCCTAATCATAACCCCAAACCCCTCAATTATAAACACTAATATATAATCCCTAACTCCTGAACCAATTTAGAAATATGTATCTTTATAAACTATATAATAAATTCTATATTGTTCACATATTTAAAACCAGTCATTTTTTGTTTTAAAATTATAATTATTTTTGGGTGATTTCTGCTTAATTTCTACTTTCATGTCTTCATACACATGTGAAGAGAGAATGTATGTGGCAGGAGAAGATGAAATTACGTTTTTTCTGACAGCAGTTCTGACAGTAGAGCAGGTCTATATGTTAATGCACTCGGATTCGTTATCGTTTCCATAGTAACAGCTCATTCACAGGGACGTGTTCATCGTATGCTCCAATGGTTATAAACTGATTTTATAAATCCATGATAGAGCAGTTTTTTTAAGAAAATAGGAGAAATATGTTTATGTAACATGAGTGAAAGGAGCCTCCAGTATCAGAGAGAGACAGAGAGAGAGAGAGAGAGAGAGA
>NC_139576.1:615307-672807 GCF_946808225.1 Silurus aristotelis
CAAGGAAATGTGTGTGTGTGTGTGTGTGTCTGTGTGTGTGTGTGTGTGTGTGTGTGTGTGTGTGTGTGTGTGTGTGTGTGTGTGTAATAAATCACAATCAGGTTGCAGGTAAAAATGTTCCAAAGGTTTTATTCATACAAACAAATACACACACCATCAGCTGTCCTGTTCTTCACATTGCTGATGCTCTGCAACATTTCTTCTCCACAACATCAGAAGGATTTGTCTGTTTTTATCAGGTGCTTGTTCATTCTCTTGTCATTTCGAGGCTGGACTACTGTAACTCTCAACTTCCCCTAGATGTTGGAACAGCTGAGCCGACAGGTGAAGTCTTTCCTCTTCCTGAAACACTTAAACTAGTGACTATTGAACCAGTGTTGATTTGTTCACAGTTACAGACTTTAAAGCACATTTGTATGTCGCTCTGGAGGAGAACATCTGCTAGACACCATGAATGTAATTGTAAAATGAAAGACACGTGTCACATTTCATTTCCCAGCAACCACTGCAGCTTCCACCACAGACTCAACTTCCTGGAAAATTCACACACTTTCCCTCTTTACCATCACGTGTGTTCTTCATCACACTCTCCACACTGAAGCAAACTTGCAATGATGGTCAGTCAGGGAGGAACAGTAATCAGACGAATGATCTTTAGTTGGAAAACGGTTGACTCATGAATAAGTAGCGTCACTAAGCTTGCTGCGGTGTTGCTTTAGCTCATGCACATGCACAGTGACCCGTGTGTTAGAAAAGATCTCAGACTTTTTTGAACACCATGTGATCTACCCACAGTGACTTTGTGATCGCGATCGACGTATCGTGCACCCCTGAGGTGATACTAAACAAACTATGAGACCTACAGTGATCTAGAAATAATGTCTACATCTGGCAGGAGGACTGGAGGTCAGTAGTGCTCAGGTGGTCAGCAGAAAGCTGAGTGATCATGTTCTCACTGGTCAGAAGGACCATGTGACTTTCTGATGGTAAAAGATCAGAAGGTTTTAGGTTGCAATGCGTTTTCCAAACTCCAATGCTAATAATCACTCTGGACTGGTGTGATGTTGAGGTGAAGGTGTCATTTGTAAACATAAAAAATCGATTTATATTGTTTTATCCTCATAGACGGAGGTGAGCAATAATGTGGACAACAGAATTCATGAATGAACTACAAGATCAAAGAAAAATAGCAAGAACAAGAAGAAGTGTAGTGAGCAGCAAAGCAGCTCAACTTTTTACGACTATAAAAGAAAGAAGGAAAGAGATTTAGGCATAAATATGACTGGCAGAGTCATTAGGATTAATCTAACATATGTTTGATGGTGGAGGTTGAGTCCCACACGGAGGAATAATAATGATGACCTTTTAAGAAAATGATATTACAGTAAACATGCGATTTCAGGGGCTACACAGTGAGTGACCTTCACAGCAGATGAAACAGCTGCTGGACAGATGGAGAGAAAAATATCCACTACCTGCCTGCTGGCTATGTCCTCCTCTACCCCTGCTCCTCCAACCCTCTTCTGATGCCCTCCAGCCTTCATATGCCGTGTGCTTCCATTTATTCCTCTCTGCAGAAAATAGGAGCAAAATGCTGATGCTGTGATGAAGCTGAGGCTGTGAACTCACAGTGCTGAGGAACGGAGATGATTCTAATCACTTTAGACTCTGGGTGGAGTTTCTGGGAGATTAATTACTGCACCTTCTTTCTTTCCTTCCTTTAGTTCTTCTTTCCTGCCTTCCATTTTTGTTCTTTCTCTACATCCTTCATTACTTTTTTTCTTTTGATCCATCTATAAATCCATCCTTTTTCTTTCTTCCTTTCTTCCTTTGAGGTTTCTTCACTTTTATTCTTTCTTTCTTTTGCAGTAGGAAAGAAAAACTGATCTGATTTTATTGCCTGAGTCTGTTTATAGGGTTTGAACAGAACCTTGGTCTTGGTCTCCTTCCCTTCATGCAGTTCCTGTAGCAGTGAGAAACTGAATCGTTTCTGAATCGACACGGCTGCTGGAAGTGAATCACACCTGCTGTGAGTCTGAGGTCCCACAGTGAGGACAAGCTGCAGGGTCTGAAACGTCAGGTGTTTAAGAAGATACACATTTAATATAAACACAAGCTCTTTTATACAAGTCAATAATATTATTCTGTAACGGTGATTTGGCACAGACTCAGTGTTCTCTGTGTTTGAGTTATTGTTGTGATCACAGCCGTATCTCCAAGATCTCCCTCTTGCAGAAGCTCTGAGAGCATCTCAGTCCATGTGATGAAACTCTGAATCAACACACCCCCTGGACGTGAATTACATGCTCTGAGTGTCGGGTTGGACAGAGATGCAGTTACAGAAAATCAGTCCTCAGAACATTGTTTGGGTTCGTTCAATTACATAAAGTGCAAAAACACTGAATATCCAATTCCAAATATATCAAAACTTCCAGAGTCAGATTCAGTCAGCGAACTAAAAACTGTGTAAAGTGTGAAAGTGAAAGCCACTGCTACTGGTGTCCACAAAACTCAGAGAATTTGCCTACAGAATTTCCTAAAGAAATCACTGAACCAAAACAGAAAGATCTTTAATTTCACTGCAGTAGAACATGATTTCAGAAAATGCAACTTCCACAACAGAACAAATGAGGCTTTATATCATCCTGCTTCAGAAACATTATAAACATCATTTCTGAAGTAGAAATTACAATAAATTAAATACAATTATGTACAATGATTGTTTAGAATGTTCAATTAAAAAACAAAACATACAACACCAACCCAATACACCAGAGAATTGTGTGTTAGAGACTAAACCAGTTCACATGTTTAAAGTTCAGCACACCGAGTAGAATCCATGCTACATGTTCTTGCTCAGTGAGTTCCTGTAGTAAATCATGATGGAGGAGCTCAGTCGTGGGAAATCTGTTCAGAAAAGATAAAAACGTTACACATGTTATTTATCATTGTAAATTATTCACAAACTCAAACTGATGATATCACGGGTTTGTATTTCACTGATGCCATTAATATTTCTACTTTTATAAAACTGTTGAAATGTTCCTTACCTTCAGGTGCAGAGGAAATTGAGTTTCTCATTGCAGTCTCTGTTCTCCCAGACATTCGTTCCGGAGTTTAGAGCTCCACAGCTGTACCTTCGAGCAGGGCATGAAGGAAGTGATTCCATCCCCTACACTGACCATCCATTCAACCAGAACCATTTTCCGTCCAGGAAGTGCAGCCCCATCCACACACTGACTGTTTGGGTTTGTAGGGGCTCCACTTCAGCCAAGCATGTCTGTGTGTTAGAAACTGGGCTGGACAAGTCAGTGTAGAACTCCCTGCAGTAGTGCAGAGCCTCGTCCCAGGTCTTCTGTTCCATCACCAAGACCAAGTTTCGATAACAAATGACAGGTAATTTAAATGAACAATCAATATCATTCCATCCACCTGCATATAATACACCACAGTTTTCATTTCCTCCCGAATTATCAGGCTGATTTATTCCCCAATTTAAAACATTTGTTGATTCTTTATTAGTCCACATCCATGTGTCTGAGCCTGGTGCGGTTCTGTAAAGACCTATCCAGCTCATACTCCAGTAAGGGGCATCCCCTCTAACATCATAAATGCGCAGACTCTCATTAGAGGTAATGATGATGGCCAGATCGGTGTAGTTTTGTCTGCAGTGATTTTGAGCATCAATCCAGTTCATTGAGGCAGAAACCATGATGTATTCTTTAAACAAAACTGCAGCCGTCCCACAAAAAGCCAGAACAAAGAAAATAAAACATAACGACTTCATCTTTACTCTGATGCGTCTCAGCTCTGTAGATGTTTAAGTGAACTCAGCTCACAGGGGCCAGAACACAGCTGAAATATCATTTAAAACACATGCAAAAAAATTAAAACTTAGAATGACATCACTGGAAAAAATAAATAAATAAAACACTGCTTTGAATATCAGAGACAAGAAGCAAATGGACTTTCTGGACAACTGCCCCCTCGGCACCTTTTACACAAAGAAATGACAGAAAGGACACTACTGTAGTTTTCTTTTTTAATTTTAATCTTGAACTTGATAATTGTCTTTCTGAATGTCTAACCACCGAGGTTGTGGAACAAACTTTTATTAGCAATCTTTAAACAACATCTAAAGACCTTCCTCTACCAGAGCTTCTTCTATTAGCACTTTCTTACTCACCCTAACCCTAACCCTAACCCTCCCTATAAACCAGCATTAGCACGGATTTATAGATGAAGACTTCAAAGCACTTTAAAAGTTGGTCTGGATAAGGAGTGTTACCCAAATGATATCACATAAATGTAAGCAAATAAATAAATGTAATAAAATAGCAATAAAGGGTTTATGTAAATGTGCTGTTTGACAGACTACATACTTTAATGTTCCATCTTTTGATCAGAACCTCGAAAACATTGAGATTTTGAAAATTGAAGAGATTCTGGGACCCGTTGTGTAAAGTCCTGTAAGTGTGGAGTCCCTTCGCTTCAGTCGTATTAAACACTATACAAGACAAAAAGAAAACACAATACAGTCACACTGTGTTTGTGTTCAAACATTTAGGAAATATAGTTACCACTGGGTAAATAGACCAAAGGATACAGGTTTAAAATATACTGATGGATTAGTGGAATAAAACTGCAATCACATGCTGGGTCCACATGAAGGAAAAATATAAATGGATTATGTTTTATTCTGGTTTATAGGATCCCACAATGAGCACTGCTGTTGTATAAAATCTAGCCTTCACTATTCATGGGCATCAGTGAGCCTCAAGCATCCATGACCCAGTCTCCAGTTTACAGGTTTCCCTTCTTTGGTAGGTACCGATTCCAACACACCTTCATCAAGGCCATTCAGAGGCACTCAGATCCCATTTTTCTTCCATTTCTCCAAGAAAACAACACCAACTTCCAGAACTGACTGTTTCCTCCATGTATAATAAACTCCACTCCATTATAGATGAGACTGTATCAAGGTAATCAGGGTTCTTCACCCCAACTCTCACTGGGTTTAATGTTATGGATGATCAGTGTAGTGTAAAGGAAAATACTTTCAACCCTGGAGAAAGTTTAGAGTTCCTGCACTGCGAAATGAACAAAAGAAACAGGAGAGGCAGGAGAAGTGATATCAGGCAGTACTGTTTTTAAACATGAAGTAAGTGTTTTACTCTAAATACTAACAGTTGTGTTCGATTTGGTGATATAAACGTTGCCAGAAGCAGAGACTCCAGTGACTCATCACGCATAAGTTCTTGAATTGATTTGGAGGAGAATTTGACTGTAAAGTTACCTTGGTGACGGCTTTCATTGCTTTGCATAGCTGTTGTGTCTTTCTGCACCAATTTGAATGTATAGCCTGTATATCAGACCCATTCAAGGGTTCAAAATCACACGTTTCCAAAGAGTCTGTACTAAAGATCTGCTTTAGTTTCTCACACATGAACTCATTTCTGTGTGAACAGTGACAGATGTTCTGCTGGGACGTCCCTGCTCTTGCTTTCCTGTAGATTTATTGATTTACTTTTTGGTAACTTTATATAATGGTCCAAATCCCAAATAAATGTTATCTTAAAAAATTTCAGTCACAAGTTCTGCTTAATACGCATTCAAACTGGTTTTATTCTGAAGTCACACTTGACTTGTCAGTAGTATCAGTCAGTAAACCTGCACACGCTTTAAATCTGTCGAATAAGAAACAAAACTGCTGTTGTGAATGAAAAAAAAAAAAAGATCTTTCACATTTGCATTCAGTACATCAGTAAAGTATATATTTTCAGTAAAGTAGAAAATGAGATGATGGCTTTCAATACACAATGAAATATCCTCACTTTAACAACATGCTTTATAAAGTAGGAACAGTCTACAGAATGTTTTATCTGATAGAAGTTCAGGGGCTTCCACACATCTGCTTGGATCCTTTACACTCTAATACTCCTTTCTCACAACATCCTGTGGGCTGTAGATTTACACAAATCCAAGCAGTACTAATTTAAGAACCTGGGGAAAAGGTAGATCTTTAGACATGGTTTGAAGTCTGCTTGAGATCTTTAGACATCAAGTGGAAGTTTAGTTTTTTCCACCATCAGAGCAAAAAAAAAGTCTGGAAACATGTTTTCCTTGTTCCCTGAGAGATGGTGAGACCAGTACAGCAGAAGCTGAGGATGGATGGAGCCTGCTGCAGTGTGAGATAAGTGCTTAAATGTACAGGTGTGCTGATAAATTTTTGGATTTGTAGGTGAGCATCAGTGTATACCAGTGTATATAGCATTAAAACATATTTTGGAGGAACAGCTCAATCTTGAGATGTCAAGGGACTGAACAATCACCTGAGTGGACAGTGTAGTACACAAATTCTTCAGATGTTGTAAACGAGAAAACCACACAACTGTGTACACAAAAACATAGCAAAAAAAACAAAACAAAACAAAACATACATATCATATACATTCTTATAGTTTCTGCCTAATTCCCATGTAGATCTTTATACATTATGAATAACTATAATCTAGAATCATCTCTGTCTACCTGTTAGATTCACTTTTACAGTAATTAGCAGATGCCTTTTCCAAAGCAACTTACTATTATCTCATTTATAGAACTGAGGGTTTGGGGTCTTTCCCGGGGGCCCAGCAGTGGCACCTTGATGGTGCTGGCATTTCCAACCTTCCAATCGAAAGTCAAACATCTCATCCACTAAGCTATCACCTTCCAAATCGTATAATAACCAAATGTGAAGTCTGCAGAAAAAAAATGGAAGATGACCTGCAAAGTTTTTCAATTTTATTAACACTGATCTGCCCTGGAGGTGCTGGGAATTGACCCCAGAACCTTGTACATGGTTAACGCAGGTAAAATTATACTCTGAGTGAAGAAGTGTTTATTGTGCTTCCAAAGTAACAACTACATTGATATTAGTATATAATGTGAGCTATGAAATCTTTAGTATTTGGACCTGAAATGCAGACTAAAGATCTACCCATATGTGTGTGGGGTTTGTGTCCATGTGATGGCACAGGAGCAGGAGCAGGAGCAGGAGCAGGAGCAGGATTTAACAGTGATGCTGTTCTGTTTTAGCCCAATACAATAATAAACACCAATATCCTTCATCTCCAGTTTTCCTCTTCAGTAGTGATGGTTGCTAGAATCTCATCACTTTCTTCCGCAGTTCCACTGAGCATCAGAAATGGAAATATATTCGACCTCGTCTTTGCTCATGAACTTTTAAAGGAATATATTTAAATCATAAGTAAACCAACAAAACAACATCAAAAACTAATCGAAAACAGTGTGACAGATGTGTACAGATGTGCTTTTTTCAGCCTTTGCTTGTCTACACATTTGAATGCCTTTGTTTTCATGCTATTTTTTAATCGCAGCTAATCAACATGTGTATTTGGTAATGTTTCCTTTTCTTCAGGATTCAGGAATAAACAGAACGTACGTGGAACTTAATACAAGCACCAGGTCATTCTTTCAGTTTAAGGTTTAACAAAGATTCCACCTCCATGTACTAGAGAAGTGCAGAGATCATTTCTATTCTGTACCTGTGAAATGATTTCTTCTTGGATTTCATGGTGCTCTTGGGGGTGAATACTTATGCAAGACTCTGCACAATAATTATGATAAAAATGAAGAAAACAGCAGAACTGAGAATCTGCCTGGAGAAGGCTGTCCACCAGCAGTCAGTACAGACCAGGTACAGAGAGGATTAGTCACAGAGTTGACCAACAGGACTGAAGGAACCCTGGAGCTGCACATATCCACATGTAGGAGATGTTCATAGGACAGTTATAGCCTGAGTAAAACTGGTAGTGCTCTCTGGATGGAAGGAGACATTTACATTAACATTTAGCTTCATGGCATTTGGCAGATGCCCATATGTAGAGCCACTTACAAATATCTTATTTATACAACTAAGCAAGTGAGTGTTAGGGGCCTTAGTCAGGGGCCCAGTAGATCCGCAGTGTTGTGGGGTTCTGAATTGATAACCTTTCCGATCGACCAGTTTGCCATGTTCTTGTAGGATGGGCTATGCTTTCTTTTTAGTGGGATGGGCTATGTTCTCTTAGGGGGAGGGGCAATGTTCTCTTAGTGGGAGTGGCCATGTTTTATGGGAGGGGCTATGCTCTCTTAGTGGGAGGGGCCGTGTTCTTTAAGTGGAAGGGCTATGTTCTCTTTTTAGTGGGAGGGGTTATGCTTTATCGGTGGGAGGGGCTTTGTCCTCTCGGTAGGAGGAGCTATGTTATCTCAGTGGGAGTGGCAATGTTCTCACAGTCGGAGGGGCTATGCTCTCTTGGTGGGGGAGGGACCATGTTCTCTAAGTCGAAGAGCTATGTTCTCTTTTTAGTGGGATGGGTTATGCTTTATCGGTGGGAGGGGCTATGTTCTTTTTTTAGTGGGATGGGTTATGGTCTCTTAGTGGGATGGGGCTATTTTCAATGTGTGTCTAAATTTTTTGAAGTACTGCTGATTTGAGCACCTCTGGAAGAGATGTTTGTAGTCTTGGTTTGGGGAGTGTTAAAGACACATCAAGTTTTATTCTACCAGCTTTGTGCTAAAACCAATGAGTCTCTAAAGATGTCTTGCTGGTACCCTAAAACACAGCTGTATATTTCAGCAAAGCCAGATGAGAGAGATCAGCTTAACAATGTTGAGGAGTGTGTAAAGGACATTAGACAGTGGATGCTTGATAACTTTCTTCTGCTCAACTCAGATACTAATAAAAGTAAAAACAAGGTTTTCATCTAAAAACGCTCTGCCTACACTTTCATTTCAAACATTTTTTTAGAAGTTGTTCATTCACAATGAAATGTCGGAAAACCCTCGCATCCCTGTGCTCGTTTCCGCCTGCTCTTTATTTACTTTCTGGCTCTGTGCAATGTCGTGGCAACGACTGAAAATACTTCATGGTTTTTGAAAGACTACGTTTTTGTGTGGACACGACCTCAATTCCTTCCTCTGGTGCTACTGAGAACAAAAGTATGATATAGTTCTCATTTGTGTTTGACCTGTAATATGAACAAAAGTGCATCAGTTCAGTTTTAATATCTGAACGATGTGGTGTAATGTCTGGCTCGGAGCAGTGAGAATGCAGTGTAGGCAGATTGTGGTGTAACGGGAGGTGAGAGAGTTGCGGCAGATCCAGGAAGTGGTGTTATTATAAATAGGACAACAGGAGGACAAGGTCCAAAATCACAAACATGAGACAGGCGGTGATCAAACGTTAAACAAATAACACACAATACACACACACACACACACACACACACACACACACACAATACAGAACAACAAAGAGAAACATCTAATGACAAGGATGTGGGTGGAGACATGGAACCAAAATCATGGCTAGACAAACACATGGTAGTGCACAGAAGAATGCAGTTTAATGACAATATAAAAGAAGGAAATTAAACATCACCGGGTCTGCAATCAGCATGAACAAGACCAAGAGCAACGACATGAAACGTGAATAAACACCAGAAGGAAGCGCAGAGACTCAAACACAGCGAGACTCGGTATTGCCTGAGAGTGTGAACAAGCAGAGCGAATGCTGCGATAAGGAGTATAAGGGATGGAGGAGTTTGGAGTAGACCTGAAAACCAAGACACTGGAGAGGTACAGGGATTCACTATTAGATAAATGTATAACTGAATTCTTGGAGGAATTGAAGTTGTAGCTACATGTGAAATGGAACACTTCACCAAACTCATGTTCTTCCACACACAATCCACACAAACGCTGCTCTCATGCTGCTGGAAAATGTGTTCATACAGGAGAACATCAAGGGATAAACATGCAGCTTACCATCAGAGTTTTCTTTCAGCTCTGGAGTGAAAGCGGCCATGGTTAATGGTGGTGGTGATGTTCTCCTGCTGCGCTACATTCCAGCTTTCAGAGTTTTCTCAACATGAACTGACCTGAGATTTGACTCACAGGGTCAATCTTCTGCACTCAGGCTGTAAGTGCTCATTTTCCTACTTTTCTGCTGTCAAGAACTGGCTTCATTTAAAAGGATTGGCCAAAAGTTTGTGGACACCAAACTATATGGTCGAAATGTGCTTCTTTTTGACCATCTAATATCCATTTTCTGTTACAATCAGCTCCACTCTTCTGGGAAGATGTTCCATTAGATTTTGTGGATATTCATTCAGCTACAAGAGTGTGAGTAAAGTCAGGTACTGATGTAGATGAGAAGGTGAGGACGCCTGGGGTGCAGTCAGCATTCACATTCATCCCAAAGGTGTTCAATAGTGTTTATAGCAGGAGATCTTCCACTCCAAGCCATGCAAAGCAGATCTTCATGTGCACAAGAGCATTTTCATGCTAGAAGGGTGATTTGGGTCTCCTAGTTCAACTGGGTTTTCCTTGTTTCCTAGTTCAAGGGAAAATGTCATGCTCCTGCACCCAAAGACGTCTGATGAATTGTGTGCCTCCAACTTTAGAAAAGAAACACATATGGCTGGAAACGTCATGTGTCCAAATACTTGTGGTGATATTGTGTATATGATAAACTGTAGCTTCTCACTCGGGTGTTAATTTGAAAGTGAAACCCTCATTATAGATGCAGAAACCCTGCAGAGAAAATAAAAAGAAGGATTCCACAATCACGAGTCCATGAAATGAGTAAACTAATAAGTGTGTCCCATTTACATGAAAATAGAAGAGCAGTGCATTCTGGGTATTCCAGTCCCTTAGCTACAGGAAATAAAAATAAATATGGATATTTCTTGTTAGCGAGGTCTGTAGGTATGATTTATACGCTGGTGATGGAGCACTCGCTAGACGTGAGAGATGGAGTCTGAAATGCTGAGCAATAAAAAGCGAATCGGCATGAAAGGCCTTTATTTATCTCGAGTGTGAGGGTTTTTTCATGATGATCATTTCAAGGATTGTCAATGAAGTGTGTTTTATTTCCTCTCTCCTCATGCGTACTTTCTCACGGCCTGATTAAATGAGAGGAATGTGATTTTTGTGCACTCGTGTTGGAGTTTATTGACTTTCCTCTGCGCTCTGCAGTAATGAATTCAGGTTTGTGAAGGAGAGGTCGAGTGGCAGAAATGTTCGTACTCCGGCTCGCGTTATGAACACTGAGCCTCGGGAATCCGCAGCACTTTAAATTCTAGCAGTCGGGTTGAAATCATACGGGGCGATTTGCTCGGAGTGCCCTCACACACTCTAATTAATGCACTTGATGGCGTGAGTGATTGTGAACACATCCAGCAGCATATCCCTTCTTCCACTCGTTCTGACGGTCATTACAGCAGTGTTTCTCATTCAAACACTGACTCAGGGATGGAGTGGTGTGATGAAATGGCGTTATCTTTATATAGATCCTCTAATTATTATTATTATTAGTGGTAGTAGTAGTTAAGGCCCTGGGTTACTGATCAGATGATTGTAGTTCAAGTCCTGTTATTGCCAAGCTGCCACTTTTGGGGCCCTTAAGCAAGGCCCTTAACCATCTGTGCTCCAGGGGGCGCTGTAACACATCTGACCCAAGCTTCCTTAAATCACTGGGATATGTGAAGAAATAATAATTATTATTATTTCCTCTAATTGATAATAAAAATATATTTTTTTTGCCTTTAATTATTGTAGCGTTAGCTTATTGGTTAAGGTTTTTGTGGTTAAGAAGAAAGAATTTCACTGTGCTGTAAAGTACATGTGACACGTATAAAGTGTCACATTCTTTCACCACCACAGCGCTGAGCATTTTAGTATAATACAGCACTTTGCCCCAAATTATATAAAAAAAAATGTTAAAGCTGATTTTTAATGTTATATATAATTTAATTCCAATAGAAGGAGGTACTTTGTGTTGTCACTTACGTTACAGCAGCGATAAACAGTCGCTCTCTCGACATCCCTCTCTTTACTCTGCATTATCAGGATAGTACCTTTGGAGTGCACCAAACCTGAGATGCCTGTAGGGGGCGGTGTGAGTTTAGCTGCAATGGAACCCAGCCATGATTGCGTGAAGGGGAACGTAACTCGTACTCGGGTTAGGAAGTAAAGCAACCAGTGTACGTGCGTTTACTTGATGATGACATCATCACTTTCCACTACACGTGTACCACGTTATAAACAGCAGAACGTCACATTAGTGAAGGTGGAATGGGAATAAACAAAATGAGCCTGAAACCAGATGAACACTGCTGGGGAGAAACCAGGAACAATCAAGCCAGGTTTGAAGACCACCTCAACCTTCTGTGACTGTGCTGCTTCAACCAGGTTATATTCCATAACTAATGCCAGCTGGAGCAACTGAACAGATGATGAATTTGACTCAGGGTCATGTGATGATGTGAGCAGAAGATCAAGGGAGATGTTCCTTCAATGTTGGTCTTCTGGGCTGTGATTAGATACAAAACCTTCATTATTTGTTATGAGATATTGTTTAACATTTGTGTTTATTTTGTAGGAAATCTGTTCACACTGCTTGCAGTTCATGTGAGTGTCCTGAGATCAGGGTGAAATGTCCACCAGCTGGAGGAGGAGCTGGAGCAATAAAAACTTCAGGTAAGTTATTTCTGCTCCTGGAGTCTACAGGAATGTCCTGAAGGTCTTTGCTTTCACAGAGAATCTGTAATTATAACAATAAAACCAAAACAAACCCCTTGCCATTTTCTCTGCAGGAATCCAAATCTCCACTGTCATTGCTCATAATAATGCTCCCTTTTCTGATTTATATAAAAAACAGAGCTCCATTAGCATGTGAAATGTTTAGCGGTTAGCCTTTGGCTGTGTGTGGCAACATGACAAACCCTGTCATTAAACTCCACGCCTCACAATTGGGGTTTAAAAGCAGCCATTAGGAGATTTTCTCATCCATATCGAGAAGCATGGACTTGTACATCCTCTGCTCCTCCTCGGTTCTTCTTCATCAAACAACCCCCCCCCCCCCCCACCTTCCATCACACACGATCTGAGGAAATTGTAATAACATAAAAACTTGTGTGAAGCTCTCAGCCGTGCAGCTGCTCTGTAGAATCGGAGCTTTATAATGGCCTTCTATTTCCTGTCTGGTGTTCAGTCGGGGAATTATATTACCACCGAGGGCTTCTGCAGAGCCTCACATAATATTTATTTCTCCATGTATTTAAAAGAACTGTGTAGCCTCGTCGAAACATTGTTGTATAAAGTGATTATTATTTCTCAGCATCTGGAGCATTCGGTGTGAAGCTTTCACTTCTATGTCACTTTAACATGCTGTGATCTTCTACAGCGTCCTGCTGTTCTGGGAATATTTACTGATATATTATAGTGTATATGGGTACAGTATTTATAATAGAGTTTACAGTGAATTACAGTAAATTACAAGCTGTAATAATATATCTCAAATATCTGCAGTCATTTAGAATCATTAACTACACTTCCACATGACTCGGGATTTTCCACATGACTCGGGAGTTTTCACATGACTCGGGATTTTCCACATGACTCGGGAGTTTCTACATGACTCGGGAGTGTATACATGACTTGCTTAAGAGAAATTCAATTGTCTATTTGTAGAGAATTATATAATTTATTCATAAAGTACAATTATATTCAATTTAATTCAATTCATGTTTATTTGTATAGCGTTTTTAACAATGAACATTGTCTCAAAGCAGCTTTACACAGATAATGATTATTCTTGAAAATTATAAATGAAAAATGAAAATGATATCACTTAACGGTACACATCAACACTGATGGAAATGTTATAATGAACATTTAGTGTTCCAGGTTGAGGTTCCATTTTAAGTCTCTTCACTACAGTCACCACTGGATCACTAATTAGGGATAAACTTACAATTATAAGAAACAAACTTATACATTTTAAATGTATAACCTCTTTATATCTCTAAAAATGCATCAGCATAAAAGCTAACGATGTGATGCATCTATTTTTAAAAACTGCATTGAATAGACGTTGGCATTTGTTTCACGATGCATCGTTTTTAACATATTTGCATTGTTCTTACTTGTGTCCTGGGCACTGTTCACAGTTAGCTGTTTAAGGACATAATTGCCTCGGGCAAATGTTGAATGGAAATGAGATCGGAAAGCAAGGCAGGTGCCAGACTGTGTACGGTACCTTTGTACTTTACCTTTGTGTCTATAGGAGACTGGGAGCAGGTAGAGGGCAGCAACTACTGGATATATAGACTCACATTTTTTAGTTAGTCAAGAACCTGGCAGCAACTTTTTAAACTATTTGAAGCTGAGATCAGAAATGGTAGGGTACCCTACTGTACCCTATTATATTTGACCCTAACCTATCCTACTGTACCTTGTTCTATTTGACCCTAACCAACCCTACCTTACTGCTCGTAACCTTGGAGTAACTATGGACAATAAACTGTGCTTCTTCCCACATGTCGCTAATGTGGCTTGTTCCTGTCGATTTCTTCTCTACAACATCTGAAGGATTCGACCATTTCTGACGACACAGGCTGCCCAGGTGCTTGTTCAGTCTCTTGTGATTTCAAGACTGGACTACTGCAGCTCTCTGCTGGCAGGTCTTCCCCTGAACGCTATTCGTCCACTGCAAATGATCCAAAACGCAGCTGCACTTGTGTTCAATCAGCCCAAGTTCTCCCACACCACCCCACTGCTGCTCCTCCACTGGCTTCCAGTAGCTGCACGTATCAGATTCAAAACACTGATAATGCCTACAAGGCCAAAAAGTGGACCAGTGTCATCTTACTTCAGTGACCTCATCACATCTTGCACTGCACCACGCTGTGTGAGATCCTCCAGCACTGCTCCACTGGTACCACCTTCTCTCAGAATGAGAGGTAAGTACACTTCAAGGATCTTCTCTGTTCTGGCACCGAGGTGGTGGAATGAACTTCCCCTAGATGTCCGTACAGCAGAGTCCCTGACTATCTTTAAGCGACGACTGAAGACCATCTTCCTGAAACAATTAAATTAGCACGTTCCAAGTTTGTAGAATTCAAGAGTTATATTTATATTAAGTTTGTAATCTTGTGTACCAGTGTAGATTTATTCATTACTACAGACTCAAAGCACATTTGTACGTCGCTCTGGATAAGGGCGTCTGCTAAATGCTGCAAATGTAAATGTAAATGTATCCTATTGTACCCTGTTCTATTTGACCCTAACCTACAGAGAAAACCTGTTGTAACTTACCCTACCCTTACCCACCCTACCCTGACATTAACCAGCCTTAAAGTCCTCACTAGAAGTTTGTTGGCCCAACTGTGATGTGTGTTATCTAATATTAAAAAGATTTGTCCTGTAAGTGTGTAATATTTCCATGTGTGCTTCAGAAAACTGTAAATGAAAGTAGGGTATGTTACTTCTTCTTCTTCTTTCGGCTGCTCCCATTAGAGGTCTCTACAGAGGATCATCAGTCTCCATACCACCTGTCCTCTACATCTGCCTCTTTCACACCAACTACCTGCATGTCTTCTCTCACCACATCCATAAACCTCCTCCTTGGTCTTCCTCTTTTCCTCTTTCCTGGTGGCTTCATCCTCAGCATTCTCTTACTGATATACCCCATGTCCCTCTTCTGCACATGTCCAATCCATCTCAATCACACCTCCCTCACCTTGTCTCCAAAATGTCCTACATACACTGTCCCTCAAATAAACTCTTTTCTAATCCTGTCAATTGTCGTCACTCGCAATGAACGTCTCAACATCTTCAGCTCTGCTACCTCCAGCTCCACCTCCTGTCTTTTACTCAATGCCACTGTTTCTAAACCATACAACATCTCAGGTCTCACCACAGTCCTATAAACTTTCCCTTTCACTCTCACAGATACTCTTCTATCACAAATCACTCCTGCTGTCACTCTTCTCCACCCACTCCACCCTGCCTGCATTCTTTTCTTCACTTCTCTAACACACTCTCCATTACTTTGCACTGTTGACCCCAGGTACCTGAACTCCTCCACCTTCTCCACCTCTTCTCCCTACAACCGCACCCCTCCACTGCCCTCCCTCTCATTCACACACATGTACTCTGTCTTACTCCTACTGACTTTCATTCCCCTTCTCTCCAGCGTGTACCTCCACCTCTCCAGGATCTTCTCCACCTGCTCCCTACTCTCACCACAAATAACAATATCATCCACAAACATCATAGTCCACAGAGACTCCTGTCTGACCTCGTCCTTCAACCTGTCCATCACCACTGCAAACAGGAAAGGGCTCAGAGCCGATCCTTGCTGCAGTCCAACCTCCACCTTGAACCAGTCTGTCGTTCCTACTGCACACTTCACTGCTGTCACACTGTCCTCATACATGTCCTGCACCACCCTCACATACTTCTCTGACACACCAGACTTCCTCATACAATACCACAACTCCTCTCTCCACCCTGTCATACGCTTTCTCTAAATCCACAAACACACAATGCAGCTCCTTCTGACCTTCTCAATACTTCTCCATCAACATTCTCAAAGCAAATAATGCGTCTGTGGTGCTCTTCCTCAGCATGAAACCATACTGCTGCTCACAGATGGTCACCTCTTCTCTCAGCCTGGCTTCCACTACTCTTTCCCATAACTTCATAGTGAGACTGATCACGTTTATTCCCCTGTAGTTACTTGTTGATATTCGATAGACACCTGGTGGAAACAGTGATATAAATACAATTATATAAATATTCAGGAACATTTAAAATAAACATTTTGGTTAGAAAATTGATAATTATTAAGATTTCACTCAAATCTTTTATGGGAGTCTTGTGAAAAGTTAAAAATAATTTTCAGAAAGCAATTGATGAATAAATTCAGCCTGAGGAAATTTATCCAATAAAAGATAAACAAAATATTATTCTAGTGGATTCTTCTCATCCTCACACTCTTAATTTCGGTTATTACCTTCAAGGAGAAGTTTTTATACAAACAACCAGGGATGAGGAACGTTGTCTGTATGTACAACCCTAATTCCAAAAAAGTGATAATTTTCAAATCTCAAGCGGCCCTGTTTTATTCACCGTCATTCCTGAAACTGTGGTCCTGAGCACATTGTAGCAGACTGCTGATATTAATTCCAGTCCAAATCCATCCTCAAAGTTCTTGAGTTGCTCAGGAACTTCATGGCTCTTTAGGGTGTTGATGTGGAACCATCTCCAGCTGCAGAGTGTCTCCAACTGAAGAGAACTCCATTCAGAGGTAGGACATCAGGTTGAATTGGGCAGATTCAAGAGAAGAAAGGGACAGGAACACTGATCACTGGCCCCTCAGGAGCAGGTTTAACGATACAGCAGAACATAAATCGCATATTAAATGTTAAAACTGTTAAAAATAAACCGTTTTAAGGAAAAAATAAGGTTGATGCCTGAAACACGTCTCAAAAACGTCTACTAAAAAGAAAGAGCTGGAAGAACATTTTACAATTAAATTATGTTACCTGACAGCAGGTCAGTAAGATGACGCTATTAATAGTGTATACGACTATGAACATCTCCTCATCTTTAGTACATAATATATAGGGTATAAATATAATCTAAATGTACACGTGACTAGAGACAATGATCGACTCCATGGACATCTCACCAGCATAGAGAAGTTCTGGTGTATCAGCAGATCATGAATTCTTTCTTTTTCCTTTTTTCTGCTCAGAGTGACACAACCTTCACATTACAGCTCCTGTTTCTCTCTCAACTGATAAATATTTCTATTTATAACTGGAGGATGGTTTCCTGCTGTGAGCTGCACATTTTATCAAGAATCAGTGAACACACACACACACACACACACACACACACACACACACACACACACACACACACCATCCTGCAGCTGAAATAAACCACGGCACTAGAGCATTGTGTACACATCTCTGCCTAATCACTGGGTTGGGTTTCTGCAGAGTAAAAGAGTCTGCCTCTGTTATTATCCAAACCTGTCATTATTTTAATAAAAGAACAATGAAACAAGGGATGAGAAACGAGGGATGTGCTGCTGAAGAAAAATAATCAACCTGAAGCGGTGCGAAGGAGTGAAGAAGTGTATAAGACGGAGTAATGGAGTAATGAGCTGTCATGAATCTCATCACACACACACACACACACACACACACACACACACACACACACACACACACACACACACACACACACAGTGTCCAGTCCAGAGTGGGGACGAGTGTGAGGGCAGAAGATACGTCACAGGTTTAAACACACTGTGTATCAATTGTAATGGTGTGAAGAACCGGAGAGCAGCGAGCTGGTCATCAAGCACAGTGTCAGATCAGAGCTGTTAAATCCTGTGAAGAATCACCTCAGGGGAACTGTGAGGCTGATTCACTGCAAACACACACACACACACACACACACACACACACACACACACACACACACACACACACTTACATTAAAGTCGATGAATACAGTGCAATCTTTTCTACATAGATGTTTGTGTTTCTGTTTCATGATATCTTTATTATTGTTTCTTGGTCTACACTTGATGTGGTTCTTCTCCAAACTGTTATACAAACATGAAAATACACAATTATTTGGAACATCTCTGGATGCTGAAGAATGAAATTTCCACTTCACTTGAAATAGGAGACCCAAACCTGCTCCAGCATGTCCATGACCCTGTGCAAAAGCAGATCTATATGGAGTTTGCTCTCCTAGGAAAAGTGAAGCTCATTATAACAGTAAATGGGAAATAAATGTAGAATGAGAAGTTCAAAAAAATGTACATACCAATCTTATGCTCAGGTATCCACAAACTTTGTCTATAAAGTGCAGGTTTGCATTTTATTTAACTGAATTCTTCTGCAATTACATCCACCAACACTTCCACTGTTCTTCTTTCTCATGATATACACTATTATTATTATTATTATTATTATTATTATTATTATTATTAATTTAGTTTTTAGTTTTTTAATATATATATATTCATTCATTCATTCATTCATTTTCTACCGCTTATCCGTAATTCGGGTCGCGGGGGCAGCAGTCTAAGCAGGCCCCCGCTTTCGACTGCTGCCCAATCCCCACAGCACCGCCCCTTATGGTCCCTCCTGCAGGTGGTGAACCCACGGGAAGTATATTATATATATATATATATATATATATATATATATATATATATATATATATATATATATATATATTGTCAGGCGGGAACGGAGGCGGAAGCCAAAGTGAAAGCAAACCGTGTTTTATTCAAAACCAAAAGGCAGTGCCAACACAAATACCTGCGTGAGCAGGGATAATCCAGAAAACAGAGTCCGAGTCCGAGTCTGAGTCAAAAGGCACATAGCGGAGCTGAGCATACGCGAAGACACCGGCACACACGAGGACGGGCATGAACACGCACGCACGAACATACAATAACGGACACCAGTTCATGTGAGTGTGAGGCTTTTATAGGTGATGTGATGGGTGCATGAAACTAGTCCCAGGTGATCGGGATGAGCCCGATTGCAATGAGCCTCGTGTGGGCGGGGCACGCACGAGAGCAAGAGCGAGGTGCATCGGGGAATCCCGGGTATGACAGCCTCCGAAGGGGGCGTGGCAGGGGGACATATATATATATATATATATAATTATTATTATTATTATTACTATTATTATTATTATTATTATTATTATTATTATTATTACTAATGTGTAGTATTTATAGTCTTCAGTAATATAAAAAAAAACCAGGAAGCTACAAAATGGCTAAGTGATGGTAGCGACATTAGCTTCTGATTGTTCAGGTAAGTGCTTTGTGTGAATCTGTGCAACCATGGCTAAAAGGCAAACAAACTTTCTCATGTGTGCCCTCCTTGCCCCCGTTTCATTACGGGAACACACACACATGAACTTTTTTTGTTGTTTGTTTGGGAGTAGAGCATGCTCAATCGGCTCTCATGAGAGACTATCGTCCGTGCTGTAGCCACTTGGCTATCTCTCCCCAGGTGTTGCATCACTGAAGGCTCCGGTACTGCCTACTAGGCCGTTGAAAACCACTTTGGCCTTAGTAGGCAAGTCTTACGCGGCAGTAGGCCAGGCCACGGGTTGCTCCACACTATGTGTGTTGCAGGCATACCAGGCCAACCTGCTGTGAGAGTTGGACGAGGGTTTCAGCTCTGGGGCTGACGATATTGAGGAGTTACG
Source organism: Silurus aristotelis (assembly GCF_946808225.1). Lineage (NCBI taxonomy): Eukaryota > Metazoa > Chordata > Actinopteri > Siluriformes > Siluridae > Silurus > Silurus aristotelis. Next base: position 635,399 of record NC_139576.1, read on the forward strand.
TTGCGCTCCTGACCTAACCCTTAGGGCCACCAAGGACATGGCATAGGTTGGTCAATATCCACTTATTGTCAGTGATCCCCGAAAGGGACAGGGCTTTTGCCCTGATAGCTACTTCTGGCTTCTTCAGTGGCGCGGTCGTCAACAGGTTTCAGGAGTCAGCAAAGCAGTCGGCGGCGTTTAAGCGGTACCTCCCTCGCTGCTCTCTTGGGGCTGCTCGGCATCCTGAGGTTTGCTTTTAGGGGCAAAGCATACAAATATCGAGTCCTTTCCTTCAGCCTAGCTCCTGCCCGGATTGCAGCCATCCTCACAGCAGTCGGGAGAGTAAGAAAAGGCTAACTACTCACTGTGAAGTGTCCATAGGCTGCTGGGTCTCATGGCGGCAGCGTCCAACGTGATCCCACTTGACCTCCTCCATATGAGACCCCTCCAGTAGTGGCTCAGAGACAGAGGGCTCTCCCAAGGGGGGCAGCCCACTCCATACTATCAAGGTCTCGAGGCGAGCTCTTTAAACCTTAGATATATGGAGATAACATATGTTCCTGTCTCAGGGCCCCGTCTTGAAAGCTCCTTGTCATCGCGTAATGCTAACGACAAACACATCCCTCACAGGGTGACACCCAAGGTCGGTGGAATGAGCTACATCGTTCATGGCACATAAACTGCCTGGAGATGATGGCCATGCTTGTAGCACTAAAACACTTCATCAGAGACCTGAGAGATCGCCACGTGCTGGTTCGTACGGACAACACATCGGTGGTCTCATACATCAACTGCCAGGGGGGCTCTTCGATCTCGCCCCCTGTACAGGCTGGCAAGGCAAATCCTTCTATGGTCCCAGGGGGAAACTCCTCTAATTAAAAGCAGTTTACATTCTGGGCTGGTTAAATTGGAGTGCCCCTAAAGTGGTGGAGCAGATATGGCAGAAATATTACAGAGCCCAGGTGGATCTGTTTGCGACGAGGGGACAGTGCGAAGTCTCCCAAGTCGCAAACAGATCCACCTGGGCTCTGTAATATTTCTGCCATATCTGCCATATTACGCCTTCCTCCTATTGCGCTGCTGGCTAGGCAGACAGTGGTTTATGGACCTGCTGTCCCTTCTTGAGAGACCTCCTTGGGAAATTCCTCTCAGGAGGGATCTCCTTGCGCATGCAGGGGAAACCCTAGTTCACCCCCTGCCCAGAGTTATGGAAGCAATGGCTGTGGCCCCTGAGCTGGTCTCTACTGAGGTAGTTAAGTCCATCCTCTATTCCTGAGCTCTCTTCATGAGGAGGTTGTATGCCGGTAGATAAGCACCACCAGTTAGACCCAGTCAACTGCCCGGTTGGTTCAGTTCTGGAGTTCTTGCAGGAACAGTTTGCCACAGGTTTGGCCCCATCCACCCTAAAGGTTTACATGTCCGCTATTGCGGCTTATTGTACCCTGCCTGCGGAAACACTCTCTTGTGACATGTTTACTAAGCAGCACCCGGTGGCTGAGGCCCAGGATACGAGTTAGAGTGCCTGTGTGGGATTTGGCCAATGTGTTGGTGGCTCTATCTGACCCCCCTTCGAGCCTTTGGCCAAGGTGGCCCTTAGGTACCTGTCGGTAAAGACCTCCTTTCTGTTGTTGATATCCTCCCTTAAGAGGGTCAGGGAGCCCCAGACCAGGAAAAGCAAAATCGACTGTGTCCAGTGTGAGCACTGGATACATATCTCCACAGGAAGAGTCTGTGGGGAAAGTCGGAGCAGCTGTTTGTCTGCTATGGCCCCAATAGGAAAGGTTTCCTCTGGTCTTCCCACTCCTTTCGGAGTCAAGGCTCATTCCACTACGGCCTGGTCCCCAGGGGTTCCTCTACAGGACATATGTAACGCTGCGGGCTGGTCCCCCCCTATGACCTTCGTCAGGTTTTATGACTTCAATGACAGAGCCACGCCTGGCTCCTCTGTCCTGCATGCTGGTGGTGCTCAGACACACTAGGCAGGGACTGGTCAGTATGGCGTGATTGGACACTTATTCCCAAAGCGTTTCGACGCAGCTCGAGTTCCTGAAAGGAAACGTCTCTAGGTTATGTATGTAACCCTAGTTTCCTGAGGGAACGACGCTGCATCAACAGGCCAAACTCCCGGCGCTTACCTTCTCTTTTTCAGAAGCTAATGTCCATCACTCAACAATTTTGTAGCTTTCTGGTTTATGCGATGTCACAAATTGCCTATTGGCCGGAATTTACACGTGATTCAGAGCGTGGACAACGCAAGGTGTTCCCAAAGCGTTTCGACACATCGTCTTATTCCCATAGGGAACTAGGGTTACATATGTAACCTAGAGACGTTCCTACAGGACAGAAATGATCAAATGTGCTAATATTCAGCTGTGATTGTCAACATCTCCATTCATTTACTCACTTTCCTTCTGCTGCACGTTCCATTCTGATATCATGTACAACCTGCTGCTATTCTCTTACCGCTATGCTGCTAATCACATCCAAACCTTTTACAAAAATGTTACGTTCTTCTTTTTTAAACCGGCTTCATTCTGAGATCCTGTAGTCATGTGACCAACACGTCCAATCATTCCAATCAAAATTAAACGGAGTAATTTGACTCGAGTGTCTGAACAGAGCTGTAGAAAATCATACTCGAGGGAAGTGCAGGATCAGAGATAATGCCTTAGGCAAAGCTTTTACGCTGATGTGTTAAAACAGAGCGATAAGGTGTGTGTGTGTGTGTGTGTGTGTGTGTGTGTGTGTGTGTGTGTGTGTGTGTGTGTACTCTGATGGGAAATCTCACTCCCGACCATCTGCCCCATCATTCCTAATGTACTCAAAAAGACTGAAATGATAAACAGAACAGATGATAAACAGGAAAAAAATGTGTTCTTACTTTTCTGTTCTATCGCCCCCTATAGGCTGAAACGGGGCTGAATTGGACTGGTCAGCACAAACAAACACAAAAACCGGGTGTTATTTTTTGTTCAGGTGTATTTTGTGTGTGTTCAGGTCCAGTTTCCTGTCTGATTGCGTCGGCTACAGACTTTGAGACAGGGTTTGTACATAAACCCACCAGAAACATAAACGCCATCATTGTGTAGTAATAAAGATTCTAGAAAAGGTTGTAGAACAGCAGTTCTGCTCACATCTACTGAGAAATAACATTTATGAAATGTATCCAACAGGATATAAACCTCATCACAGCACAGAGACGGCGCTAGTTAAGGTGGTAAATGACTGTTATTGGCCTCTGATCAGGGTTTTGTCTCTTTACTTGTGTTACTTGATCTTAGTGCAGCTTTTAAAACCACAGATTATACGTTTCTTCTGGATTAATCCTTCACTGGGTAAATATATTCAGAAATATGCTAATAGCTTCTACTGTTGTATGCATCAAAAAAGTCAGATCAGAGACACTGAATCAGCTGAATCATTTTTGTTCCAGTGATCTTCACCTTTTCTGGGTCAACTCCTCTGACTCGCTGTGTGACCTCAAAAAAGATGTACCACTTAACAAGTAATCTAGAGCTTGATGTGGAAAATAATACAAGCACTAGTGTGAATTCCCATGATCAACCCCCCAACAAACAGTCAGGATTGTCTTCTCGGGCCTGACACAAATCCTCCAGTGTGGATCTGAAATGTGGAGTTTTGGTTTTGAGTCAGAAACATTGTGAAAGTTGTTTTTATCTCAGTAAAGGTCTCTTCCTGATATTCTTTAATTACATCAAAATTACAAGTTGGTATCAAAATGTTTCGAGGCTAGTGTTGTAACACACCAACAGATGGCAGCATTAGGCTGCACACACAGTCACAGGGAGCACCGACCTTCATAAATCAGTGTGCTGAAAGACATGGTCCTGTGTACATCAGGAGCAGTGTGACTGGTGCCGTTCTGACCACGTGTGCACCCTGTCACCGAGCTCCTCCTTACACGGGAGTTTCTCGCCGAAAACATGATCTCACTTCCACACCCACCCTACTCACCAGATTTGCAGACGTTGCCCTCTTCCAGAAGATAAAGATCCAGCTTATCATTTTGACACCATTGTGGAGATCCGGCGTGAATCACAGAAGGTGCTTGACATGCTTAGAAAATAAGACTTCTGGGACACGTTCCAGATAAACACTAGGGGCGCTGTATTACTTTGCAATGTGAAAGTATGGAAATGTAGCTAAATAAATTATTTTCTTGTAAACACAGCGAGTCACCAAACTTTTGGATTCCACCTCGTAAAATAAGGAGAACCCACGATGGTTTGAGGCCCTGCCTCAAATAGCAAATAGCAGAAGTTTAAGACATGTATCCCAATTCTGTTCAGCTCCTGTTATGGACAAAGTTACATTTTGAAGTACCATTCCGTCTCTTGGTAGACGGCAATCACTGGTGCAAAACTACAGAATTTTATTACGATTTGGTTCTGTTCTTGACATTCCCATATTGTCGTCTTCTCTTACAGAATGCCAACTTAAAAGAGATCTTCAACACTGTGTGATGATTGGTTGCTCACAGGCAAGGTAAGGGTTAAGGACACTGGGCACAATGATCATTTTGAGGTGACCAATTGAGTGTTTTATCCTGTCCTAGATGTTCTGTCTTATAATTGGAATGTGCAGCCTGGAATAGCACTTCACTGCGTATTTTCACCACACTTCAGTCTTTTTTCCTGGGATTCCTCAATCACTTAATAGAATTGATCCTTAATATCCAAGACAAATGGAAAGATTAGCACAATTCCTGGTTTATTTGACCATAGATTACTCTACATGTAGAGACTCATCACATGTCTGGTCTGTGGAATCTAGATTGATAAGGGTACGGGGGTGGAGCTCTTTCCCTTTTTCAAGTCATTATGACAATAAATAGACATGCATGGCCCACTAGACCACCTCCCTGACCAAAGTGGCCAGTAGATCATCATAAATATCACAAAACATGCTGTACCAAACATGCACTTCATTAATGATTTACACTGAATTCGACTTGGTGGATTAAATTCCCCAACGCCTAATATTTACTCACCTGAGCATTGAATCAAGAGAGGCGTGAGGAACATCAGGAATCCATACCATTGCTTTTACCTGGAAACACAAGACAGGAAAACCTGCACTTTTCTCTGCACTTGTCTTGCACTGTTTGTAAATGTGGGCTTTATGTAGTCCTGTGCAGGTGTTTCATTTCACTGTGTACTGTATGAGGTGTTTATCGTTAAAATGACAATAAAAGTCACTTTAGTTAAAAAATCTGCATTCCATGCAGATGCAAATAAACCTGCCAGGGCATGACACCTTATAAGATCGACTGGGAATGAGGAGATATGAGACAGACGTTGCATTTTGCTGGTGGGTACAGACTGTTCCTTTCCGTAGAGAGAGGAGTCAAAAAAAGCAAAAGCAAAGTAGAAACCAGTCAGTGGAAGTAGACCGATTCTGGTGTTCCTGTCAGGGGTCGAGTGATAAAGTGCTTCAATACCACCAGGTTGAGTTCTGTTTCCAGCTCCTCTGCTTTCTCAGCAACCACCACCACAAGTCCTTTAGCTCGCATGAATAGAGGAAGTGGGTTCAAACCTTTGTTTGCTGCAGGACCACCCTCTTGACATTTGGATATTTCATTTGCATCTGTGACAGCAGCTGCTAAACAGTGAGCCGAGTTTTCCTTGATATCACAGGACGAGTCACAGAGCCTATCGTGTTTATTCTTTAACAATAAAGAAGAGATTCTAATAACACTTCAGTTGCAGTGAGGGGACGTTTATGTTCTCAGCAGATAATTACATCATCAGCCTCATGAACTCTCCTAACTTTACTCCTCTATACGTTACAAGCTGTCTACGAAAACCATGCGTCTTCTTCATCACTCCTACAGTGAAACTCAGAGTCCTGTAAAAATGAAAGTGTTACTCATTTGCTGCACCTACAGAGAAACTGTAAGTTCATTCATCATTTTCTCTACAAACAGTTCATTCCTCAAGTCTCTTTGATTAACCTGCTTTTTCGATGTTCTCCATGAAAAACACTTTGATGTGTGTAGTTTCTGCATTATCTCTTCACTGTGCATTAAACATAACTCAGCAGTTCTGCATGCATTGGGAAATCTTTTGATCTTCTAGAGAAACGAATTGATGATTTTCAGGATTCTGTAAAAGATGTGAGGTTTACTGCCTGTGTGCTTCATAAAAAACTTTATGCTTAACGAGTGACCTAGCTAACACTCAGAGGAGATTTGGAAAGAAACACAAATAACTTTTAAATGTGATTTGAATGTAATTTGATCACGAAGTCCTCATTATGATCACTGATCTGCTTTAAGAAAATCTAGCTTTGGATTTGAATCCGAATCTTCTGGGAAGTCCCTGTCAGGAATAAGCTCGTTAATTAAGCATGTGTTATTAAGCTGATTGCTCGAGATTTGTGAAACACATGCTGTTCCTTTTCTAACCTCGGCTGATTACAGATTATAATTATCACATCTCTTCCTGCTTCACAGCTGGAGGACAAACCTAAGAGAAGTTCACAGCTGCCAAACGTCACGGATTCTTTTAGGTTTTTTTTTTTTCCGTCCTCGTGTCAACTTTAGCTGCTATTTTCCACTACTGCAGCACTATTTGTTCTCTCGCTAAAGGTGTATAATTGCAGTCTTTAAAGATTAATTTGTCTCTTTATTCTCCTCACACAAAGCTGAACGTTCTCAGCTGGCTTCTGCAAACACGGTTACACGTGAATACGTTACAAATCTCCAAACCGCTGATGGGATTTTATCCTTCATAGAAAACAAAACCAGACAAAGAGTAGCTAATCAACGCTGAACTTCTCCTGTAATCATGTCACTATATTGCTATTTTTATTTGTTAAAAAATGACTATTCTTCCCAGTCTCTGTTTTTTATCTGTGTTTGTAGCTCATCATACTCCAGAACACTGGAGACTCCTTCCATGGCTATATAACTATATAAATAACTTTATATTTCTATAACTGCTGATCTCCTGGGTTATTCACACACAACAACAGTAGAAGAAGAAACAACTAGAAGGCATTTGAGCCCTCAGACAGAAAGGCTTGCTTATGAGGAATGAGGATTGATCAGACTTGTTTATGGTAACTGTACCTCACATTGTCACTCTGTACAAATGTTCTAAGCAAAAAATGATCACAAACAATGTTGGATTTCTCTTCTCTTCAGCTTGGAAGACTAGAAAAATGCAACCTGGTCTGATAAATCTGCTAAAGATGTTCCTGCTGAGGAACACAGGTAATAGGGTCAGATTTTGGCACCAACCAATAAATCCATGGACCCAGGCTGCCTTGTATCACCTCTCCAGGCTGGTGAAGATGGTGTAATGGTGTAGAGAATGTTTTTGTGGCACTTTCTGACCCATAAATACCGGTCACTTGAGTGCCACAGTTTAGTGCCAGTGATATCCAGAATGATAATTATGAAAATGATGATGTGTTCAGTGTTCCTCAGTGATCTTTTCAAATAAGAAATGTGAGTGATTGTGCCCTGTGGCAGCCTGCAAGGTGGAACTGCACATAGTGCCCATTCTCTTTTAGCAGCCGAATCTCAAAAAGGCCTGGACTTCTAAGTAACTCAGCATCTTAACTGGTGCAATAACTACAGGATTAGATGTGGGACATCAGCAACAGTAAGGCTGGAAGGCAGTTAGATAAATGTAAGTCGCTCTGGATAAGGCCATCTTCCATATGGCATTAATATAAATCATATATATATATAAATATACGTGGTGCCAAAAAAGTTTCAAGACTAGATTTGGAACACGCCAACCTGCAACCACACCAACTGTTTTGACACGATTGTGGAGATCCAGCGTGAGTTGCAGAAGGTGCTTGACAAGCTTCAAAAAGATAAATAAAGTATGTTCTTGTAAACAGAGCGAGTCTCTGCTACCAGCTCCTAAACCTGTACCCTGAGAGTGGCCAATGGAGTTCCGTCGCACAAACGCCAGCACCTGTTGAATTTACAGTAGCGGATTTGCAACAACCGGACTCGAGCCCGAGTTTGAGACTCGGACTCGACTCAAAAGCAGTCTTCTGTTTAAGTTTTTTTTATGGGTTTTGTTTTTTAAACAGGCTGAACTTTAGCAGGTCACTGCTCCTAAAATAAAAATGCATGCACAAGCGTTCAGGTTCAGAAGCTTCTTCAGTGTTTGTTGAGAAAAAAACTTTTTTCCATTTGTATTATTTTGTATTGTTAAACAGTACAGCTGCAGTACCATCCTGCAGTTGCCATGACAACCGAGTTTATTTTAAACTAATCTGCCACATTAATTAAGCGATACGTGTGTAAGGGAACATGAGCCGTAATGAATGTGGGTGGACAGATCACCTACTTCTGACACACACACACACACACACACACACACACACACACACACACACACTTGCATCTAATCTCAGCATCGTTATCATATTATGCAAATAAAAAAGTTTACACCAGAAGAAGTCCAGAGTGTTTATCATGCGTGATTTCTGTGAGTGTGGAGGTAGAAGAGAGAGGGATGAGGAGAAGATGAAGAACATGTAGAACTTCAGGAGGGGTCAGACTGATTTGGGGAAAGGGGATACCCTTAGGTAGAGACCGTGAGGAACCGGGTTCAGCCTACACAATGTTGAGATGTGAGATCCTAAAGAATAGTGTGATGGTTGGAAGATAGTGGAGCTTCAGAGGATCACATCTATGTTCAAAATGTTCTTAATTAAAAAAATAGAATTCAGAACACCTACACAACTGCCAATCATTTCACAATCTTTTTTTTTTTTTTTTAGGTGAATGGATATAGTTGGTGCTACAAGTTCTAACATCACAATACTTCATTTTTTTTAAAGCAGCGTATTCAGCATTAACTTGGAGCTGCAGGATTTCGGTGGGATCATACTGACCCTTGAGTGCCCATGAACCTGTGTCAGGTTCTCCAGTTCTCTTTCCTCTGTACATTTTTGTAGGTCCTAACCCCTGAATAACAAGATTCATCTCACAACACCTGCTGTTCTGCAGAAGCTCAGAGACAAACATCTAGAGCTGACAGTTCACTTCCTGTCTAATAAACCCTTTTACCAAACGCACCAAACCAGCAATCGAAGAAAACACAAAACTGTTCAAACAAACTACAAACATTCATCATCTGTATTGTTTCATATCATGTTGTTCTGTGGTTCATATTAATGATACCTGAATGTTTCCTAGTGTTTCATTTGCCTTAAGAAAGATTAACATGGGCGCCACATAAGGGACCTCAGGGAATCTTTGTGAGAAGATCTGAGACATGATGGGAAATGACGAGATATACCATAGAATAAACGATCCTGCTCAAAGAGCACACTGCCGTTAAGGAAGGCACTCAGCATGAAGAGGTGCAACTGCAGGAGCTCTGGAACTATGTTATGTAGTTTGTGTTACAGGAGATCTTCTGAAACATCTTAGTCCTTTCCTCCTAACATGCATCAATGAGCATCAAACATCCATCAACCATCTTTGGTTCTGCCATTCTCTTTCTTTGGAGCACTTTTGGTATGTTCCAACCCCTGAGGATGAACTCCACAACGATAGCTGTTCTGGAGAATCTCAGACCCAGACATCTAGACATCTTTTAAAAGATCCTCAGATCCTCACTCTCATCTGCAGTAATGAGATAATCAGCGTTATTCACTCCACCTGGCAGTGGGTTTAATGTTACGGCTGATACACACACACACACACACACACACACACACACACACACACACACCAAAAGCAGAGCAGTATATGCAAATCACTCTCATGAATATTCATCACACATCAGCCTACAGCAAGCGGGTTCTGTACATAAATGAAAGGATTGTGCGGGGATGAAACTTTTACTGCAGAGATTTAGGTCGCAGCGAAAGGCGTTCAGTTTGCTTGTTGGCGAGACGATGCCAAAACTTTACCCCCCACAATTAGTTCTCTTTATGTAGTGTTGCATCACCCTGAGTTGTTTCCTGCTCCTTTTGAAGTGACTCTTTATAGCATTCTAATTCTATTTATCATTTCTAATCACTCAGAATTGTCTTAATTATGTAGAGATATTTATTCACTTTTAATGTTTCTTCACAGTATTAGATTTATTATCATTTCTGCCATTTGGTTCAGTTCAGGCTGGTGCTCAACCCCATGCCCTGCAGTTCCTCCTTCCTCCTGCCCTGCAGTTCCTCCTCCATCCTGACCTGCAGTTCCTCCTCCCTTCTGACATGCAGTTCCTCCACTTTCCTGCAGTTCCTCTTCCATCCTGCCCTGCATTTCCTCCACTTTCCTGCCCTGCAGTTCTTTCTCTCTCCTAGCCTGCAGTTCCTTCTCCCTCCTGACCTGCAGTTCCTCCTCCCTCCTGCCCTGCAGTTCCTCCTCCCTCCTGACCTGCAGTTCCTCCACTTTCCTGCAGTTCCTCCTCCCTCCTGCCCTGCAATTTTTCCTCTCTCCTAGCCTGCAGTTCCTCCTCCCTCCTGACCTGCAGTTCCTCCACTTTTCTGCAGTTCCTCTTCCCTCCTGCCCTGCAGTTCCTCCACTTTCCTGCAGTTCCTTCACTTTCCTGCCCTGCAGTTCTTCCTCTCTCCTAGCCTGCAGTTCCTCTTCCCTTCTGCCCTGCAGTTCCTCCTCCCTCCTGTCCAGCTGTTCCTTTACCCTACTGCTCTGATGTTCCTTCTCCATCTGCTCGTCAGACTGGTTGACAATTGGACTAAATTCGACCGGATTTGACCTGAGTCTTTCAGACTGTGACTCAGTCCTGAACTCTATCTATTTTTAATTTAAGTCAGTAAGCAGGATATTGTTACACATTTACAGTGGGTACGGAAAGTATTCAGACCCCCTTAAATTTTTCACTCTTTGTTATATTGCAGCCATTTGCTAAAATCATTTAAGTTCATTCTTCTTCCTCATGAATGTACACACAGCACCCCATACTGACAGAAAAACACAGAATTGTTGACATTGTTGCAGATTTATTAATAAAGAAAAACTGAAATATCACATGGTCCTAAGTATTCAGACCCTTTGCTGTGACACTCATATGTTTAACTCAGGTGCTTTCCATTTCTTCTGATCATCCTTGAGATGGTTCTACACCTTCATTTGAGTCCAGCTGTGTTTGATTATACTGATTGGACTTGATTAGGAAAGCCACACACCTGTCTATATAAGACCTTCCAGATCACAATGCATGTCAGAGCAAATGAGAATCATGAGGTCAAAGGAACTGCCTGAAGAGCTCAGAGACAGAAATGTGGCAAGGCACGGATCTGGCCAAGGTTACAAAAAGATTTTTGCTGCACTTAAGGTTCCTAAGAGCACAGTGGCCTCCATAATCCTCAAATAGAAGACGTTTGGGACGACCAGAACCCTTCCTAGAGCTGGCCGTCCGGCCAAACTGAGCTATCAGGGGAGAAGAGCCTTGGTGAGAGAGGTAAAGAAGAACCCAAAGGTCACTGTGGCTGAGAGATGCAGTCAGGAGATGGGAGAAAGTTGTAGAAGGTCAACCATCACTGCAGCCCTCCACCAGTCGGGGCTTTATGGCAGAGTGGCCCGACGGAAGCTTCTCCTCAGTGTAAGACACATGAAAGCCCGCATGGAGTTTGCTAAAAAACACCTGAAGGACTCCAAGATGGTGAGAAATAAGATTCTCTGGTCTGATGAGACCAAAATAGAACTTTTTGGCCTTTATTTTAAGCGGTATGTGTGGAGAAAACCAGGCACTGCTCATCACCTGTCCAATACAGTCCCAACAGTGAAGCATGGTGGTGGCAGCATCATGCTGTGGGGGTGTTTTTCAGCTGCAGGGACAGGACGACTGGCTGCAATCGAGGGAAAGATGAATGCGGCCAAGTACAGGGATATCCTGGACAAAAACCTTCTCCAGAGTGCTCTGGACCTCAGACTGGGCCGAAGGTTTACCTTCCAACAAGACAATGACCCTAAGCACACAGCGATATAACGAAGGAGTGGCTTCACAACAACTCCGTGACTGTTCTTGAATGGCCCAGCCAGAGCCCTGACTTAAAACCAATTGAGCATCTCTGGAGAGACCTAAAAATGGCTGTCCACCAACGTTTACCATCCAACCTGACAGAACTGGAGAGGATCTGCAAGGAGGAATGGCAGAGGATCCCCAAATCCAGGTGTGAAAGACTTGTTGCATCTTTCCCAAAAAGACTCCTGGCTGTATTAGATCAAAAGGGGGCTTCTACTAAATACTGAGCAAAGGGTCTGAATAATTAGGACCATGTGATATTTCAGTTTTTATTTTTTAATAAATCTGCAACAATGTCAACAATTCTGTGTTTTTCTGTCAGTATGGGGAGCTGTGTGTACATTCATGAGGAAGAAGAATGAACCTAAATGATTTTAGCAAATGGCTGCAATATAACAAAGAGTGAAAAATTTAAGGGGGTCTGAATACTTTCCATACCCACTGTATCTCTCTCACTCCTGTGAGAACTCCAGAACATTTAGCTGAAGATAAGAGAATTCTAACGAGTCAGGACAGAGAAGCCTACAAATCTCAGAGATCTAAGCATGACAGAGATGACCAGATCTTAGAGATCTTATTGAGACGGAGATGACTTCAGATCTCAGAGATCTCCGTGAAACAGAGATGACTTCAGATCTCAGAGATCTCAGTGAAACAGAGATGTTTGTCAATAATTATTAAGTTCATAATTTCTTGAATAAAAGAAAAATTGAGAATATGAAAAATTAAATACATTCAAACAGAAAAATTGTTCATTATTTGATTTTTTTTTAATATAAAAGTTCATTATTACTAAATATGTACACAGTGGTACCTTGACCAAGAGTTTAATTCGTTCCGATGGTCGAGCTCGTAGCTCAATTTGCTCGCACATCAAATCAATTTTCCCCATAAAAAATATTTAAAATGCCCCCAATCCCTCAAAATGCCGTTTTTATGTTTCATCTTATTAAATAAGGAAAATACATTTCTAAATAACAAATAAAAACATCACAGAAAGATTATGAAAAGATAATAATAGCCTCTGTTACGCTCTCTCCTGCAAGCTGCTTCTCCGTCAGCCACACCAACAGCAGATTCTCCGTTTTTTCATGGACAGACGTCCGGAGCTTAGAAGTTATTTTAACACCTTTGGCTGGTTTATAAACTTAAACGACTTCGGCTTCAAAATCGTGCAAATCGTAGACGTTGAACGTTTGTACCAAGTCCTTTACTCACATACATGTTCTTGTTTCTCAATAATTTCACGCTTTAATCCTCTTCTCAGCATTGTCACTAGAACTTACTTTCATGGGAGACATGGTTACAAGAAAGTTAGAAGAAGGAATTCACACAAAACATGAAGCACAAAGCAAGAAACCGCGAGCACATCGAATCACAGTGTTTACTCGACGAGGTGAACACGTGAAGAGAACGAGAGGCTGGGGGGTGCTGTGGCGTCACTGCGCGCTACGCCAGCTAGCAGCGGCATCTCGAGCTCGTACCTCAAAGCAAAAATGGACCGAGTGACGACTCGTACCTCGGAAAACTCGTACATTAATTCACTCACAGGTCAAGGTGCCACTGTATATTTATTTATTATTTTCACATCTCCATTTTATCATTTTATTTGAGAAGATCTGTAAACCCTGATCAGAACCCTGGTGTTGTTTTTTTATTTCTCCTGTTTCACATTTCCTGCATTAGCATTAGCATTAGCATTTGCTTTTCCACATGAATAAGTGCTAAAACTCCTGCAGGCTTGGAATGTAGCAGCTTTTTTATGTATTTAAGTGCGTTCTTTTGGTTTGAATGATCCTCAGTGAAGTGTACACTTGTCTCAGTCACTTGCTCCCTACAGAAATCTCTCTCCGGGTCGATGCTCATAATCAGGATTCATGAGGATCACAGTGACCTAACGGGGTCGGAGCTCCGGGGCCCGGGCCTGGGGACATAATGGTATTTTCTTGTTGGAGGTTTTGTCCAAACAGCCTGCAGCAGAATGCACTTCACATTACCACTCGCTGCCTACTTCACTTATCCACTTCATCTAGAACAGTGTATTAGCATGCTAATGACACTAAAAGCCCTCAGGGTGGGGCGGTTTGACCAGATGAACCCCAGTTATGGCCACTTAACTCCAGTCCACTACATTACAAATCTAAATCAAATGGTGCAAAATTAATGGCACCTTTTATTTGTTGATACTTTGTTTCCTTGAAGGATTTTGAGTTCTTAGTTGCAATAAATATTTTATACCAGTAATATTAATAATATAATTTTTATCATTTTAAACACAACTAAAATAATAAGCATCCTCTAAAATATCAGGCATTACTTTGTTTAATTATTATTATTTTATTAATTTTGTTTTGTGTAACTCTGTGCAGCTGTAATTATACTTCCTTCACTTCAATACTGTCTATAAAATAAACTATAAATAATTTCCCAGAATTTACACCATATGAGCAAATGTAAGTGCACCCATACCTTATATGTTCTTTGATTAACATTTGATTTCACCTTCATAATGATAGAATAATGAGCTACACCTTTCTTTTTTTTTTTTTTTGGGAAGTCTTTCCACTGCGGCATGTCTGGAAGGACCAGGCCCTGGAAAAAGGATTCTTCAGTTCCAATTTTTCCAAAGTTGTTCAGTGGTGTTGAGGAAGTTCTAATTCTGTTCAGAACCTTTAAGATATTCTGTTCCATCCTTCACACCAATGGTCATGTCTTCATGGAGTGCAGGTTTGTGCACAGGAGCATCTTCATGTGTTTGAGAGTCTTAATCATAGGAGATGGCAGATTTAAGGCAGATTAGAGAAAGAACACTGTGAGTGTGATGGAGTGCACATACTTTTAGTCATGTTGGGTGTATAATTATCCAGTTTTTTAGTCTTTGTTTTTACACCACTGTATTCACTGTTTATCCCTCACACTCTGATTCACCCTGTGTTGTTTTTTTTGTTTTTTTGTATTGAATTTGTCGTTTTCGTGTCTGTAGGTTTCTGAAATCTACATTTCTGCCTTATCACTAAAACAGAGAGGAAGTGATGAGGAAAGAGGCTTTCGACACTTTTCTCACTATCTCTGTTTAACACATGGTCATATTTAATATCACACACACACACACACACACACACACACACACACACACACACACACACACACACACACACACACACACACACACACAGCAGGAATCAGAAAAAGACAGATTAAACATAAATAATGGATGCGGACGCAGAACACAGGCCGTTTTTTTTTTACATGTTTCAGGTTTAAAAACTACAGGAAGCAAAATATCTTCTGCATTAAAACATTAAAGTGAAAGATTGAAGAGAAACTGATTGTAAAATATAATAATTAATACCACACAGTGTATAAAGAACGTTTATAATCGCCTTTATTTTAGACATGTGATGACTGAATTACATAAATCACTGCAAAAAGTCTGGAAGCTAAAACTAAATCTGAAGCCTGGAAACTTGTGTCCATCAACATCAATTTCAAAGGCAGCACAATGAACTCTGGTCTCCATAGAAGCAACTTTCACCACTGGACCAGTAGAGTAAGAGCCAACATTTTTACTGAGAGTCTTGAAACATGTCTTTATTGTACTCTGAGAGATGAGTGGAGCAGTGGTAGAGGATGGAGGGATGAGTGGAGAGGTAGTAGTGGATGAAGGGATGAGTGGAGCAGTGGTAGAAGATGGAGGGATGAGTGGAGCAGTGGTAGAGAATGGAGGGATGAGTGGAACAGTGGTAGAGGATAAAGGGATGAGTGGAGAGGTAGTAGTGGATGAAGAAATGAGTGGAGCAGTGGTAGAAGATGGAGGGATGAGTGGAGCAGTGGTAGAGAATGGAGGGATGAGTGGAACAGTGGTAAAGGATGCAGCGATGAGTGGAGCAGTGGTAGAGGATAAAGGGATGATTGGAGCAGTGGTAGAGGATAGAGGGATGAGTGGAGCAGTGGTAGAGGATAGAGGGATGAGTGGAGCAGTGGTAGAGGATGGAGGGATGAGTGGAGCAGTAGTAAAGGATGGAGGGATGAGTGGAGCAGTGGTAGAGAATGGAGGGATGAGTGGAACAGTGGTAAAGGATGCAGCAATGAGTGGAGCAGTGGTAGAGGATAAAGGGATGAGTGAAGCAGTGGTAGAGGATGGAGGGATGAGTGGAGCAGTGGTAGAGGATGGAGGGATGAGTGGAGCAGTGGTAGAGGATAAAGGGATGCGTGGAGCAGTGGTAGAGGATGGAGGGATTAGTGGAGCAGTAGTAAAGGATGAAGGGATGAGTGGAGCAGTGGTAGAAGATGGAGGGATGAGAGGAGCAGTAGTATAGGATGGAGGGATGAGTGGAACAGTGGTAAAGGATGCAGTGATGAGTGGAGTAGTGGTATAGGATGGAGAAATGAGTGGAGCAGTGGTAAAAGATGAAGGGATGAGTGGAGCAGTGGTAGAGAATTGAGGGATGAGAGGAGCAGTAGTATAGGATGGAGGGATGAGTGGGGCAGTGGTAGAGGATGGAGGGATGAGTGGGGCAGTGGAAGAGGATGAAGGGATGAGTGGAGCAGTGGAAGAGGATGAAGGGATGAGTGGAGCAGTGGTAGAGGATGGAGGGATGAGTGGAGCAGTGGTAGAGGATGAAGGGATGAGTGGGGCAGTGGTAAAGGATGGAGGGATGAGTGGGGCAGTGGTAGAGGATGGAGGGATGAGTGGAGCAGTGGTAGAGAATGAAGGGATGAGTGGAGCAGTGGTAAAGGATGGAGGGATGAGTGGGGCAGTGGTAGAGGATGGAGGGATGAGTGGAGCAGTGGAAGAGGATGGAGGGATGAGTGGAGCAGTGGAAGAGGATGAAGGGATGAGTGGAGCAGTGGAAGAGGATGAAGGGATGAGTGGAGCAGTGGTAAAGGATGGAGGGATGAGTGGGGCAGTGGTAGAGGATGGAGGGATGAGTGGAGCAGTGGAAGAGGATGAAGGGATGAGTGGAGCAGTGGTAGAGGATGGAGGGATGAGTGGAGCAGTGGAAGAGGATGAAGGGATGAGTGGAGCAGTGGAAGAGGATGAAGGGATGAGTGGAGCAGTGGTAAAGGATGGAGGGATGAGTGGGGCAGTGGTAGAGGATGGAGGGATGAGTGGAGCAGTGGAAGAGGATGAAGGGATGAGTGGAGCAGTGGTAGAGGATGAAGGGATGAGTGGAGCAGTGGAAGAGGATGAAGGGATGAGTGGAGCAGTGGTAGAGGATGGAGGGATGAGTGGAGCAGTGGAAGAGGATGAAGGGATGAGTGGAGCAGTGGAAGAGGATGAAGGGATGAGTGGAGCAGTGGTAGAGGATGGAGGGATGAGTGGTAGTGGATTGAGGGATGAGAGGAGCAGTAGTAGGGGAGATGATATAAGGGGGGTTTTGTAGGTGGCTGGTGGTGGTGATCAGTTTTTTGGCTTTGTAGATGTTTTAGGACCAATACAACATCCATCTTGTCCATCCTCACTTCTTCACCAGATCTTTCAGATCTCTAATCAGTGTCTTTTTACTTCCATGTTGTTGCTTTTCTGTGATTTACATCTAAACATCTAATCCTCTTTATTTCCATGTGAAGTCTCCTCAAATCAGCATTCACCTTCAGCTACGCAGATGTTAGTAAAATCAGCTAGTGATGGAGGTGAGAAGGTGAAAAGGTCTGGGGTGCAATCAGTATTTCATTCATCCTAAATGTGTTCAATAGTGTTGGAGCTCTATAGCAGAATATCTTCTACTCCAACCCATGTAAAGCAGATCTTGATGGAGCTTTGGGTCTCCTACTTAAAGTGAGGGAACAATTTCATGCTCCTGCATCCAAAGACGTCCTACACAAGTGTGTGTACAACTTTGTGTAACAGTTTGGAGAAGAATCGCATCTGTGTGGGAAAGTCAGGTGTCCCAATACTTTTGGTAATAGAGTGTGTATAAGGGCAGGTGAATCTGAAGCTCTGTTACAGAAGATGTGAGATACATGGTGCAGTGAGATTCCTTACAGCACGCAGAGCTTTTACTCTGACAGTTCCCCAGTGTGTGTGTGTGTGTGTGTGTGTGTGTGTGTGTGTGTGTGTGTGTGTGTGGGTGATATGTGGATGACTGAATTTCAGGTGGCACTTCATTTAAAGAGCTTCTCAGTGCCAGACTGGCATCGCTTGTGTGTATGTGAACATGTGTGTGTGTGTGTGTGTGTGTGTGTGTGTGTGTAAGACCTCTTGGCCTCATTTCCGTATTTGATGTGCTGGAAAATGAGTGTCTGGCTGCACCTGGACCCTGCACACACCTTTGAGATATCACTCAGCCATCATGTCTCTTAAGAACAAAGAGGATCTACTTAGAATTCATACATGTTCCTCAGAGGTTCTTCACATAAATAGAAGTTTGAGCAGTAAAATAACTATTATCAAATCTTCATCAAATCACAGTTTGGGTTTTAAATGTAATATATTCTCCAAGGTACAGACTGGAGAGGCTTCCTGAAGAAAGGTTGTTCCTTGATTTTCTTTTTCCAAATCATAGCGTTGGAGGAATCAGTGGTAGATGATGGAGGGATGAGTGGAGCAGTGGTAGAGGATGGAGGGATTAGTGGAATCACCATCATCATTACCACCACCATCATCATCACAACCACCATCATCACCATCACCACCACCGACACCACCATCAGCATCACCACCACCATCGACATCATCACCACCACCATCATCATCATCACATCTTCATCACCATCATCATCATTATTAATGGGAAGTGGGAGCTCAGTGTTTAAGGATCTGGGTTACTGATCGGAAGCTTCAGGCCCTAGTATCACCAAGCTGCAATTCTTGGGCCCTTGAGCAAGGCCCTTAACCCTCTGTGCTCCAGGGGGCACTGTATCATGGCTGCTGGCCCTGCGCTCTGACCCCAGCTTCTGAACAAACTGGGAGAAAAGAATTTCATTGTGCTGTAATGTTTAAGTGATCAATAAAGACTATTCTATTCTATCATCATCATCGCCATCATCATCATCATCATCATCGCCATCATCATCATCATCATCATCATCGCCATCATCATCATCATCTAAGCAGTTGATGTTATGGATATGAACAAATGATGAGTGTGACATTTGCATACCTGAGACGTTTCTTCAGTCACAGTGGACGGAGAGAATAATGATCTTCTGATTCCACAACCAGCTGATGTTGAGTTTTGTGTGATTAAGGATGCTCCATTTTATCCTTCAAACCTGGTCAAGAATCCTTCAGATGTGGCAACCTGAGTGAACCAGAAGAACCAGCAGCAGGAGGTGATTTCTATTCATATGAACATTGCTGGACTTTTTCCTGCACAAATATCATCAAAAGATCTTCTGTATCCTGAACAACATCACACTGTGTACACCATTACACATGCAGAGCTCATCCTGTTCTCCTGATCATCCTGTTCTCCTGTGAAGAAGGCCTGCATCTGCTTCTCCAACATCTAACCAGAATCATGTACTGTATCTCCTTGACCTGAGCAAGTTTAAGTGTTTCCTCATGTTTGATCATTTTCCAATCCAGTTCTTCAGACAAGATTATGAGAAGTCCCTCAATCACACAAATGGAATTCCAGACCTGGTTATTGTGAAGAACCTGCTGCTGGACTTTACACTGCTCCTCAGTCAAGTGGAGATCAGGAACGATGTGTTGTCTAAGGTGTGAATATCAACGTTTATCATTTCAGTAACAATAACCTCACTCTGAGATGTAGCATTGACCCAAGGTAACCTCTCTCTCTCTCTCTCTCTCTCTCTCACACACTCACTCACACACACACACACACACACACACACACACACTGAGACCGGATGTTTTTAGTGAGTACTCAAGGGCTGATCTTCTCCCCACACACCTGAACACAGTAATCAATGGAGCTGCAGCTTCAGTGTTGTGAGGTTAAATGTTGTGGGAGCTGAGAGAAGAACATCGAGGTGAAGAACATCAGCTCACAAATTATTTCCCTTCATTCACTTCACATTCCACAACATTTAACCTGCACTGAGAGCTGAAAGAAATCGAATAAATTCCCAAATCATTTCACATCAAAAATAAAAATACAACTTTTCCTCATGTAATACGGCTCTATTTTATGATATAAACAAACACATAAATAAATGTTTTATGTTATATATCTATATAAAATATAATATATAAAATATATCTTTTGTAAATGCATTTATCTTTTTTTTTATTTGTAAACTTGTTTTCTTTAGTGTGTAAAACATATTTAAATGTATAAAAATTAAGAAAATAAATAAATAATAATAGAACTCCAATAATAAATAATGTATTGTTCCCATTATAAATATAAAAAATGCTGATTATTAGATTGTTAATTAATTAATGGATTTATAATGAAGTTTCACACATGCATCACTTTTTATTATTTGTAAATAAACAAATAAATGCAGGTTCCTTTTGTTTTTTGTGATTGAGTGTAAGAAAGTTCTGTGGAGTCCAAATGGACTTCATTTCTTCTGCTTTGCCAAGTTGAAGTGATTTCTGCTAAAAACACTGCTAGCTAATCATGCTAATGCTAGTTAGTTAGCAAGAACAATCCACTTCAGTGTTGTGTTTATTTGCTCATGTATCTCATTGTGTGTTTGTATGTGTTTTTGTGTGTTTGCATGTGTGTTTATGTTTGCGTGTGTGTTCGCCCTCATTTGTGTGTGGTGTGTGTGTTGTTTGTGTATGTGTGTTTGTGTATGTGTGCATTCATATATTGTGTTTGTGTATGTGTGTTCATGTATTTGTTTGTGTGTCTATATGTGTGTTTGTGTATTTGTGTGTGTTCCGGTATTCGTGTTTTTGTGTGTTTGTGTGTGAGTGTTTGTGTTCCTATTTGTGTGCAAGTCTGTTTTTGTGTGTATGTTTGTTTGTATGTGTGTGTGTGTGTGTGTGTGTGTGTGTGTGTGTGTGTGTGTTCCTGCTCATTGCTGCACTCATGTTCCCCTGGTGTGTCTCAGCCTGACAGATCATGAATTATGTGTGAACTGGTGAAGGGCAACACAAAGTTGTCTCATGTCCAACCTCATCACGTAGTTCCATGTTAAAGCGGTGTGATGTGATGAAGCGGCGTGTGGTGAAAGTGGCATGCGGTAAAGTGGCGCGTGGTGAAGTGGCACATGGTGGAAGTTGTGCGTGGCAAAGCGGCGCGTGTTGAAAGCTGTTTGTGGTGAAGCGGTGTGTGGTTAAAGCAGTTTGTGGTGAAGCGGCGCGTGGTCGAAGTGGTGCGGGGTTACAAGTGTTTTTTGCTGAAGTGGCGCGTGGTTAAAACGGTTTGCGGTTGAAGCGGCGCGTGGTGGAAGCAATGCGTGGTGGAAGCGGCGTATGGTAAAAGCGTTGTGTGGTTAAAGCGGTTTGTGGTGGAAGCGGCGCGTGGTGGAAGCGGTGTGTGGTGAAGCGGCGAGTGGTGGAAGCGGTGTGTGGTGAAGCGGTTTGGGGTGAAGCGGCACGTGGTGGAAGCGGTGTGTGGTGAAGCGGTTTGTGGTGAAGCGGTTTGTGGTGAAGCGGTTTGTGGTGAAGCGGCGTGTGGTGGAAGCGGTGTGTGGTGAAGCGGTTTGTGGTGGAAGCGGTGTGTGGTGAAGCGGTTTGTGGTGAAGCGGCATGTGGTGGAAGCGGTGTGTGGTGAAGCGGTTTGTGGTGAAGCGGTTTGTGGTGGAAGCGGTGTGTGGTGAGCTCCTGACAGCACCACAGTGTTCCTGTGCGCGTCTCTGGCACAGCATGAAAAGGCTGAAATATTAACGAGGTTTTGATAACGAGGTGAAATATTAAGGATGGAGTGTAAATATGCTGATGTACTGGAGAGAATGTGTGTTTTTACACATTTACTCTGCTGGCTGCCGTCCAGTCCTGTTGGCACTGTGTGTGTGTGTGTGTGTGTGTGTGTGTGTGTGTGTGTGTGTGTGTGTGTTTAGCAGGAACACAGTGAAATGAGTGAACACAGAGATACTCTCTCAGTTGTATTTCAGTGTCATCATGAAGATGATCCACAAAATACACGCTATTATATATTTTTAATGCACAACTAATTTCTTTAACATATGGAGCTCTGTGTGTGTGTGTGTGTGTATATATATATATATATATATATATATATATATATATATATATATGTGTTTATAGATAGATAGATAGATAGATAGATAGATAGATAGATAGATAGATAGAAACATTTCAAAGATGTTTGTTAGTTTGTTTATCAGTACTGATATGACTCGAGGAAAATGAAATCTGATGTTCAGCTGAATTTGTATCTCGAGTTTTTCTGTAGTAAACATCAGAAAAAAAATAAATTTGCACCTAAAACTCTGTAAACCCCCAGTGTGAGGGTGATGTGAGAGTCACTACAGTAGTGTAGTGATCAAATTAAATTTTATTTGTCACACACACATACAAACAGAGTACGACATGCAGTAAAATGCTTTTTACGACGGTCCGGCATGAGGGAATAGGATGAGGGAATATAAAACAAGAAAAAAAAAGAAGGCAGATAAATAAAGAGTATAAACTATATAAAACATAAAATATATGAAGATACATGTGAAAAAATGTGTATATACAGGATGCGTATGACAGTAAAACAGTATAATTCAAGGTGGTTGATTTGATTGTCCTTAAAGTGACCGTGTGCGGTATGGTGTGGTACAAAGTGACCGTGTGCAGTGTGGTACAAAGTGACCGTGTGCAGTGTGGTGTGGTACAAAGGGACAGTGTGCGGTGTGGTGTGGTACAAAGTGACTGTGTGCGGTGTGGTATAAATTGACCGTGTGCAGTGTGGTGTGGTACAAAGGGACAGTGTGCGGTGTGGTGTGGTACAAAGTGACTGTGTGCGGTGTGGTATAAATTGACCGTGTGCAGTGTGGTGTGGTACAAAGGGACAGTGTGCGGTGTGGTGTGGTACAAAGTGACTGTGTGCGGTGTGGTATAAATTGACCGTGTGCAGTGTGGTGTGGTACAAAGTGACCATGCGCGGTATGGTGTGGTACAAAGTGACCGTGTGCGGTATGGTATGGTACAAAGTGAACAAGTGTTGTGTGCTATAAAGTGACCGTGTGCCGTGTGGTGTGGTACAAAGTGACTGTGTGCGGTGTGGTACAAAGTGACCGTTTGCAGTGTGGTACAAAGTGACCGTGTGCAGTGTGGTGTGGTACAAAGTGACCGTGTGCGGTGTGGTATAAAGTGACCGTGTGCAGTGTGGTACAAAGTGACCGTGCGCGGTATGGTGTGGTACAAAGTGACCGTGTGTGGTATGGTGTGGTACAAAGTAAACAAGTGTTGTGTGGTATAAAGTGACCGTGTGCGGTATGGTGTGGTACAAAGTGACTGTGTGCGGTGTAGTACAAAGTGAACGTGTGCGGTGTGGTACAAAGTGAACGTGTGCGGTGTGGTACAAAGTGAACGTGTGCGGTGTGGTACAAAGTGACCGTGTGCGGTGTGGTGTGCTACAAAGTGACCGTGTGCGGTGTGCTACAAAGTGACCGTGTGCGGTGTGCTACAAAGTGACCGTGTGCGGTGTGGTGTGCTACAAAGTGACTGTGTGCGGTGTGGTGTAGTGTAAAGTGACCGTGTGCGGTGTGGTGTAGTGTAAAGTGACCGTGTGCGGTGTGGTGTGGTATCACAAACTGAATACACACACCTACACACACACACACATACATACACACACACACACACACACACACACACACACTAAAAACCTCTGTCTGTCCATTTACTTGGTATTTGACAGACACACACCTCAACATATATAGTGAGGAAAATAAGTATTTGAACACGCTGCTATTTTGCAAGTTCTCCCACTTAGAAATCATGGAGGGGTCTGAAATTGTCATCGTAGGTGCATGTCCACTGTGAGAGACATAATCTAAAAAAAAAAATTCAGAAATCACAATGTATGATTTTTAAACTATTTATTTGTATGATACAGCTGCAAATAAGTATTTGAACACCTGTCTATCAGCTAGAATTCTGACCCTCAAAGACCTGTTAGTCTGCCTTTAAAATGTCCACCTCCACTACATTTATTATCCTAAATTAGATGCACCTGTTTGAGGTCGTTAGCTGCATAAAGACACCTGTCCACCCCATACAATCAGTAAGAATCCAACTACTAACATGGCCCAGACCAAAGAGCTGTCCAAAGACACTAGAGACAAAATTGTACACCTCCACAAGGCTGGAAAGGGCTACGGGGAAATTGCCAAGCAGCTTGGTGAAAAAAGGTCCACTGTTGGAGCAATCATTAGAAAATGGAAGAAGCTAAACATGACTGTCAATCTCCCTCGGACTGGGGCTCCATGCAAGATCTCACCTCGTGGGGTCTCAATGATCCTAAGAAAGGTGAGAAATCAGCCCAGAACTACACAGGAGGAGCTGGTCAATGACCTGAAAAGAGCTGGGACCACCGTTTCCGAAGTTACTGTTGGTAATACACTAAGACGTCATGGTTTGAAATCATGCATGGCACGGAAGGTTCCCCTGCTTAAACCAGCACATGTCCAGGCACATCTTAAGTTTGCCAATGACCATTTGGATGATCCAGAGGAGTCATGGGAGAAAGTCATGTGGTCAGATGAGACCAAAATAGAACTTTTGGGTCATAATTCCACTAAACGTGTTTGGAGGAAGAAGAATGATGAGTACCATCCCAAGAACACCATCCCTACTGTGAAGCATGGGGGTGGTAGCATCATGCTTTGGGGGTGTTTTTCTGCACATGGGACAGGGCGACTGCACTGTATTAAGGAGAGGATGACCGGGGCCATGTATTGCGAGATTTTGGGGAACAACCTCCTTCCCTCAGTTAAAGCATTGAAGATGGGTCGAGGCTGGGTCTTCCAACATGACAATGACCCGAAGCACACAGCCAGGATAACCAAGGAGTGGCTCTGTAAAAAGCATATCACCTGGGTGTGGAGCAAACAACCTGTCTCAGATCGGCGTTTAAAATTTTTTACAGTTCGTTCTTTCTCGCTTTCATCGCTTTAAAATATCAAAATATCGTGTTGATTTCCTGCATCCTTCACTTTCCGTTGGCTCCGTCTCGACTATTTTTGCTTTCGGAAGAGCGCTTTTTTTCCCTGTTTGAGGTTTTGAAAGCAGTGAGTGGAGGACATTAACCAGAACTACGAACACTCACTACAGTAAACACATTAAGGTACGTAATTTCTATCCAGTTCATTCAGTGTGTAAATGTGACATGTTTTGTCGGTCTTTCTCCGTTGTTAGCGATAATTTTATCTGTGAGAAGTGTAAGCTAGTTTGCTCTTTGACGGAGAAGATCTTAGCATTAGAGGAGCGCATCCAGAGTCTAGAGAGAAGTAGTGAGTGTGAGAGCAGTCCAGGTTCTGCAGGGGAAAGTCTGGATGCCCTAGGTGAAGGTAATATTCCCCCGACTCCGGCATTAGAGCCCTCGCAGCGGGGAGAATGGGTGACGACTCGGCGGCATAATCGCAAAGCCAAAGCTAACGCTAAGGCTCGCCCACGGGAGCACCATTCCTCTCCGCTTCGCGTGTCCAACAGGTTTGCTCTCCTCAGTGAAGCACCCGCTGAGAAACCTGAAAGAGCTCTGGTTTTAGGAGACTCCATTCTGAGGCACGTGAAATTAGCTAGACCTTTAGGGGTACCAGCAGCACAGGTTATGTGTATAAATCTCCTTCAAATCTCTGTCCAAAAATACTACATACTTGGGAAGAGAGTCACGCGAATCGTCCCTCAATACACTCTTGAAAATCACATCAACTGGCAGTCTCGGCGTACGACCAAACATTAAATAAAATGGAGGAAACCCTGTCGTCTCATGTGCAGTACAACTGTACAGAAAGGTCAGTGTGTGAAGCATCTGGGGCCAATCATGCTTTGGTCTTGGCTCTTTAGCCCTGATCATATTACCCAGTGTCCGGTTAAACCTTTCAACAGCGCCATTGCCCATTGGGTGGTATGGGGTCGTCTGTGTCTTTTTTATCCCACAAAAGTCGAACAAGTGTCTGATGAGTTCGCTACAAAAATTTGCACCCTGGTCAGAGTGGATGCATTCTGGGAAGCCATAATAACAGAAATAGTTATCCCAAAGCTTCTTAGCCACCGATTTAGCAGATTGATCCAAACAACGAAAAGTGTGTGCTAGCTTCGTAAAATGGTCAGTAACCACCAAAACGTCAACAGACCTATTCTGAGAGTCCTCGGCCGACCAAAAATCAATACAATCTAACTCAAGCGGAGCAGAAGTCTTAATACTCTCCAGTAAAGCCCGACCTTCTGGTACTGGTGCCTTTGCAAGCACGCAACGACCACAAACTTTCACATAGTCACGGACATCTTGTTCGATCCCAATCCAGTAAAAACGCTGACGAGACAGGTGAAGGGTGCGATACTGACCTTGGTGTCCAAGGTCCAAAGCTTTCAGACAACCCCTCAAAACTTTGGTTCTAAGAGAAAAAGGTACCACATATTGGAATCTTTTGTGACGTGTTAAGGGGTCTTTTGAAACACGATACAAGACACCATTGGTCAAAGACAGCCTATCCCACTGCTTTAGGAGTTTTAATGCAGCACTGGGTTCACCTGCACGCTCACGTCTCGAGAGCCTACGTTTAAGGTCGACATAGTGCATCACCCTCTTTAAATGCTCATCTTCAAGCTGTCTGTCTCTTAGTTCTTGGTGAGAGTATGAAGGAAAAGAATCAAACCCAACGTCAGTGATCTGTTGGACGAATCCAGACAGGGGAGTAGCCCACACTTTCGCTCCTTCATCCCAGTGAAGATGGTTAGAAATGACAGCAGCCACTTCTGCACTTGACAAACTACCACACACATCCACACCCAAATCCTTCCGATCACAGGCACCCGCCGAAACCTCAGCACTATCAGCCACTCGCTGACTGGCATTTGACAACCGGAAAGCATCCTGCACAGCAGCACAAGTATGGTTCTCCGACTCCGCTACTAGCTCGACATAGGGTTTCCTAACTATGCGGTAGCTAACACGACCATCTACAAAAGGTTGCCTACTCAAAGTGTCAGCTATTGTGTTCTTTGGCCCAGGAACATATTTGATGTCGAATTCAAAGGCGGCTAGTTTAGCCACCCACCTTTGTTCACAGGCGTCAAGCCTCGGTTTGGTCAAGATGTGCGTCAGGGGATTATTATCTGTCCAAGCTGTGAACCGGTGCCCTTTAAGCCAATGGCGAAAACTTATCACATACAGCCCACTTAAGAGCAAGGAACTCAAGGCGATGTGCTGGATATCTGGCTTGTGTTTTGGTAAGTGATTTACTCGCAAACGCAATGGGTCGAGCTTTGCGTTCTCCTGGACGTAGTTGCGAAAGTACAGCACCCAACCCTTCCGATGAAGCATCAGTAGCTAGAATAAAGGGCCTGGAAAAGTCAGGGTGTGTGAGGACTACATTAGAAAGCAAAGCTGTCTTCAAAGCGGACAAAGCCGCCTCACAGGCTGGAGTCCAATCATCAGGAGTAAGTTTCCTGTAACACCTTTGCGACCCCTACCTCTACCTTTCTTCACACCACTAGTTAAAGCGTAGAGTGGGTGTGCAAGGGATGAACAATTTCCAATGAAACGTTGGTACCACACGACAAGACCGAGAAAAGACTGAATTTTCTTAACTGATGGGGTAACACCATCAGGGCACATCAAATCTGCAGAAGTAATTTTAGCAATCGCTTCGACCTTCCCAGGATCGGTGGCGACACCATCCTCCGAAATCAAATGACCAAGAAACTTCACAGAGCGCCTAAAGAAATGACATTGCTTTGGTGACAACTTCAAATTGTGTTTTTTCAACATTCCAAAAACCATTTCAAGCCTTTGCAATGCGATGTTTTCGTCAGGTGCAAAGACTATTATGTCATCCAGGTAGCACAACAATGACAAGAAATTCTGGTCACCAAATATCCTAGTCATCATTCGCATGAAACTAGCAGGCGAGTTACAAAGGCCTTGCGGAAGGCGATTATATTCATGCAACCCTATTGGTGTAGTGAAAGCAGCGTACTTCTTGTCGTCGTCATGTAATGGGATATTGTAAAATCCAGAAGTCAAATCTATGTACTGAACAATGAATTGCTACCGAGTGCTGCAAGACAGTCTTATTGATGAGGAAGGGGGTGTGCATCTTTCACAGTACGTGCGCTAAGCCAACGGAAGTCTGTACATATCCGCAAATCGCCATTCTTTTTCCAACACAATACCAAAGGAGACGCATATTCGCTAACTGACTTACGAATTATACCGCTCTCCTCCATCTCATTCAGAGCAACACGCAACTTCTGGTACTGTGAAGGGGGAACTCGTCTGAAGGGTAAACGAAACGGCCTCTCATCAAACAGCCGTATTCTATGTACAAAATCGCTGACTTCGCCGCAATCAAGAGAATGTCTTGAAAAAATCTACTCATATTCACGAACTAGATTACAGAGCTTCGTCTTCCAGGATCCAAAAACTTCACAGGAATCTAGATCAATAGTCTCTAAACCACATTGCCTGAGCCTGCAACGTAGATCTTCAGACATGTCCGTCTCAACCACTGACTGCTAAACAGTCGACCGAAGCGGCAACTCACTCTCTGTTTCACCCACATCCTCCAAAGCAATGCAAGGATAAACGTCGGCCACTTTAGAGTTCCGCCTAAGCGTCACTGGTTTGTCGCTAGGATTGATCAGCTTAAGTGGTATACTGCCATCACCCCAAAGCTGAGTGACAACACGACCCACCAGAACTTTCCTAGTGGCAGAATGAAGTCTAGAAGGTTCTACCAAAACAGTACTGCCTAGTTGGCCACAGGATTTAGCAGGAAGTTTACCCCAAACTAAGTGTTCTTGACCAGGTGAAAGTGTTATTGCATGGTTAAGCTTCACTGTACCGACAACATCAGGAACTGTCCTACCCTTCCATCGTTGTACGCCAGCCAGCATTGACAAGAACTCATCACACTCTCGATTACGTTCACTAGGTGCAGAAATCAGTTCCCAATATCTGTCCGAACTCTTTAGTCTATGGACAATATGTTTAAATGACATTCGTTCCCAAAATTAGGTCATCTCCTTGACCTGGCACAACAAGACATGGGACAATAACAGTACAGCCATAAACATCCAGTTTAAGTTCAAGCATACTTCTTGGGAACACCCGTTTGCCACCACAACCAATCAAAACAACATCTGTGTCCTCCTCATTAACTGCATCCAAAACACCATGTTCTCTTAACTTACTGAAAACTGAATCACTCAAGGTACAGGCCATTGAGCCGGTGTCCAACATTGCTTTGACAGTAACCGAGTCGTTAAGAACAACAGGTGTGTAGAAACATGCAACTCGTTGTGTATTCTGAAAAACATCTCTCTGCGAATCAGGACAAACGTTCTTTATGGAAAGAAACAAGGCCTCGAAGTCAGTATCAACATTGAGGGAATTTTCAGAATCACCCGCACTCCCCCTCTCCGAATGCAGGTGACTCAGTTTCCCTGATCACTAAATGTACCTGAGACAGGACGCAAAGTAGAAGCCTGTTTTGTACAGTCGCGTTTTGAATGACCAGCAGCATGACATTTAAAACACAAGTGATCAGATCTACAATGGTCAATAGTGGTATGTGTTGTGTCGTTGCAAATGCTACATCCCTTTTTCCCACGTGTTTTCCCAAATCACACATACGCAGGCTTATTCTCTTCCTTATTCTTTAAAACCTCAAGAAGCTGTGCTAGCATATCGGCCATTCTATTCAAACCAGACTGATTTACCGCTTCAGGTTTAGGTTCATCAGGTCAACTGGTTTCCTGTTTAAAGCATGAAAGTACAGCCTCGGGACCAATATCAACGTTTTCACATTTCTGTAAGGATATATGAGCATTTTGACAAGCGGAATACACGTTAGCGCTTACTCTGGACTTTTGTTCACGCTGAAAACTGTCCAAAAGCTCCTGGACATACTTTGCCGTCCAGCTTTCTAACGGGCGCACTTTGAAAACGCGTGCCAGTTCAGTATCTGGACAATTCCTCACAAACATCATTGCAACCTCAGAATTCAGATTGTCCATTTTCCTCCCTTGAGCTCCAAGACACTCATTGGCAATATCCGCTGACTTGTTTAAACGAAGCCAGTAATCCACAGCATTCCCACCATGTTTAGGTTGTGTGCTATAAAAATCAGCAAGTGGCATACTAGAATAGGACACCTCGCTGAAGTGTTGCTTAAGTATACTATAGATTATTTCTGGGTGATGTTTGCTGTCCAATGTAGAGTTACTACGCAAAGCTACCTTCACTATGTCTTTCGCCCTACCCATGAGATTACTGATTATCTCGTCAGCTTGTTCAGCGACGTTGATGTTTCTCTTCCGTAAATAGCGCTGCATCATATCAACCCACTCCTGAACGTTACATTTCCCCGAACCATCCCCCCTAAATACAGGTGGTTCTTTCTCATCAGATTTCAAAACAACATTTAACTGTGACAGATCAAGGGTAGCACACTGAGAACCTGCAGAGCTATTATCACTAGAAGTCCTAACAAATCCACCTCCCGATAAAAGTCTGGCGGTTACTGAATCACCAATCTTCCGACCCAATTCTTCAACCAAGGCACCAAATTCACTGGTGTCATGCCCGCTAGATGCCTTCGCTACACAGGGTTTAGGAGTAGATGTGATAGGGAAAGTCTGATTAATATCATAACCTTCCCCTGATGCACAAGTATTGGGCTCATACTTAACACCACCTAACCCTATCTTAGTATCAGAAAACTGCATCCGATATTTTCCCCGCCCAGCCCCAAACAAGGGAGTATCTGTGCCACCCTCAGCCATCTATGATGATATCCACAAAAAGGTTTACAAATAAAACACTAAGTTAAACAAAAACAACAATTTATATTAAGCAGAAACAAGATTTTCAATTATAACAACCTATCCGATGTCCATCGGCTATATTGTGAAGTCAAAAAAAATAAGGAAAGAGTCTATAACCGGAGAATCTGGCAACCACGGTCCGACCGTCCAGACGAATCCTGCAACGTCAGTTCCTCATTGATCAGCGCCACGTGGACCACGAGCGGGAATCACGGCACCATTGTAATCCCTCTTGGTTCTAATGTCAGATTCGCCCGAAAAAAGACCACCTTCACACCATTTTAGAGTTCATCCATGCGTTGTGTTTTACTGAGGGTAAAATAAAAAAGACACGCAGGTTGCATAGTTACACAGCTCATCCGGTCACAAAACTGTTAAATAATACAATTAAGGGAAACAAAATGAGTACACAAAAATAAAAAAGGGATAACACAAATTACACACACGTATAGCGCGCCCGCACACGTGTGGAACACGTGTGAAACACCTGCTACTTAATTATGAGCTAAAAAAAATAAACTACTTCAAGATGTCAAAAATCACTTTAGTGAAATCATATCGTTTGTAAAATAAATAAAAAGTTTATTAACAGCATGTGTATGAATATTACCGGAGAGGACATTTGTTGCTTACCGTTTACCTCAACAGTTCAGGTGGAACTGAGAGAAAATGGCCGATGCAACTTGCGTTTTATTCTTTTCTTACTTCACCTATAGGTGTCGCTAATTCCCCTCTACTCAGGTATAATATAAAGACAAATGAATTACACAGAAAATATATATATACTGTATAATGAACTATTTCACAGTAAAGTATTTTGGCACCATTCAAAATAAATCCATTTTCTTTGTTACACCAGCACCTCTGATCTAAAAATAGGATTGTTGAATATTAGATCTCTCACGCCAAAGGGGTTACTATAAACGAAATTATTACCCACCAGGAGTTTAATATAATGTGTTTGACATAAACGTGGTTTAAACTGAATGAATATGTAGCATTAAATGAAGCGAGTCCTCCTGGGTATAGTTACATACACCAACCCCGTCTAAATGGCAGAGGAGGCGGAGTCACAGCTATTTATAATAATAATCTAAACGTCACACAAAAGACTAAACACAAATGTAAAACATTTGAAGTTTTTTACACCAACATAAAATATTCAGTGTCCGAAAGCAGGTCCAGTCAGTCAATTCCACTAATTATTATTTATAGACCCCCAGGGGCCCGACTCTGATTTTCTGATAGAATTTGCAGATTTCATCACAAATTTAGCTCCTTTTTTACACAAAGCTTTAATTGTTGGTGACTTTAACATTCATTTTGATAATCAGGAAGACTCCTTAAGAGCAGCAGTTGTGTCCATTCTAGATTCATTTGGAATTAATCAGAATGTTATAGGACCCACTCATAGTGGTGACACACTCTCGATTTGTTGTTAACATTTGGATTAAAAATAAAAAACTTATAAAAAACTCATAATTCCACAGTCTAAAGCTATTTCAGACCATTATCTCATCTCGTTTAAAATTTGCCTCAGTCATTGCATTACTACTTCACCACGTTATCGTGTTAAGCGTACTTTCACGTCAGCTACAGCAGCGCGTTTTATTAACAATCTTCCAGAAATTACGATATTAGATAGATCTCTGTCTGACCCCGCAGAGCTCGACTGGGCCGCTGAACATCTAGAAACAACATTACGTTACACTCTAGATGATGGAGCTCCCCTTAAGACCAAAATAATCAGGGAGAAAAAATTAGCACAGTGGTATAATGATCATACACACACCTTAAAACAGACCACTCGAAAATTAGAACGTAAATGGCGTCAAACAAAATTAACAGTATTTCAAATAGCATGGAAGGGGAGCCTCCTAATTTATAGAAAATCTCTTAGTGCTGCTAGATCAGCATATTTCTCCACCCTCATAGAAAATAACAAGCAGAATCCTAGATTTTTATTCTGTACAGCAGCAAAATTAACAGGGAATAAAAGCACTGCACTCACATGCACATCATCATTAGGTACTAATGATTTCATCAACTTTTTTAATAATAAAATTGAAAACATCAGGCAAAAAATCCAGACGGTTAATATAAATCCAAATTATTTTACAAGTAACCCTGTAGACAGCAGTGTAATTATAACAGACAATCAATTACAAAGTTTTACTCCTATTCACGAGAATGACTTAATTTCATTAATTTCCTCATCAAAATCATCAACCTGCATTCTCGATCCCTCACCTACAAGTTTCTTTAAACAGATCATTCCAGAGGGAATTGAACCTGTTTTAAAAATAATTAACTCTTCCATTAGCACTGGTTATGTACCTAAATCCTTCAAACTGGCAGTTATCCACCCCCTAATTAAGAAACCTGACCTTGACCCATGTCAGCTGTCCAACTACAGACCAATATCAAATCTCCCCTTCATAGCCAAAATTTTAGAAAAGGTTGTAGCACAGCAGTTCTGCTCACACCTACTTATGAATAATATTTATGAAATGTATCAGTCAGGATTTCGGCCTCATCATAGCACAGAGACGGCGCTAGTTAAGGTGGTAAATTACCTTTTCACACCATTGATCACACTATACTACTTGCTAGACTTGAGAACGTTGTTGGAATAAAGGGAACAGCTCTCTCTTGGCTCAGGTCTTATTTGACTAATCGCTATCAGTTTGTTGATGTAAATGGTGAGTTCTCCACACTCTCTGAGGTAAAGTTTGGTGTTCCTCAAGGATCTGTCTTAGGCCCACTGTTTTTTTCTTTATATCTGCTGCCTCTTGGTGAAATCATTCATAAACATGGGATTCGCTTCCATTGCTATGCTGATGATACACAGCTGTATATTTCAGCAAAGCCAGATGAGAGAGATCAGCTTAACAATGTTGAGGAGTGTGTAAAGGACATTAGACAGTGGATGCTTGATAACTTTCTTCTGCTAAACTCAGATAAGACGGAAGTACTTTTACTAGGACCACATGCAGCTAGAAGTAAACTTTCAGATTCTGTAGCATCTCTGGATGGTGTTTCTGTCTCAGTGTGTACAGCTGTCAAAGACCTTGTGTGAGTATTGACCCGAGTCTTTTCTTTGAGTCTCACATGAATAATATCACCAGGATCTCCTTCTTTCACCTTAGAAATATTGCTAAAATTAGAAATATGATGTCGTTACAGGATGCAGAAAAACTAGTTGATGCATTTGTAACATCTAGATTAGACTACTGTAACGCTTTACTGTCTGGGTGTTGGAGTAAGTGCAGAAATAAGCTTCAGTTAGTTCAGAATGCAGCAGCAAGAGTCCTCACTAGATCTAGAAAATATGAGCACATCAGCCCTGTTTTAATCATCTACACTGCTCCCAGTTACATCTCACACTGATTATAAAATACTACTACTGACGTATAAAGCACTTAACGCTCTCACGCCGCAGTATCTGAGTGAACTTCTGTACCAGCATGATCCTCCACGCCTACTTAGATCAAAAGGTGCAGACTATCTGTTGGTTCCTCAAATAATGAAGACTACAGCATGGGGCAGATCTTTCTCTTATAAACCCCACAGTTATGGAACAGCCTTCCAACCAGTGTTCGGGACTCAGACACAGTCTCAGTGTTCAAGTCGAGGCTGAACACATATTTATTCAGTCAAGCCTTTAATCAGTAGATTTTTTCTCAGGTAAAGGCTCAGATCTGGAGGGAACATGGATATAGAGTGTTTGGTGAACTGGGATATTTGTATGTTGTCGTCCCCTCACATTCACGTGTTCACTCAGGTTTGTTGATGGTGGTGTGGTGGGTCGTCTCTTATCCCAGAGATCCCTCATGTCTGTGTTGCCTTCTGGTTCTCCTTTTTAGTTATGCTGCCATAGCGAGTCTTGCTGGAGTCCAAACTGCACAGTGACTTTAACTCTCATGCAACAATAGGTACACTTAATAATCCATATCCTTCTCTTCCTGTCACCCTCTTCTCTCTCTCTCACTCTCTCTCTCTCTCTCTCTCTCTCTCTCTGTCGGCGGTCTGCTGCACTGACTCGGGAGTGCAGTTTGCTTCTGATCATCATCACTGCACCCCGCAACATTGTATATCTGCTATAAATGGACATTCGGTGCAACCCAGATGAGGATGGGTTCCCTCTTGAGTCTGGTTCCTCTCAAGGTTTCTTCCTTATGCCATCTCGGGGAGTTTTTCCTTGCCACAGTTGCTCATCAGGGACAAACATACTTACAAAGAACATATTTACGTTTAATCTCCACTTTATCTGTGTAAAGCTGCTTTGAGACAATGTTCATTGTTAAATGCGCAATACAAAACAAAAAAATAAATAAATAAATTAATATCAAGGTTCTGGCGTGGCCTAGCCAGTCTCCAGACCTAAACCCAATAGAGAATCTTTGGAGGGAGCTCAAACTCCTAGAGAAGATCTGTGTGGAGGAGTGGGCCAAAATCCCTCCTGCAGTGTGTGCAAACCTGGTGAAAAACTACAGGAAACGTTTGACCTCTGTAATTGCAAACAAAGGCTCCTGTACCAAATATTAACATTGACTTTCTCAGGTGTTCAAATACTTATTTGCAGCTGTATCATACAAATAAATAGTTACAAAATCATACATTGTGATTTCTGGATTTTTTTTAGATTATGTCTCTCACAGTGGACATGCACCTACGATGACAATTTCAGACCCTCCATGATTTCTAAGTGGGAGAACTTGCAAAATAGCAGTGTGTTCAAATACTTATTTTCCTCACTGTACCTCTAACACACACCTACTACACATCAACTCACACCTCAACACCTGAACACACACAGGCTTCAGTCATAATTCATGGTGGGTACAAACCTACCTGGCCTCAGACCTGGATTTAAGTTCTCGACTGTGAGTGAGAGACACACCTGAGGACGTCTCTACACTTTCTGTGTCATCGATTTTTACTAACAAAGAAAAGATAAAAATCCACCATTCTACTGAGCAGAAATCCTTCACTCATGCAGTCTGCGGTTTCGTGCGAGCGCTTCGGTTTCAGGATGGTAAAATATTAACGAGCGTTCATGTCTTACACATTAGTCTCCTGTCCATCATGCTGTCCTGCTGACACTGTGGTGTGTTCATCACTGGTACAGTGTATCACTTTCCCTTCTCATTTGCCTCCATCCCTCTCTCCAACACCCCCCTCCCCCCTGTAAACGGTACAGACGAAGGTGAAGATGAAGATGAAGATGTAGAGCCGTTTCTGCAGTGGAACATTGATGATGAAGGAGGAGTCTGACTCGTGTATCACACTCCTGAAATAAAGCTTGTTGATGTCATGAATAATTAACTGTAATTCAATAAAACTGCAGCGTTCTCAGAGTGTGGTGCAGTTTAAAGGCAGAGTCCCATCTCCTGTGTATGTGTCATTCATCCTCATCACTCAGGAAAGAGAAGGAGAAAGAGAGAAGAATAGAAGAAAATTAAAAATAAGGTACCATCATAAAGATGAGCTGTAACTTGGTTTGGGTTTCGACCCAGACTCCATGTGGAGGTTTGTTCCATGTGGTTAATAAATACAGGAAGTGATCTGATGTCCAGTCCAAACCTCATGGGTTCACTCCAGAAACATGACCCCTGAATAATTTGTATGTGGAATGAAGATACACACAATGTTCAGAAAACAGGAATGAATCCACAGTAAGAGAAACCACAGGCTGAGACAGACCTCAATCCAATCTACAGAACAAACCTGAGCAGGGGGATAAACAGATGCTCTTTTTCTATTGTGTTACTGCAAAACAGAACCTTTTCATATAAAACACTTACAAGGTGAGGACACAGGGTAGGAACAGGGGTGGGGGATGTGGGTGGAATGACAGGTAATAATAATAATAATAAACAGATATAAATCTATAAATCTTTAGAATTTAGAATTTAGATTAAGTCACTTTATTACTATTTTGACGTTATTTGATGAATTGATTGGAATCTCAGGGCTCGGTTTGTGAGCGCAGACGTAGATTTAATCCACTCTGAAATAATCATTATTATTTATAAATTATGAACATCACAATTAGAACAGTAAGAGTAATTAACCTCCGATAAGCAGCATTTAAAAAAACAATGAATCTGTGTTCATTACCACACACACACACACACACACACACACACACACACACACACACACACACACAGTGCGTGATAATCTGTGTTAATTACTGCAATGTGCTAATCAGAAGCATTGAGACAGAGCTGATATTAAAACAGACACAGTGAGAGGAGAGAGAGACGTTCTGCTGATGTTCAGCTCTCTCAGGGAAATCTATATCACATACACCATCAACCTCTAGAACAATTCATATTCATTAAAAAAGGAAGATCATCACCATGCATTACAGATTCATAAACACAAATATAATTTGATAATAAAAAACGCAAGCAATAATAATAATAATAATAATAATATAAATAATAATATAAATAATAATAAGAATATAAATGATAATAATATTAATAATAATAATAACATTAATAATGATGATGATGATAATAATAATAATCTATGGCATTATAATATATATTTACTTT
>NC_139576.1:677807-680307 GCF_946808225.1 Silurus aristotelis
TGACAGGGCACAATTAGTCTTTAGGTTCAAAGCTTCAGGTGTAGATGATGTGTATGCATGAGTTTGTTTATCCCAGTAACATGCTATAACATCTGTAGTAATGATGCAGCATATACATCGCGTGAATGCAATGCTAACGTTCATGAAATAAATCATTCTGAATTTGAAAATGTGGGAAATTGGCATGATATCTGGGATTCCACTACGATCAGGGACAGGTGCTCCCCAAAAGGAGAAAACTGCTTTGGTACTTACAGGCTCAAAAAGCAGAAAATAAAATTTCAGAATGATTTTTGCATTGTAGAACTAGAAGGTCAGCAGGTATCTGGGGTTCTTTCTGTTCCAGTGGTTTACGTGGAGGTCGAAGGACCATCAGGTGATGTACAGTTAAATATCTGGAGATAAACATAGTCTTTACTAGTTGAACATGTTCCCCATAAACCCCACGGTGCTACAGTATTAGATCACTTTGTCATCAATGGCCTGCATCAGGGAGTCTGTGTGCAAAGCAGGTGGAGTTGTGATTTAACAGGAGTCTGATGTTGGAGGGTGGTGTTTGGGGATGATCTACGGGGTAATGAAGAAAATGGCACAGCTTCCTTTTTCTCTTCCTGGGCAGTAAGAAGAGGCTGAGTGAGCAAGCTGGAGAGACAGCATGTTATTTCTCTGGAAATTGATCACTGGCTAATTACCATGGCAATGACAGAACTATAAATAAAATGGGACATGAACTCACGTGCTGTGTTTCTGACATTGTTGAGATGATCGACTTTAAACAGTACAGAATCTCAGGGCAGTTTAGCAGAACTCAGTCAGGGAAGTTTGAGCTTTAAACTTAGACTCTTTTGGTAATGATTTCTATAAGCAAAGCAACTAAACATTTATCCTTAAATAAATAAAGCTCATAAATGTAATGAAACCTCTGAACACCACAGAATTGCTCAACAGACAGTAGTTTGCATGCAGGATAATTGAGGGCCACATCAAAAGATTAACGCTTTTCTTGTTTTGCATGTGTTTTACATTTGTTTTTCATCTGTGCTTTAAAATCTATGAGCTGGTCTGACTGAAACCAAATGTAGATCTACAGGACTAAAGACACATCATGGGAAAGCTAAAACTGATATTTCCTCTTTTTCTTCTGAATCTTGGAAATGTGGTGGAATTCACTTTGAGTGATAGTGGATCCTCAACATCTTCATCTACAACATATCAATATACTG
Source organism: Silurus aristotelis (assembly GCF_946808225.1). Lineage (NCBI taxonomy): Eukaryota > Metazoa > Chordata > Actinopteri > Siluriformes > Siluridae > Silurus > Silurus aristotelis. The sequence continues at coordinate 679,031 of NC_139576.1, forward strand.
CAATATCTACAAATTTCTCAACTAACATCTTATTAACCTCCACTAATGTCCTCTACAAGAGCTCATCTTCATCACAAACCACCACTGTGACCAGATACACGGCAATACTGGTGAAGGAGAATAAGACCTGGGAAGAGGCTCTACAGTTTTGCAAAACTCACCACGTTTGCCTCGCCTGGCCTTCCACGGTCACACAGCTCAGCCTGGATACCACTGCAGCTTCTCCATCTCAGACGGACAGCGTGTGGACAGGGCTGCACTTCACTGATGGAAAATGGATCTGGGTGACCGGGCAGCTGGTGGGAAGCGAGCCATCACTGCCCTCATGTCCAGTCCAAGGTTTCCGCTGTGGAGCTCACAACGTCAGAAACAGCCTCTGGGAAAACACAGACTGCCAAAGGAAGCTTAATTTCATCTGCTATTAAAGGTGAGGAACTCAAATGAGTCTGTTGGAATTAAAATGTTATATTAGCATGGTTGAATATTAGCATAGTAGTTTGAATAAACCTCAGAACTACACTAAAGAGCAATTTATGAATGGAATGTGCATACGGGGTAATGACAGCATGTGATTTATTTAATAATGTTCAGACTAAACCCTTTGTATAACAAATTTAAATATATTATAATATAGTCAAGTCAAGTCAAGTCAAGTGAAGTTTATTTGTATAGCGCTTTTCACAACAGACATTGTCTCAAAGCAGCTTTACAGAAAACAACAGTGAAGGTGAAGGTGTGCGTTTGTCCCTGATGAGCAGCCGTGGCGACAGTGGCAAGGAAAAACTCCCTTAGATGATATGAGGAAGAAACCTTGAGAGGAACCAGACTCAAAGGGGAACACATCCTCATATGGGTGACATCAAGAGTTTGGTCATAAATCTTTCAACAATACAGAACAATTTGTGATCATCATAGATCCAGCATCAGCTTCTCCATGCCAGGGCCTTTAAACACTCGGCATCTACTTCTCCATGATCATCCATAGGTCCATAATCTTCACGAGGTGGGACGTGACTGGAGCTGGCCAAACCTCAGGATGCCTCGGGATGGGGAGAGAAAGAGAAGCAGTGGAGAGGAATTAGCGTAGCTGCTGTTCATGATATTAACAGCACAAGTTGATAATGTGCATGTGATCAGATGTTCTGGAGCACAAGGTTGTGATGTGATGTGTGTGATGTGTGTTATGTGTAGGCTTTGCTAAAAAGATATGTTTTTAATCTACACTTAAACTGGGAGAGTGTATCTGAACCCCGAACACTGTCAGGAAGACTATTCCA
>NC_139576.1:685307-785307 GCF_946808225.1 Silurus aristotelis
CTCGCTCACCCACCCCTTCATCTCGCTCACCCACCCCTTCATCTCGCTCACCTACCCCTTCATCTCGCTCGCCCACCCCTTCATCTCGCTCTCCTACCCCTTCATCTCACTCTCCTACCCCTTCATCTCGCTCACCCACCCCTTCATCTCGCTCTCATACCGTTTCATCTCAGTCTCCTACCCCTTCATCTCGCTCGCCCACCCCTTCATCTCGCTTACCCCCCCTTCATCTCGCTCACCCACCCCTTCATCTCGCTCTCCTACACCTTCATCTCGCTCACCCACCCCTTCATCTCGCTCTCATACCGTTTCATCTCAGTCTCCTACCCCTTCATCTCGCTCGCCCACCCCTTCATCTCGCTTACCCCCCCTTCATCTCGCTCACCCAACCCTTCATCTCGCTCTCCTACACCTTCATCTCGCTCACCCAACCCTTCATCTCGCTCTCCTACACCTTCATCTCGCTCACCCACCCCTTCATCTCGCTCTCCTACACCTTCATCTCGCTCTCCTACACCTTCATCTTAATCACCTTTCTTCAGCTCTCCCTCTCCTTACTTCAGCTCTCCTACCCCTTCATCCAGCTCTCCTACCCCTTCCTTTTGCTCTTCTACCCCTATATCAAGCTCACATACCCCTTTATTAATGTAATATAGGCATTATTAATGTATTTTCTCATAATTCACATATTTCTGTATTTATTTCTTTTCCTGTGATAATTTGTGAGTAACTGATTGTATTTTGATCATGTTGTGAATATTTTTCAGGTGCTGATATTCCACAGTTTTATTTCAACACTTTATTCAAATGTTTATTAAAGTCCAGATTATTAAACACAGATATTAATAAAGCATAAAGTTTTGGAAGGTCAATATGTGTGTGTGTGTGTGTGTGTGTGTGTGTGTGTGTGTGTGTGTGTGTGTGTGTGTGTGTTTGTTCCTCAGTACAGATGGTGTTGGTGTACAAGCTGAAACCTCATGTGACAGAGGCCAAAACCCCTTATGATCCTGTCACTGGGTCATTTTAGCATCTCATACACGCACAAACGCACAAACATACACACACACACACACACACACACACACACACACACAATTCTGAACTTAAGGACACACGTGACTCTAAGACGTATGAGTCTAGGCAGATTACAACGCACTCCTGCTGAGTTCTGGATTGTGATTGGTCAGAAGATGGTGATTAGTTCTCTAGAACAGCAGCTCTAACAGTGGTGCTCTGATATGTGGTTTCCATAGCAACAGCTCATTCACAGGGACGTGCACAGCACATGTGATTTAAAAATTATGTAATCGATAATGTGGAGAAGTTTTTTGTATGGAGACATTTATGTTACATTTATTTATAATATAACATGCTAAACACACACACACACACACACACACACACACACACACACACACACACACACACACACACACATACCAATACACTAACACACTATAACACATTAGCACACACTACTGCGCACTAGTAAATTTAAACACACAACACTTTTTAATACACAATAATAAACTGTAGCACACAATGCACTGGAATACAATGTAGCACACTTTCCAAAAAAGTTGGGACACTGTGTCAAATGTAAAATCAAAACAGAGACCAATGATTTTAAATCACATAAACACGTATTTTATTTACAATAGAACATAAAACATATCAAAAGTGTAAACTGAGAAATGTACATTTTTAATAAAAAATCTGGTCATTTTAAATTTAATAGAAAGGTTGGAAAAGTAAATGTTATTCAAATTAAACAGATAGAGAAGGATTTTGTAACTAATGAGAATAATTGACGGCAGGTCAGTAAGATGATTGAGTATAAATATATATATAATCTCAGTGAGTCTCTCAGACGTAAAGATGGGCAGAGTTTCATCAATCTATAAAAGACTGTCTACAAACTGTAGAACAATTTCAGAATAATGAAAATTTCCTTAACATCAAAGTGCAAAGCTCATCTTTTACAGAACATAATATAACCAAAAGTTTCAGAGAATCTGGAGAAATTTCTGTGTACAAGGGATGAGGGAGAAAATCAGTATTGCATGTTTGTGATCTTCAGGCCCTCAGGGGCCTCTACATTTTAAACAGTTATGATTCTTTAATGGAAATCACTGCATGGGCTCATTAACCTCCAGAAATCATTGATGGTGAACACAGTTTGCATGTCTTCCACAAATGCGAGTTAAATCTCTATCATGTAAAGTAGAAGGTATGCATGAACATGATCCAGAAACACCACCATCCTCTCTTGACTAAAACCTATTCATAATCTACTGAGGTAAAGTGGAAAACTGTTCTGTGGTCAGACAAATCAAAATTTACATTTCTTTTTGGAAACCATAGACACCATGTCCTCCAGACTAAAGAGGAGAGGGAGCATCTGGGTTTCATCAGCATTTAAAAAGATGCATCTCTAATGGTATGGTGGTGCATCATTGCCTGTAAAATGAGCAGCTTATACATTTGAAAGGTTCCATCAATACTAAACACCATATACAGTTTTTAGACAAACAAATGCTTCCATCCAGAAAACATCGTATTTTAGGAAGGACTTGTATATTTGAGCAACACACTGCTAACTGCATACTGCATCTACTACAATAACATGACTTTATAGTAGAGGAGTCTGGGTGCTGAACTGACCTGTCTGCTGTCTAGACCTTTACCGTCTAAAAACATTTGGTGCATCATGAAACAAAAAACACAACAAAGGAAACCCAGAACTCAGAAACTGCTCTCCTCACAAGATGTGATGCTACACATGGGAAACATGATCCTGTAACAAACTTTTTAAGACGTGTTGCAGCCATCAATTTCAAAATGACAAGTTTAAAGTTAAAAACGTTTATATGTTTTTTGTTTTTGTTTTATTGTAAATGTTGTGTAACTCATCACACACCCTGTAATTGTATTGTGTCTAAGTATGTGTTAGAACTGGTGTAACAGCTCCACTTTTCCCTGCGGTATTAGTGTGTGTGTGTGTGTGTGTGTGTGTGTGTGTGTGTGTGTGTGTGTGTGTGTGTGTGGGGGGGGGTGTGTGTGGGTGTGTGTGTGTGTTTGAAGCTAATTTAACTTAATGATGCTGGAACAGCTGTATCTGTTCCTCTGTGTGTACTCGCCTTTGATGCCTGGAATCATCATCTCTTCATCTCCAGACTCCTGACCTGCTGTATTATTCAACTCCAGCTGATTATTGTAATGTATTCAGGCAGCTGCTGTTCCTCAGGTCTCACTACTCAGACCCTTTTGTTCTCCTTATATAACAAATCACTGGGAGAAGTATTCATTTCTCACAGCTTCTTTTAACACATATACTGTACATTATGCTGAAGACACACAGCTTCTCTCCAACCTTCCTGCAGATCATCAAGCACCTTTTCTCCTACACAAATCCTCTACACATTTATCACATTAACCATCACCAGAGCCTGCACATTGTTCTTTCTCCATGTCAGAAGTATATGATCGATCTTCACTACACACAGCTCAACTCCCTCTACTACCTGTAGTTATCTCTAGACTTATGACTTTACTGGCTCTCATTTCGCTTTTCCCATTTCTTCACTTTAGAGTGTGCTGAATGCTGCTTTTGCTTGTTCTCATCCTCCTGACGTTCCTCCTGCTGATCTGATCTGCTACTATACCAAAGAAATACTAAAACTCACATTGAAAATGTGTCTTGTACATGCAGAAGGCCTTGGTGAGATGTCCCATAGGTGTTGGAGCCTCACTAATATAAAATCAGTTTTACTTGTATTGCACTTCTAACACTGGACGTTGTACTAAAGCATCGCTTCAGAAATAGATTATGTTGTACATTTGAAAATAATAAACAAAAAATATGAATTTGAAATATACATTTAAAATTCATAACATCTCTAACATTTTTTCTTTTGATATTAAAATGCCCTATAAGCTCTAAAGCCTCTTTAATGCCCCATAAGTGCTCAAATCTGTTGAATAAATGTCCAGTATCTACTCAAGTTCCTTGGTAAAATGTCCTGCCATGTGCAAAGGTTTGTACACCGAAAGTCAGGAGTTTCTGTAGAAAGCAGAGCCCAGAACCACTTCAGCAAAGAGGCTTTTTATTCCTGTGTGATGAATTTGTGCCCAATATTTCTTCCAAAAAAAAAGTCTGATGCTGAAATGGTCCATACATTCAATGTTTGTTGTGTTAAAGAAACATTAAAGACTAATCTGATTCGCAAAACTCAGACCTTGGTGTCCTAACAAACTGTTCAGTAACGTACATGTTACACATCTCCATCATGACCCTGTATTTCTAACAATCCCAGGACTCCTCATTTCTAACGCTTATCTCTACGACGAAAATGTTATAAAAATACTGCTGCTATATCTGGCATTTAAAGCACAGTGTGAGACACATGGAGGTAGTGGGTTGTGTGAGGGTGTTTCTCCACTCCTGTGTGCTGACTAAGCTGTGGGCAGAAAGCCTTCATCTGCTGAGGAACGACACTGCTAATGTAATAAAAATGTAAAAAAAATAAAACAGATGCTGCTCTTTTATATTTCTGAGCGAAACACACTGCAAACCTGATTACGCTGAAATCGAGCCCAGATTCAGGATTTTCATTTCATTACCAAGCTGAGAGGAAGTGAATCAGGACTTGGGTTAGTTTCTCTCTCTCTCTCTCCCTCTCTCTCTCTCTCTCTCTCTCTCTCTCTCTCTCACTCTCTCTTTCTCTCTCGCTCTCTGAGACAACTGAGTCTCACAGATTAATTACAGTGATGAATAGATTTATGTTATGGATCAGTCTCTCCTTCTGCTTTCTGTACAGATCACACGTGGGAATTTACACCTAATAACTAAAATGAGCTTAAACATTGTACAAACCACAGGACAGAGAGAGAGGAAGAGGGACAGAGACAGGGAGAGATGAAAAGAGATAGAGACAGAGAGAGAGGAAGAGAGACAGAGAGAGACAAAGAGAGACAGAGACAGAAGGAGAGGAAGAGGGACAGAGACAGAGAGAGAGAAAGAGAGACAGAGACAGGGAGAGATGAAGAGAGACAGAGACAGACAAAGAGAGACAGAGACAGAGAGAGAGGAAGAGGGACAGAGACAGAAAGAGACAAAGAGAGACAGAGACAGAGAGAGAGGAAGAGAGACAGAGACAGGGAGAGATGAAGAGAGACAGAGACAGACAAAGAGAGACAGAGACAGAGAGAGAGGAAGAGGGACAGAGACAGAAAGAGACAAAGAGAGACAGAGACAGAGAGAGAGGAAGAGGGACAGAGACAGAGAGAGACAAAGAGAGACAGAGACAGAGAGAGACGAAAAGGGACAGAGACAGAGAGAGAGAAAGATAGACAGAGACAGGGAGAGATGAAGAGAGACAGAGACACAGAGAGAGAGGAAGAGGGACAGAGACGGAGAGAGACAAAGAGAAACAGAGAAAGACACACTTTTTTTTTTACTTTTTAAAAATCTTTTTTGGACACAAATCATATTAGATGCCAGAGGTCATCAAATTGACCTGTTAATTATATAAATGGAAAATAAAGAATTAAATAAATAAACTGCTAAATAGATATAAATAAAATCAATGACAGTTAAATGTTGGGGGTTAGGGGAGGGTGTGATCATTTAGCTTAGTTCTGGTGCAAAGTGCAGTTCTTCCTCTTTTACAGGACACAGAGCTTCTCCACAACACCACACAACCTCAAACACCTTCACGTCCCCCACACTCTTCTACACATTCAAATCAACCAAGATCCTTGATTTCGTCAGTCTGGAGACGATTCTGATTGTGTCGTAGTCAGCATTTTGTCTTTTTTTGTTTTTACCGCTCAGGTATGTGGACATTTTCTCCTGCTCAGAAATAAAATGAATCAGTTGGCACATAAACCTGTTCCTGGGCACGTTTAAGAGTCTCTGGGCAGAGGGAGGGCACTCTGTGAAATCCAGTGCAGACCTTCCTAGAAGAAGCGCAGGGCCTGGATGTTTGCTAGCGGGTGTGGCGGCGGATCCACGCCTGCCAGCTTATGCCAGAGAGACGACACTGCTCAGTCTGCCTCTGATGTGCTCCACAGCGCCTTCCCAGTTTTTATTTAAATATTCATGACTCCCCAGGTAGACACCCAAGTATTTAAAACCACCTCTTTTCCACACCAGGCCTCCTGGAAGTGTCGGCTCCCCACCTCCATTCTCTCCAACTAAAACTGCTTCACACTCCTCTACACTCACACACACAATCCTCTACACTCACACATACAAAAAACACACACACACAGAAAACACACACACACACACACACACACACACACACACACTTCTCTACACTCAAACACACACACACACACACACACACACATGTATTTACACTTACTTTATTATTTTTTTATGAAAACTTATTATTTATTCTGTTCCTTTTTTTTGTTTGTTTTTTTTAAACCCTGTATAGTTTATTATATTATTAGAGTTATATTATTATTAGTATTATTGTTGTTATTGTTGTTGTTATTGTTATTATTAATTATAGTTTATTATAATTTCTGACTGTGATTTCTGTTTTTATGTGGAGATTACAGTACTGACTCAATGAATTCAAGTCAAGTCAAGTGGATTTTATTGTCATTGTCACTATACACAGTGGTACACAGTACACAGTAAAAACAAAACAACGTTCCCTGGTGCTACACTAAACAACAACACAGAGCTACAACACAACACAAAGCTGCATAAAGTGCATCGACTGCAACCGAGTGCAAACAGTGCAGACGAAGAACAGTACAGACAGACAGACAGACAGACAGACAGACAGACAGACAGACAGACAGACAGACAGACAGACAGCTGTACACTCTGATTATACAGTACTGTACAAAGAGAACTATAAACACTGTAACTGAGAGTAAATATAAACAAACACAATGCAGTGTAGAAAACAGCAGCAGCAGTCAAGAGCAGCAAAAACGAGCATGTAAACAGTCCTGGGCTATCAACACCTCCAGCCTGGTCAGGAAGGCTCACCAGCGCCTCTTTTTCCTGAGGACACTAAAGAAAAATCAGCTCTCCTCGGATATCCTGGTGAACTTGTACTGCTGTACAATAGAAGGCATCCTGACCAGCTCACAGTGTCACAGTCTGGTATGGGAGCTGCTCTGTTGCAGAGCTCAAGACACTGCAGCGGGTGGTGAAAACTGCCCAGCGCCATCACAGGGACTGCACTTCCAGCCATGGAGGACATCTAGAAGAAACGCTGTCTGCGTCAAGCTCGCAGCATTCTTAGGGACTCCTCTCATCCTGCCCATAGACTGTTCTCTCTTCTGCCCTTGGACCAGGACCAGCTGACTAAAGAACAACCTTTTTCCTAGAGCTGTCTCTTTACTGAACTCTGCCCCTCACTGATCCTACTGCCCTTCATACACTGCTACACCCCCCCCCCCCCCACCTCGCACTTCATTATTGCGCTAATGGACTTATTTGCACACTTGCTCTTGTTGCATTTCTGCTCACCATTGCCTTACTTACCATTGTATATATCCACCTGATTTCTGTTTATAGTAATAGCAATATATTATGTTCATAGTACATACACATCTGTAGACCTAAACTGCATTTTGTTAGCTTGTACTTGTACATGTGTAATGACAATAAAGTTGAATCTAATCTAATCTAATCTAATCGAATCTAATCTTAGTTCAGTTTGTACAGTTTGGTAACACACATTTGAGTGAGTGAGTGAGTGTGTGTGTTCAAGTTCAGTTTAGCTCTTTGCTCTCCTGAAGTCCACAACCATCTTTTTGGTTTTGTCCACGTTCAGAGGCAGGTTGTTGGCTTCACACCAGGCTGTTAACCGTTGCACCTCCTCTCTGTAGGCTGACTCATCGTTCTTGCTGATGAGACCCATTACGGTCTTGTTATCTGTCAACTTAACGATGTGGTTTGAGCTGTGCATTGCTACACAGTCATAAGTCAGCAGAGTGAACAGCAGTGGACTAAGCACACAGACCTGAGGGGCCCCAGTGCTCAGTGTGGTGGTGCTGGAGATGCTTTTCCGGACTGACTGAGGTCTCCCAGTCAGGAAGTCCAGGGTCCAGTTACAGAGGGAGGTGTTTAGTCCCAGTAGGCTCAACTTTTCAATCAGGTGCTGAGGGATGATTGTGTTGAATGCTGAACTGAAGTCAATAAACAGCATTCGTACATATGAGTCCTTGTTGTCCAGGTGGGTGAGGGCCAGATGAAGGGTTTTGGAGATGGCATCTTCCGTGGAGCGGTTTGGACAATATGCAAACTGCATGGGGTACAGGGAGGATGGAAGCTGGGTCTTAATGTGCCTCATGACGAGCCTCTCGAAGCACTTCATCACGATGGGTGTGAGCTCGACGGTTAGGGTTAACTCTAACTCTAACCCTAACCCTGTCTTCAATTTTGACTGATTAGACACATTATTCAGAGCATGGACAACTCAGTCACGTTCCCAAATCGTTCTGAGGCAGCTCGAGTTCCTGAAAGGGAATTGGTTTTATAAATTTCACCAAATTCACCAAACAAGTTATTGTGTGGAAATTTATAAAACCAAAAAGAGAGTTGGGAAAAATAATAATCTTTTGCTTCATCCTGCTCTTTTTCAGACATTTTTAAGTGCTTAATGCCTAATTAATGTGGTTTATTTATTTATTTATTTATTTCATTTGGTGTTGTAACACATTTGTGGTGTTTCGTATATTTAGTTTTTAAATTGTGCTTTTTTTAAAAAACAACAAATCTAATGAAATGAAACCAAATAGTGTCCATTAAACAGTGTTTGTGTACGTAATTCAATCATCATCATCAGTAGTAGTGTCCAGTAGTCGATACCAATAGGACGGCACCTATAAAAGGCAACAAATGACCAATAGAGACGAAGTTGCACTAGTACAATTCCCATTAAAACCATTGCAATTTCCATTAAAACTGTTAAAAAAATTAAGGGTTTCTGATGTTTCTTTAGCGGAGAAATGTTTACTCTTTCTCAGCTTCTTTTTATAAATATGATGGAAGAGGAACAGTGTATCATAAACACTAAATATCACGTTTATAATCTTCAAGTTTTTTATTGCAGGCGTTTTTATTCACAGAGAAAAGATCTGCATGATCCTGCTGGGAAATGAACATCTTCACTCACTGCAGCCAGAAATCAAGTGCTACATCCATTCAGACTGCTGCTGAAGAACTGCTGTAGTAATGAAGATATAGTGTCATCATGCCGATGAAGAAAACGTGATCCTAGGTGCTTTTTTATTTTCATTTCTAAAATCTCTGTATTTAACAGATGAGCATTTAAATCCAGCTCCAGCACTCAGACTTCATTAGCGAGTGAGAAATTCAGCAAAAAGGTCACTGAAAGGTCAGTAAAAAGTCACAAGGCCAATGAAAGGTCTGTGTAGTTTCCTCTCGTTCTTTTGGAATAAAAGCAAACAGAATCATGATCTTCACTCCTACAGGAGTTCCTCAGGCAGTGACAGGATGGAATACCATGCCACAGTAACCCTGAAGGTACATCACATTCTCCTGTTAGATTATCAACACTGCCTTCTCCTCACATCTCCTCGGTGGATCTGCTGCAGAACATCTCACACAGACTCCTTTATTTCAGTAATGACTAAAAAGGCTTTATTTATATGCAACATAATAATCAATATTATTTTAGCACTAATCTGACAACAATCTATCTGATATTAATTCTGATAATAAGATAATGATCTGATACAATTCTAGAAATTATTTGGGAATAATTGAATAATAATATGGTGATAAACTGGTATAATTCATGCACTAATTTGCGATAAATCTGGATAAAATAATCTGGATAAAAACCATCAGGTCCACTTCATTTGAAACAGAATCCATCAAATCGACAAATTAACAGTCAGTTTTAATAACGAGTATTTATACTATCATTTTAGTATATACATGAGTTATACAATATATGAAAATTATACAAATTAAATGTTTGCTGATGATATTTATACTATTATCAATTTTTTAAAATAATAATTATTATTGTGTTGTTATTATTGTGATATTTTTTAATTCATTAGTTGTATTTATTTGTGATCTAAAAGCAGAACACACTTTATTTGTGAGCAGATGGAAACATCACGCATGAATACACTGATCATTTCCGCCATCGCACACTGACTCACACCACAGACCGAAATAATCCAAACAACTCCAACACTGAATCTCACAGACAACATCAGCTGTTTCCTCTTCCACTGAAACACACACACACACACACACACACACACACACACACACACACACACACACACACACACACACACACACACACACATCAGTAGTCTTCAGTAGTTTGCTTTATTTCTATTTATTATTTTCATCATCGTACATTAATACTGAAGAATCCAAACTGTGAATGAACACATTGTTTACTAAAATTCTGTAATAAACAAAAACATAAAGAACCCAGAATATGTTTTATATTTTAGATTGTGTAAACACACTCTTGCTGTCACGGATGTAGACCAGGAGTCAGAAACCGGGAGTAAACTATACTGTCTTTATTGAAACTCAACTTGCAAACACAAAATTATCTTGAGCGCTTCATCTGAGGCATTTCCAGGAGCATGGAAGTACGAGAACACGAGTGGTAGGAAGTCCAGGTGATCTATTGTAGCAACGAGTAGATCCGACAGTGAGTGAGGGGGAATCGGGACCTTATAAAGGGGAAAGGTAAATGGGGAACAGGTGTAGGTGATTAGAGCAGGGAGAGGATGAGTGAGAGTTTAAACCTTGGACTGAGATGTGGCTTGTGGTTCCCTGACACTTGCCAATTTCTTAGAAGATTTATAAGGTCGTCACCTGGAATGGGTTCAATCCTGTGGAGTTCTCAGAGGTGTTGAGTGCTTGTTGGCTGCTTTTCCTTTACTCTCTGGTCCAACTCATTCCAAATAATTTCACTTGGATTTAGATGGGGTAATTGTGGAGACAATGTGATCTGATGTAGCTCTCCATTACTTTTCTTCTTAAACAAATTGTTGTTCTGTTGGGAAAAAAATGATGGCCCCACTAAGTGTAAACCAGATGTGATGGTATCCTCTGCAGCAGAGGTAGCTCTTAGGCTTCCTTTCTTGGGACGGTCCATGTGAGAGTCTGTTTCCTCATTGCGTTTGATGGTTTTGGAGACTGCACTTTTAAAGTTCTTGAGGTGTTTTGGATTAACTGAGTGTTTTTCTTGGCATAATATGGATCTGTACAGTATTTGTAGTAGCACTAAAAGGGATATTGACTCACACTTTTCTCTGAACAAGACATCTGATGCTCTAAAGCACATTAAGAAGGTGAGAAATGTCACAAATGAACTGTTGATTATACACACCTGTGACCTAAAACCCTTTCCAGGTAACGACCTCGTGATTTTGATGAGAGAACACCATGAGTTTGCTGAGCAGGAGTCAAAGCTACATTGAGCGACTTTGGACATCAAAAATATAAAATATATTGTGTTTTTTTTTACACGTTTTAGTTTATTACATAAATCTATGTGTTCTTTCTTAGTTTGGATTCTTCATTATTAATGTACAATGTTTAAAATAATCATACACACCACATGTTCACTAAGCTACTGATTTTTACATTCACACACACACACACACACACACACACACACACACATACACACACACTCCTCAGCACGATTAAGCAGTGCGTGTCTCTTCACTTCACACTTGCGAGCATGAGACAGGTGAGAACCGAACTGAAGAATTTCATCAGCCTCATTTCACATCATCGACTTTCCCTGGACATGGTGAACACTCCAGATTCTGCTCCTAACCCTCATCAAATCTGTGAAGGTTCTGTGATTTATTTATTTATTTATTTATTTATTTTCAAGGAAATTGTGTTTCTGGTTTGTATTTTATAGTAAGGACTATGGTATCGAGCAGCTGCTTCTGTGAGGAGATCTAAGAGGCTTAGATCAAAAAAGTGAGACAGTCAGTGATGTGGTTAGAAAAGCTCATCATCAACTGCACACACACACACACACACACACACACACACACACACACACACACACACACACACACACACACACACACAAAATCCACTGAGCCAAACTGTCACAAACTTTAAGAGGCTTACTCACTGATTTGTCCAGAACACACACACACACACACACACACACACACACACACACACACACATACACACACACACACACACACACACACACACACACACACACACACACACTTCTCCAGGTCCATAAACTCTTCATTTTATTGCCACTGGAATCAGTTTAGGTTTTGAAGGCTTACTGATTTTTAACCAGTGGGAGACACACACACACACACACACACACACACACACACACACACACACACACACACACACACACACACACACACATAGTAGTTTAGTACACATGGACTTGTTTATATTTAAATAAATTGATTATGTAATTAGGGATGATGATGATGATGATGATGATGATGATGATGATGATGATGATGAAGGGTTATATATGATGTACAACCTCAATACCTAAAAAGTTGGGAACCTGAGTAAAATGTAAACAAAAGCAAAATGCAATAATTTGCTAATCTCATAAATGCATATTTTATTCAACAAAAAAATTAATATAAAATAAGGTCATTTTAAATTTATTGGCTGCAACATGTCACAAAAAAGTTATTAAAGGTTTATGTTTTCCACTGTGTAGCATCACATCTTCTGTCTGCATACATCGGGTAACTGAGGAGAGCAGTTGCTGAAGTTTTGGGAGAGGAATGCTATCCCATATGTGTCTGATTCAGGATTCAAGCTGCTCAATAGTTCTGGGTTTCCTTTGTTGTGTTTTTTGTTTCATGATGCATCAAATGTTTTTTTATGTTAAAGGTCTAGACTGCAGACAAGTCAGTTCAGCACACAGACTCTTCTACTATGAAGTCATGTTAGTGTAGTAGATGCAGTATGCAGTGTGTTGCTCAAATATACATGTCCTTCTCTGAAAAATGTTTTCTGGATGAAAGCATTTGTTGCTCTAAAACCTCTATATGGTGTTCAGCATTGATGGAGCCTTTCAAAATGTACAGAACTGAGTGCTGATAACATGCCTGATGCTCCCCCTCCTCTTTAGTCTGCAAGACATGGTGTCCATGGTTTCCAAAAACAAATTACAATTTTAATCCGTCTGTTCACAGAACACTTTTCCACTTTTCCCACTTTCAGTACATTTTAAATGAGCTTTGGCCTGTAGAGGATGGAGGCAGTTCCCAAGCAGGCAGAACATAGAGTGTGTGGTGCAGGTTTGTGGACTTTGTGAAGGACACTTTCAGAGAGAACACTGCTGATCCACCCTGGGAAGAGTCTGGTAGGAACCTAGAAGATGTTTCCTTTAGCAGTCATGGTTGTTGTGAATAGAAACTGTGTTAGGAATTTGCTGGACAATGAGATATGCTCTGCATGTGTTCCTGTAAAGAGAAACACCTCAGGCTCAATCTCAAATTATTCCTCTAATACTGTACATTCTGTAGATACAAATTATTCACTACTTTCTAGTTAAAATTGTAAAACAATGCTGTATGTGTAAGAGGTGTGAGTTTGCAGCAGAGCAGTGAAAAGGATCAATGGAATTATTTTCTCTTCGTCATGGATCCAGAGAAGAAAGTGTTCCAGTGATACCAGAAGGCTTTCCTTCACCTCATTAAATCTCTGAGCTGGAAATGTTTTTATAAATAAAGATCCTACATGATATTTTACACTTTTATTGAATGCACAGATCACAGATTCATATTAACACCTGAGGTACTGAATGTTCACCTGACTGCTGTGAAGAAAATTCTCAGGAGAGAGCAGGTTTCTCAGCATTATTGAATTTCTCCTTGCAGATGTCTCGGCTCTAAAATGAATTCTCATACGGTGCAGGTGATAATGATAGTGATGTTCGGTGTTGAGACTTGGATACATGATTATTATATTTTCATGTCATTTTAAATTAAATAGAATAATAATAGAAAGATGTGGTATAATTGTTAGTCTGGTTGTTGTTGCTGTTAGAGAATGTGAAAGTGTATTTGATTGTGATTACAAACCGAGCTAATAGTAATGAAAAGTCAGTGCCTTGTTTTCTTTTGCTTTGTGAATCCTGTGGTGTGGTTTATAGGATTACAGATTGTTGGGTTAAAGCCATGACAGATTTTGGCTACAATTTGGCTACGAGTTGTTCCTTTCTTTTTTTTTTTTTTTTTTGCAATTTCACTTATTCTTTGTTGCAACCTTACATTTACCACAACCCAACCCTTACCTCAACCACAAACCTTACCTTTATCCCTGCCACAAACCTTAACCTTATCTCTGCAACAACCCTTACCCTTAACCCTTCCACAACCCTTACCCTTAACCCTTTCACAACCCTTACCCTTAACCCTTTCACAACCCTTTCCCTTAACCCTTCCACAACTCTTACCCTTAACTCTTTCACAACCCTTACCCTTAACCCTTTCACAACCCTTACCCTTAACCCTTTTACAACCCTTACCCTTAACCCTTTCACAACCCTTAACCTTAACCCTTTCACAACTCCTACCCTTAACCCTTCCACAACCCTTACCCTTAACCCTTCCACAACTCACCCTTAACTCTTTCACAACCCTTACCCTTAACCCTTTCACAACCCTTACCCTTAACCCTTCCACAACCCTTACCCTTAACCCTTTCACAACCCTTACCCTTAACCCTTCCACAACCCTTACCCTTAACCCTTTCACAACCCTTACCCTTAACCCTTCCACAACTCTTACCCTTAACCCTTCCACAACCCTTACCCTTAACCCTTTTACAACCCTTACCCTTAACCCTTTCACAACCCTTACCCTTAACCCTTCCACAACCATTACCCTTAACCCTTCCACAACCCTTACCCTTAACCCTTCCACAACCATTACCCTTAACCCTTCCACAACTCTTACCCTTAACCCTTCCACAACCCTTACCCTTAACCCTTCCACAACCCTTACCCTTAACCCTTCCACAACCCTTACCCTTAACCCTTTCACCACCCTTACCCTTAACCCTTCCACCACCCTTACCCTTTACCCTTTCACAACCCTTAACCCTTCCACAACCTTTACCCTTACCTCTACCACCACCCTTACCCTTGCCACAATGTGGGGGAGGGCCTCAGCACGATACGCACCAGGGATGTTTGTGTAAAAAAGATCCAGCATGTTCGCCCCTCTCGTTGTAAAGTTCACATGCTAATAGAGTTTTTTTTATTGTTATTATCTGTGTACACTTTGCTGGAATTTATTGACTTTCTCTCCAAAAATGAGAATTTATTATTTTGGAGAGAAAGTCAATAAATATTACAGTGCAGACAGTGTGGGACAATACACATAACACGTATGTGTGTGTGTGTGTGTGTGTTTGTGTGTGTGTGTGTGTATGTGTATATGTGTGTGTGTTTGTGTGTGTGTGTGTGTGTGTGTGTGTGTGTGTGTGTGTGTGTGTGTGTGAGTGAGACACATGCAAATGGACTATGTGAGTCATATGCCTTGATATTAGCACCATTATTTATGTCCGAAAATTGGTCTAATGCTGGAATATAAATATTATCAGAGAAATGTTTAAGACTCAAATTGTGCTCTGTGCTAAGAATAATCTTAGAGCAGGAAGCTGGATGAAGTCTGAGTGCTGTGTGGAGTGATTTTTTTGAGTACAAGATGAGAAATGAGGTATTATATGATTAGAAGTTGCTGGAGAAGTGTGTCGGAGGCAGAGGTGGGTGATGGGCCGTGATGGAAAGGTTGTTATCGCACACTGTGTGCACTTTGTGTTTGATAAGCGTGAGGCTGAGCGTCCCCCAGACTTCACAGAGAAAAATCTCCTAATGGCTGCTCTTAAAGCTTAATCACCAGAGTTTAATGATGGGGTTTGTCATATTGCCACAAAGCCAAAGGCTAAAAGCTATTCACATCACATCCTAATGGAGCTCTGCTTTTAATATAAATGAAATAAGGAAGCAGGATTCAGGGGGCAGAGCCTCAGGAAATAGCTGATATTGATTACTGTGGAAAATTAATGGAAACTAAATGTCTTTTTTTTTTTAAACAACAACAAATATAATAGCAGATTAGTGAAGACGTTTGAGAAAGAGAAATGTTTGCAGGGGGTAATTGTTATCTGCAAAAGCATTAGTCTTGAATGCGTCTCTATGCAGCACAAGGGCAATAATACGAGGAATATCTGTATACATGTGAATGTACCTGCTTCTCTCTGTGCTTTATTTCTGGGTTTGTTCGCTGTATCTCTAACTGCCCTTCTATAGGGTGGATCCCAGTCACAATCCCCATTACCTGCCCCACAGAAGCTGGCCAGTCGGGAACCTGGTGCAAAGAAACGCCACTAGTGGTATTTAATGGTTAAGGTGTTGGATTTTGGCTCTGATGGTCTTGAGTTCAAATCCCAGCCACATCTCAAACTGCCACTTCTGGGCCCCTGAGCAAGACCCTCAACCCTATATCTGCTGGATAAAGGCTTCTGCCAAATCCTGTAAATGTAAAAGCAATTATTGTAATTATTTTATCATCCCCATGAGCCTCTTCTTGCTGTTGTGTCTGCTAGCCCTGCCTGCTTTTTAGTTAATTGTTCCAGTATTTACCATCATCCAGCTGTTTCAGTGTTTTATACTTTTTCTGTAGTCTAGGTTTAAACACATTACTCAAGACACATTGGGTAAAAGTGCAGACCACCAGACACTGTTACGGTACAGGAATCATGCACCCAATTATCTGCATGATGAAGTTATTAATAACCTTCGCTACCTTGGCTTGCTGCAACCTCGGCCATAAAGACCAGGCCCCCAGCCCTCGGTGTCACCTGATGTCGGTGGCCGGGAAAAGGGGACTTCGGAAGCGCTGCTCGAGGAAGCAGAAGCGGAAGCGCGGCAAGCAGGCGGGTGTCTGTGCTAGGCTAAATGCTAACCCTAGCCGGTCGGCTCTCCCGTCCATTTTTCTTTCAAACGTCTGCTCCCTGGACAATAAACTGGATTACATCCGACTCCAGCGAACCACGCGTGAGAGTTCAGAGACTGCTGCATCTTTTTTTTCACGAAGATGTGGCTCAGCGACAGAGTTCCCGGAAGATGGGCTAACCGTGTTCCTCCCGACAGAAACGCAGCTCTGTGTGGTGACTTGCGGTGGTGGCGTGTCAAGTCAACTCAAGTTTATTTCTATAGCGCTTTTCACAACAGACATTGTCTCAAAGCAGCTTTACAGAAATCAACAGTCAAGGTGAATAGTGTGTATTTATCCCTGATGGGATATTTATCCCTGATGAGCAGCCTGTGTGTGTGTTTATATCAACACGGAATGGTGCAAGAACTCTGTGCTTGTCTCACGCTACTGCTCATCGTTAGTGGAGTTTGTGACTATTAGATGCAGATGATGCAGTCCCTGGTGGTCTAGTGGTTAGGATGCGGCGTTCTCACCACTGCGGTCCGGGTTCGATCCCCGGTCAGGGAACCACCCCCAGCCACTCTTAGTGCCGGTCCCAAGCCCGGAAAAATGCAGAGGGTTGCGTTAGGAAGGGCATCCAGTGTAAAACCATGTGCCAAATCAAACATGCGGATGATCCTCTGGCAAACCCTAATACGAGAAGCCGAAAGAAAGTTTAAGGGTCCCTGGTGGTCTAGTGGTTAGGATGCGACGCTCTCACTGCTGCAGCCTGGGTTCGATCCCCGGTCAGGAAACCAACCCCAGCCACTCTTAGTGCCGGTCCCAAGCCCAGATAAATGGGAAGGGGTTGCGTTAGGAAGGGCATCCAAACATGATCGTGTTCATGATCCGCTGTGGCGACCCCTAATGGGAGAAGCCGAAAGAAAGTTTTAGATGCAGACCATTTTATTTACCACTGGAATTCACCACTGTTTTCATTTGTCAGAGTGTACATTCCTCCCAGCGCTAATGCTAAGGAGGCAATGTGTGAACTCTACAGCGCTATTAGCGACCTGCAGAATGCTCACCCTGACGGATTGTTTATAATCGCCGGAGATTTCAAACATGTGAATCTCAGGACTGTGCTTCCTAAACTCCATCAGCATGTGGACTTTGCAACGAGAGGAGCGAACACACTGGATCTTGTTCACACAAACATCCCCGGCGCGTATTGTGTGGAGCCCCGCCCCCATCTCTTCTACTCAGACCACATCTCTGTTATGCTAATTCCAGCATACAGACCGCTCGTCAGACGCTCTACACCGGTTCCGAAACAGGTGAAAACCTGGCCAGCAGGAGCTACTTCTGCTCTTCAGGACTGAGTGCACTGACTGGGACATGTTTAGAGAGTCTGCAACCAACAGCGATTCCATCAACTTGGAGGAGTACACGTCAAGACCATCACTACACGCTCCAACCAGAAGCCGTGGATGACTGCAAATGTGCGTGTGCTGCTGAAACAAAGAGACTCTGCCTTCAGAACAGGTGACAAGGCGGCCTTAAGAACAGCAAGGGTCAAACTGTCCCGTGCCATCAGAGAGGCGAAGCGCGCACACGCAAAGAAAATCCACGGCCACTTTCAGGACAGCGGAGACACCCGGTGCATGTGGCAGGGCATCCAGGCGATCACAAACTACAAGACTACATCACCTGCTTGTGACCGTGACGCCTCCCTCCCAGATGCGCTGAATGACTTCTACGCCCGGTTTGAGGTACAGAACAATGTGAAGGTGAGAAAGACCATCCCTCCTTCCACTGACCAGGTGCTCTGTCTAACCACAGCTGAAGTGAGGAAATCTCTATGTAGAGTTAACCCACAGAAGTCTGCTGGACCTGACAACATACCTGGCAGAGTGCTCAGGGAATGTGCAGAATAGCTAGCGGATGTCTTTACAGACATCTTCAACATCTCCCTAAACAACAACGTTGTTCCTACGTGCCTCATATGAGTCTCCTGCCTCAATGACTATCGTCCCGTCGCGCTCACACCCATCGTGATGAAGTGCTTCGAAAGGCTAGTGATGAGGCACATCAAGACCTCCCTGGACCCTATGCAGTTTGCATATTATCCAAATGAGATCCATATTTCCACAACCCTCTATTTGGCCCTCACCCACCTGGACAACAAGTACTCATATGTACAAATGCTGTTCATTGACTTCAGCTCAGCATTCAACACAATCATACCTTAGCACCTGATTGAGAAGTTGAGCCTACTGGGCCTGAACACCTTCCTCTGCAACTGGATCCTGGACTTCCTGACTGGGAGACCTCAGTCAGTCCGGATTGGGAACAGCCTCTCCAGCACCACCACACTGAGCAATGGGGCCCCTCATCTGGTGGACAACCCAACCTGGTCACTCAACACCAGCTCCATCACCAAGAAAGCCCAGTAGCGTCTCTACTTCCTGACCATCCATTCCATCTCCTTCCGCCCATCCAGACCACGTTCTACAGAGGAACCTTTGAGAGCATCTTGAGCAGCTGCATCACTGCCTGGTTTGGGAACTGCACCGTCTCAGATCGCAAGACCCTACAGAGGAGAGTGAGGACAGCTGAGAAGATCATCGGAGTCTCTCTCCCCTCTATCATGGACATTTACACCACACGCTGCATCTGCAAAGCACACAGCATTGTGGACGATCACACACAGCCGCCACATCCAGACTGTGCAACAGTTTCTTTCCTCAAGCCATTAGGCTTCTCAATACACAGAACTAAAATGGAACTCACACACACACACACTCACTCAAATGTGTGTTACCAAACTGTGCAACATGAACTTAACACACACTCATTACTCTTCTCAATCTCAATCCATTCCACCATCATTTATTTATTATTATTTATACTTAACCGCATTACACTGTTTACCTGCAGTTTTTTGCACCTTTGACTGCTGCTGTTTTTTGCACTGCATTGTGTTTATAACAAGGAGTAAATATAAACAGTGTTTACAGTTCTCCTTAGCACAGTACTGTATAATCTCACAAGTATACAGTAGGTTTACTGGTCGGCACTATATTGGGTTTTGTGTCTTGTCTTGTGTTGTCTGTCTGTCTGTCTGTCTGTCGGTCTGTACTGTTTTCCGTCTGCACTGTTTGCACTCAGTTGCACTCCATGCACTTTATGTAGCTTGTGTTGTGTTGTAGCTCTGTTGCTGTTTAGTGTAGCACCAGGGTTCCAGATGACCGCTGTCTCGTTTTTACTGTGTACTGTGTTCTACAGTGTATATTAAAAATGACAATAAAAGCCACTTGACTTGGGGACTATCTGTACAGATGCTACAGTACACAGTGAAATGAAAGAACGTTCTTCCAGGACAAGGTGCTACACAATATAATATAAATTAACAAAAGATAATACAAAGTTGACTTGGAAATACAGACCTATAGATGGAAAAAAGGTATGTATATATATATATATATATATATATATATATATATATATATATATATATATATATATATATATATATATATATATATATATAAGTAGTGCATGTGTGCAAATAATATTTAGTGTAACAACACAAAGAAACAATAAACCCAGTAACAGTGCAGCACTGAGCAATACAGCAGAACTGCTATAAATTGTCTACACAGGGAGTTCCCTTAGTTATGATGAAGGTCTCTTCTGATGACCCCATCAAAAATATCATAAGTAGAGACATGACCTGGCCTACCCAGGAGTCTAAAAGAATAGTGATCAGTACAGAGTATTGTACTGTAATGTAGTCATAATTTAACAGATTACAGTACATCATTTAGCGAAACAGAGCAATTCAGGTGGAGCCGGACTCACGTGTACAGTGTACCCAGAGACAGCGATAAAAAGGAGAGAAACAAGAGTCAAAACTGGGCTTTGAATCACTAAAACCAAGAACGCTAGTGAGGGTAAGGCGGGAGACACATACATCCTGGCAGCGTCCCAAATAATGTATCACTTATACGCTGCTACGTTTGCAGCATAAATAAAAAAATTTATTTGGTTGCATCGCTATCGTCATCGTAAGATCTAAAAATCGTAAGTCAAACTACCACAATTTGGGGACTAACTGAATCATAATAAATACTGTACATAAAACATGGGCCAGTTTAGCAACAGTTTATAGTGCTTATTTTAGAGCGTGTGTGTGTGTGTGTGTGTGTGTGTGTGTGTGTGTGTGTGTGTTGTCTTTGAAGATGTATCAGTCCTTCTTTCCATCTCCTCACCCCCATCAGCAGCACCCTCCGCACTATAATCCTGGTTAAAGGTTATAGTTGCTCTTGCATCATTGTAGACTTTCTGGAGTGTAACAGTGGGCGTGGCCTGAGTTAATAAGATGGCAAGATATTTCAATTACTCCATCGGCAGCAATTTCTCGCTGAACACCAATTTTTCTGTGAAAGAACCACAGCCATGTAATTTACTTGCTTCCAAATAAGATCAGTTTCCTAAATAAGAGACAGAGCTTGACCTTTATCAGGAGGTTTATCACGGCTTTGTTTTAACATCTGCACTAAGGATTATATACAGAAGCAGTGAGTTACAGCTCATTAAATCATTTGAACATATTTGTGAAAATGAAAGATGTTTAAAAGGATGCAAAATCCCCGAACAACAATAAACATTGTTTAACATACATCCATGTTTAACAATGAACATTGTCTCAAAGCAACTTTACAGAGAAAAAGTGGTAAAAAATGGAGCAGACCGTTGATATTCCAGTCCAAATCCTTCCCCAAAGTTCCTCAAGGAACTTCATAAATCTTATGGCTGTTTATGTGGAACCATCTCCAGTCTCCATTTGATGAGAACTCCATCCAGAGGTAGGGTGTCATTAGGAATAAATGAAAGAAACCGGAGGGAAATCTCTCAGCTCTAAGGGTAAAGACATCATCATCATCCATCCCTAACCCTGGGCTAACCTCGCAGTGCTAAAATTACAATTCCATCACAGAGCTGCTAAAAATTCAGAGATAGAAGAAAAAAGTGTTTCATTTTGAATCCCATTTTCATACACTCCAGTGTTTAATGAACTCTCTTTCTCTTACACTAGTCAGAGACACAATAATCATACAAACTTCTACATGTCCCACTGAATTAACCTGACTCAGGTTAATTGGCTCAAGTCAAGAAGGTCATTTTTTTAGTTTGTCAGCTCCACAACTCTTCACTCCATCCATTAAAAAAGTAGCAAGACAAGATTCGCCTTTTAAAGAGGCAGAAAACATCTGCTTCTAAACTGTTTGAGATGTTCTATGAGCAGAGGAACGAGCGTTCTAAGAATTTTCTGTGTTCTATTAAAGTTCATTGTAAATGGTGTGGAACTTTTTTTTATCTCATGGGATTGTACAAGCAGGTCCTAGATATTGTGTAATTGTATTATTTCCTCAGATTTTAGTGGATTTTTCTCTCCTCCTCATTCCAAAAAAAATTTCATATCTCGTTAAATCTATGATCTGAATTAAAAACACTCTTAAAAACATTTTGCTCTGTTAGATGTTAAATTGCTGTTGAAGTATTTGTTTCTTCAACCTGGAGATAAACTCAAACTACATTACTAACATATGTCATGGTAGTGAAGGCCTGGGCAGATGTCCAGCTTCAGTTAGTTCAGAATGCAGCAGCAAGAGTCCTCACTAGATCTAGGAAATATGACCACATCACCCTTGTATTAATCATCTACACTGCTCCCAATCAAATCTCGCATTGATTATAAAATACTACTACTGACATATAAAGCACTTAATGGTCTCGCACCACCGTATCTGAGTGAACTTCTGTACCAGTATGATCCTCAACGCCTACTTAGATCAAAAGGTGCTGGCTATCTGTTGGTTCCTCCAATAATGAAGACTACAGCAGGGGGCAGATCTTTCTCTTATAAACCCCACAGTTATGGAACAGCCTTCCAATCAGTGTTCGGGACTCAGACACAGTCTCAGTGTTCAAGTCGAGGTTGAAAACTTATTTATTCAGTCAAGCCTTTAATCAGTAGATTTTTTCTCAGGTAAAGGCTCAGATCTGGAGGGAACATGGATATGGAGTGTTTGGTGAACTGGGATATTTGTACGCTGTCGTCCCCTCACATTCACGTGTTCACTCATGTTTGTTGATGGTGGTGTGGTGGGTCGTCTCTTATCCCAGAGATCCCTCATGTCTGTGTTGCCTTCTGGTTCTCCTTTTTAGTTATGCTGCCATAGCGAGTCTTGCCGGAGTCCAAACTGCACAGTGACATTAACTTTCATACAACAATAAGGACACTTAATAATCCATATCCTTCACTTCCTGTCACCCTCTTCTCTCTCTCTCTCTCTCTCTCTCTCTCTCTCTCTCTCTCTCTCTCTCTCTCTCTCGGTCGAGTTAAACATGCTCCTGAGGCTCCAGATACCACTGTTCCTGCCCCTCTCCCCTCCGTGGATCTTCCCACTTCATCCAGGCCTGCCTCTGGATAGTGTTCTCTTTGACTGGAGGCCACTCTGTGCAGCTGGGGACGGTTTGTCATCAACGCCTTGGGTGGTTCCATGAAATTCCGGAGTAAGAACGGGAGCTTTGAGGATGGATTGGACTGTATTTGATGTCAACAGTCTCCTACACTGACTCAGGAATACATTTCGCTTTTGATCATCATCACTGCACCCCGCAACATTGTATACCCGCCACAAATGGACATTCGGTGTAACCCAGATGAGGATGGGTTCCCTCTTGAGTCTGGTTCCTCTCAAGGTTTCTTCCTTATGCCATCTCGGGGAGTTTTTCCTTGCCACAGTCGCCACCGGCTTGACATCTCTGACAAGACCTGACTTCCACCTTCATCTCCATTTTGGTTCATTTCAATAATCTCTTTGTGTTTGTATTTAAAGCTGGTGCTGTGAGTCCATAATTAATATCTGGTTCTGAAGTTTTCTCAACCAACCATCTGCAGACCTTTTTCTCCTGCCAAAGCCACTATTTTATTTTATTTGGACTGCTTTGTAAAAACCCTTCTGATGTGTGCCAATAAATTTGCTCACATTTGGCATTTCCTCATCTGAAGCCGCAGCCAGAACAATGTCAGTGAGAAGCATTGGAGCATTGACCTGGAGAGAAATTTTGGCTTTCAGCCTGGCAGAGGAACATCTGCTTACTCAGCCTGTATTTCACTGCTGTAAGCAGGATCCTTCAACTGCTGCTGTAGACCAAATCTACCTTTCTATGAAGCATGTAAGTCTCACTGCCAAGCACTTTCTCTAGATGAACAAATTGGTTCGGTTTTCTTTAAAAAGCTTCTTGAGGTTTTCACTTTACAAATGTAGAATGTGACTGTGCCATCACCATGAAACCCTCAGCTAAGAGGAAAACAAATCATTTCTGTTTCTCCTCGATTGTCTCTGGCTACACTACACTACATTTTTTCAATCTTCAGAATTAAAAGATCTTGTTCTGGAAAATAATCTGATTGCAACACACTCACTGGTTCTGCACTGGAAGAAAGAGACAAGCAAAACTTAACCAAGCAGAGCTTTCTTTATTCTCTTTCGTTTTCCTTTCCAGTGCTCACACCGGGCCTCCCCTACAGTCTCACGGTTTGGGACGCTTTCCACGGGGTCCGGCCGTCTCGCTGCCTGAGTGCACTCACCGGCTGGTGTGTCTTTCTCCTGTGCCCTCTACACACTACACCACTCCACACTACACCACTCCACCACACCACTACACCACACAACACCACTTCACACTACACCACTTTACCACACCACTCCACACTACACCACTCCACATTGCGCACCACTCCACCACACCACTACACCACTCCACCACACTACACCACTACACACTACACCATTTTGCCACACCACTCGACACTACACCAATCCACCACACAAGTCAAGTCAAGTCAAGTTTATTTGTATAGCGCTTTTCACAACAGACATTGTCTCAAAGCAGCTTTACAGAAATCAACAGTGAAGGTGAATAGTGTGCATTTATCTCTGATGAGCAGCCGTGGCGACTGTGGAAAAGAAAAATACCCTTAGATGTAATGAGGAAGAAACCTTGAGAGGAACCAGACTCAAAAGGGGAACCCATCCTCATTTGGGTGACATCAAGAGTTTGATCATAAATCTTTCAACAATACAGAACACTGGAGAGTGAGAACTAACATGAGTAATGGAGTATAAGATTATAAGTGATGTTCTTTCTACAGTCTTCTACAGTCTTTATGGTTATAAAACTAGGAGCTACTGAGCAACTCATAAAATAGCTCAACATTTGTGATCATCACAGATCCAGCACCAGCTTCTCTATGCCAGAGCCTTTAAACACTCCAGGGGGTCCAATGTCAAAACTCCACACATGTAGTGGGATCCAGTTGGCACTGATACGTCTCTAGATGTTACGGGATGTTTGCCTACCGGCTGTACCATCACCACCCCACAACACCACTCAACCACACCACTCCACCCCACCACACTACACAGCTTCACCACACCACTCCACACTACATCACACCACTCCACAGTACACCACTCCACATTACACCACACTACTCCACCACACTACACCACTTCACCACACCACTCCACAACACCGCTCCACACTACACCACTCCACACCACTCCGCACTACACCGCATACACTCCACTCTCCACCATTCCACCACACCACTCTACACCACTCCAGCACTCCACACTACACTACACCATTCCACACAACACCACTTCACCACACTACACCATGCCACACCACACTACACCACACCACTCCACCACACCACACTACACAACTCCACAACGCCACACCACTCGACACTCCACCACACCACAATACACCACACCACTCCACACTACACCATGCCACACCACACTACATGACTCCACACTACACCACACCACTCAACCGCACCACACTACACAACTCCACTCCACCACACCGCTCCACACTACACCACTCCACATTACACCACACCACTCCACACTCCACCACACCAATCTACACCACTCCACACTACACTACACCATTCCACACAACACCACTGCACCACACTACACCATGCCACACCACACCACTCCACCACACCACACTACACTACACCATTTCATACCACACCACCACACCACACTACACAACTCCACTACACCACACCACTCAACCCTCCACCACACGACGCTACACAACTCCACCACACCAGTCCACACTACACCACACCACTCCACACTACACCATTCCACACTACACCACTCCACTCCACTACACCATTTCACACTACACCACACCACTCCACCACACCGCTCCACACTACACCACTCCACAACACAACACAACACCACTCCACCACCCCACCACACCACTCCACCACACCACTCCACATTACACCACACTACTCCACACCACTCCACCACACTACACCGCTCCACACTACACCACTCCAAACCACTCCACACTACACCACTCCACCACACCACTTCACAATACACCACTCCACAACACCACTTCACACCACTCCACACTACACCACATCCACTCTACACCACTCCACCACACCACTACTCCAAACTACACCACTCCACACTACACCACTTCAACACACTACACTCCACCATTCCACACTCCACACAACACCACTTCCCCACACTACACGACTCCACACTACACAACTCCACTCCACTACACCATTCCACACAACACCACTTCACCACACTACACCATGCCACACCACACTACACGACTCCACATCACTCCACCACACCACACAACTCCACTACCCCACACCACTCGACACTCCACCACACCACACTACAAAACTCCACCACACCACACTACTCGACACTACACCACACCACTCCACAGTACACCACTCCACACTACACCACACCACTCCACACTCCACAGTTCCACACTATACCATTCCACACTACACCACACTACACCATTTCACACTACAGCATTCCACACTACACCACTTCAATACATCATTTCACACTTCACCACACTACACCATTTCACACTACACCACACCCCTCCACACTACATCACTCCACCACACTCCACCACACTCCACCACTCCACCAAACCACACTACACCACACCACTCCACACTACACCACACCACTCCACACTACACCACAAGACTCCACACTACACCACTCCAGAACTTTACCACACTACACCATTCCACACTCCACCACTCCACACTACACCACAATACATCACATTACACGACTCCTCACTACATCATGCTACGCCACACACACTCCACACTCCACCACACCATTCCACCACACCACACCACTCCACACTACACCATTCCACACTACACCACACCACTCCACACTACACCATTCCACACTACACCACACCACTCCACACTACACCACTTCACACTACACCACTTTACACTACACTACTCACAGGTGTAATTTATTTAGTGGAATAAACTCATTTTGATTCTCGTGTTTTGATCTCAGTAAATATCGCAATGAAAATCGGCAGGTTTCAGTTTTCGGTTTAAATCCTATTGTTGACGTAATGTTGGCATTCTGGATGTATAATTGGCTTTTTTGGATTCAGTGGTATGTGGCACAGTTTGAGTCTCAGGCTCAGCATGGAGTCTGGTTTCTGCTCGGATGGAAATAAAGAGTGACTGCACATTAATAAATTACGCATGATTCCTCTGCATGGTGTTTATTTGGGCATACTGAGGCAATATGGCAGCTCGTCTCTCACAGACATGGCAGCTTCAATTATTTCCAGCATTTAGGCTTTCTGCTCACTTTACCAGAGAACCCCCCCACCCCCACCCCCCCCCCCCCCCCCACACACACACACACACACACACACAAACCCATATACAACCCCCACCCCCCCAACACACACATACACACACACACCCCCCCACATACACACACAAACATATATAACCCCCCCCGCCCAAACACGCACACACACACACACACACACATATATATACACACCCCCCACATATACAGACACATACATATACAACCCTTGACACACACACACACACACACACACACACACACACACACACAAACACACACACACACACACACACATATACACCCCCCCCCCCCCCACACACACACACACATATACACCCCCCCACATATACAGACACATACATCTACAACCCTTCACACACACACACACACACACACACACACACACACACACACACACACACAGAGTAAAAGAAAGGAAACTTTTCAATCCAATGCCACGATGTTTCTCAACAAAATGATCCGTCAATCTCCTGGTGCTTTTCTCGAGATATTCCGCTCCATAGAATAAACAACTCCTGTGATATTGCAGGTGAAGTATTGTGTATTTTTCCGACATGTTTTTATTTTATTTCATTCCAGACACAAGCCTTATACCAGAACCTTTCAGTTCATCATGTTTAGACTTTTCTTTCTGTCTGCAAGCTGAAATGGAAATGCAACAAAACCATCAAAACTATCAGTTTCTTCTTCTCTGATTCTTCTGATTTCTGGGCTGCAGAACGAAACAAACATCCAGTACAGATTACTGACTCTTACACACCTCCCAGCTGAGGTATCAAACAGTTCGCCTGCTGGTATTATTTTCTCTATATAAAGTTGTTCAGAAATGTATGTTCATGTATCTGCATGCTCTTCAGTTCTTTATTATCTCCACGAGAAAATAGAGCACATTAAGAATGTAGGGAAGAAGAATGAATATGTAAAGAGCTGTTTTTATTATATTCGTGTCCTCTTTCATGACTACTGCTGAGCCTCAGCAGAAAATGCCAGGAGGACGAATTTATAACCAGGTCAGCTTGGTTTGGAGAAGAATGACTAAAATCATACAGTTTTAGTGACGGCCTAAAGTCATAAATTAAACATCTATCATTAACCCAGTAACAGATTCTAATGATCAGATCCGCTTCTTTTTCCTCTTTTCCTCTTTGTTTTTATTATACAAATGATCCCTCTTTATCTCCAGACCTCCTGCTCAACCTGCTGTTTTTTTAATAGCTGTTTTTATATACTTTTCTCTTTTACTTCTCGATGTTCAGGAAGATCTGCTCATAGCAGGCCTGATCTCTAGCACCTCGAAACACAGCGGTGAAGATGAACGCTGGTGTTTGTGGCTGTTTCCTTCAGTTCAGTTCCATCCATGCTGATTTCTTCCTTCAGGCTGAACAGGTGATATCACACAGAGAGGAAATTGAGAGGAGGATGAGGGTGATGTTCCTGACACAGGAGCTGCACTGCTGCAACACGATCAGATCAGAGTGAGGGACATTTTACTTAAAAAAAATTAAAAGGAGTTCAATGTGGAAAATCGATTCGGCTTTACAGATGTGTGCAGATATAAAGAGGTGAGGAAACGCTCAAACGTTTTGAGAGGAACCAAATTCCAACTCAACTCCTGAAAGGACAAAAGAATGAGAATGTATGCAGACTGTGAGCAGATCAGGTCTGGGTGTGAACAGAGTGAAGGATGTAGTGTTCCTTATATTATAGAAAGGCAGGAACATGAGGCATATGAGGTCAATTAGGGTGATTAGCAAATAGTGTGATTTAGGACAAAGATGAAACCGAGGAATTGAAACATGGCGTGAAAGCCAAGCAGTCCATAGAATAAACAGAGACTTGCTGTCTGAACACAATACAGTGGTACCTCGACATACGAGTGCCCTAACATACGAGTTTTTTGAGATACGAGCGGTCACTCGGTCGATGTTTTGCCTTGATACGTGAGCAAAAACTTGAGATACGAGCTCGAGACGCCGCTGCTAAATGGCGAAGCGAAGCCAGAAAGCGAAGATTGTGAGGAAAATTAAGATAAGCAAAGAAGAAAAAGTAAAAATTTTTAAGTTTCGGGACACGTAGTGTACACACACACACACACACACACACACACACACACACACACACCCCACCGGCGTTTTTGTTAGCTCAAGTCGTCTCATCTCCAAGGAAAATACACTGAATAAAACCTTATTATATCTTTACATTCTCTTTTATTATGTTTTTTATACAATATTTGTTATTTATAAATACATTTTTCTCATTCAAAAACATGTAACAAAAACAACTGGGTGGCATTTTGGGGGCTGGAACGGATTAATGTCATTTCAATTAATTTCAATTGGGAAATTTGCTTTGAAATACAAACAATTTGACATATGAGCAAGATTACGAAACGAATTAAACTCGTATGTTGAGGTACCACTGTACTTCATAAAAACAGTGTGTGCGCGATACTGTAACGCTCCAAGGGGTAATGTCCCCACCACGCCACCAGAGGGAACCATCACCAGAGTTCTGAACACTTCCGGATCATACGAACGTTTCCTGTTTACAGCCTTTAACTATGTATCATGTAAGTTTCCTGCACTATACAAAGACTTCTCATGTTTATACACCTTTTGTGCTTTGCCCTGTTTTCTGTCCTTCAGCTCACGTTTTGCTCTTTATGGTTTTACCTCCCTGAATGACTTCATAGTGTATCGGACATTGGCCTGTTTTCTCAACTCTGCTTTTGCTTCCTGTATTTACATCATTAAACCGCATATGGATTCCAATACTGACGACTTACAGATATACAGTACACCCGTAAATCAGAGCGGGAATTAAAGACAGATATAAAGAAAAGAAGACATGAACAAAAGGATGGAGATACGGAGGTGGAGATCTTCATCAACTTCATCTCCATCAACCCGTGTGAATATCGAAATAAAGATCAGATTGTGGAGTCTGTTAGAGCTTCATAAACTCTGCTCCGGGGTGAATATTCCCTGACGCTCAAATGTGGAAATTCTGTATGTAAAAAAAGTTATTTTTATTGCAATTCTATTTTATATGTATTTTATATTTAATTTCTATATTTATCATTGTTTCTATTTGTAAAACATTTCAGTTTTTATTGTAAAGTATAGAAGCCTTCTGCATTTCATATGTGGTTGAACTACAGAACATCCAGGTTTTCTTCATGCATTCATGTTTTCTTCATGAGACCTTTTCTCCTTCAGATCTTTGTGCTGATCTGCTGTAGATCATGTTGGAGAACCCCTTCTCTGAAAACTCTATGGAAGAATGATTTGGCAACCTCTGGAAGTATGAGTTTTACCAAATGATTATTCTAAGTGTGAAGGACAGAACATCCTCTTCAGCAGCTGCAGAACCCGACTCTGAACACCAGGAACGTTCCCTTATGTAAAGACTGATGTTTAATGAAGAAAGGGTGAGTTTTAGGGCAGGGCAGAAGATCTTGGGGCTTTGGAGTGCTTAAGAACCAGACTTGTGATAGGACTTTAGACTTTAAAGCCTTAGTTCTTCTTTTACTGGTTACTTCCCCTTATCTCCAGGAGATAATGTTGGTCACCTTTGTTTGCTCTCCGAAGGCATTTCCACCTTACAGTCCTCCAGGAGCTGCATTTTAATGGCGAGTAAATGATGGCAGATGGTCAGGATTCAGATCTCCTGACAGCATGAACAGAGGCATATGCTCAGGAGTGGATGAGAGATGAATATTAATATGACCAGGTGACAGCCACCTGGAGCTCAGGTTCATCAGTGCAGGACTGAGATTTCACAATGTCCTCCAGCAGGTGGAATTTCATCATGTGAACTCCAACAGTTCAGAAAATTTATTTGTAAAATATTTAAATCTCACTCGGGTTTTATTTTACGGGTCGAAGGCAGAATGAAGTGGAGGAGCTCCAGAGCTGGTAAATAATTTTAATGATCCAATTCCTCC
The DNA here is from genome assembly GCF_946808225.1 of Silurus aristotelis. Taxonomy (NCBI): domain Eukaryota; kingdom Metazoa; phylum Chordata; class Actinopteri; order Siluriformes; family Siluridae; genus Silurus; species Silurus aristotelis. The sequence continues at coordinate 717,003 of NC_139576.1, forward strand.
TTCTGCTTTTTTTTTCTTAAGAACAGAGTAAAAGCCCCATTTTTAATTTTTGCTTGAGCTTTCACTGTCTCTATCTAAACGACATAAAGAACGACAAGCCTTCATTTTTATCCATTAAAAACTACATTCTAAATAATAGCAGTTATATACACTAATTCTCTCACCAGGCTTTCTCTCTTTCTCTTTATTCTATCTATTCTCTGTTTCTTTCTATTCTCTCATTAACTCCATTCTCTCTTTTCTTTCATTTCTCTCTATTCTCTCCTTAACTCTTTTCTCTTATTCTCTCTATTCTCTCTTTCCTTTCTATTCTCTCATTCTCTCTATTCTCTCATTCTCTCGAAACCTCAAAGAAGTCCTGAATTTACAGCCTTACCTCTGATAGTTATAGGGTTACGGACACGGTGCATAAATAAATGTTTGTTTGCTTTAAGAAAAATTCACCTCGTCCATCTTTTAGCATTGTAAACCAGCCATTACCATGGAAACTATATCCAAACAAGCACATTAATATACTGTCAAAACCTCTGTTCCAGAGAATTCATCAGACCTTCTGAAAAAGCAGATGTATGAGGAGCATCTCGCAATACAGCAAGACGAATCCATGGTGACGGTGGAGTGAGATGGTGCACGCTTCATTCGAACAGAAAATCACACACTCCTGTTCGCTTTCAGACCTTTTGGCCTCATTTACATATTTAATAAGCTGGAAAATGGATATGCTGCTGCACCTGGACTCTACAGGTGGCACATAAAAGCCCACAGAGACGTCGTCATCCGTATCGCTGAACTGCTGAAGAGCATTCTGGGTAAGGCTGAAAGGAATCCGAATCAGTGCTTGATGTAGTGGGAGTCACAATCAGTCTGGAATATGTTAGAAAAACTTTCAAACTTCTTACTGCTCCTCACTTCATATCTGATCGATCTGTTTTAACGTGTACCTCCTTATCCCACAGTCTCCATCAATAAATACACCGTGATGATTGTTTTTTAAATCTCAGAGTAAAAATAACAGCTCTGACGGGGAAAATTGGTTAAAAGCATTTTTTTCATAAAGAAATGCTGATTTAAGAACCTTTGGAAGCAGTAGAACTTTAGACATTGTTTGAAGATTTAGCTGTTCAAAGATCAAGTTATTATCAGGATTTTCCGGGTCGCGAGCCCCGCGTCCAGGTCGGCAGCCATCTTGGACTAGCACTTCCGGGTCAGCAGCCATTTTGTTTCTTCCACTCACTATTTAAGGATGCCATCAATCAACACTTGCTGTCAGATGGTCTTAATGGTTTTCAGCGTTCCTGAAGCCGTCTGCATTAAAACAGATACATTTGTAAACAGCGGAAGCCAAAACCCAGAGAAAAACAGATTTTTGTTAAAAAATGCATATTAGTGTGGACATGGCCTGAGACTCATCTCACAACCTTACATTGGTTTCGGGTTTTGGATTATCGGACTGGTTTATCAGACTCAGGTTCTGCTGTTGCTCGGTTTGCTGGTTTTATGGATGCTTGCACTCTATATTTCAGACTCTGATTCCTCCTGCTCTGTGCCCATCTGTTAGTTGACTTTTAGATCTTTTGACTGTGGTTTTTTTTTGGTTTGTGATTTTGCTTCTGTCCTGTATTACCCTGTTTGCCGGTTTTGGGTTAAGGACTCTGCCCCCTGTCTGTGTCCTGCTTTTGTCTCCTACCGTTCAGTCCCTGACAGTTATAAGTAGAAGTTGGATATCAGAACCGGAAGCATATCTTCCTTGTACCCAGTGAGATGTTTGGACCAGTTGAGCAGCGATTGAGCATTGGATGGAGTGTAGTTCAGTGCATGGTGTGCTGGCCCGTTGGTTTAAGTGTGGTTGGGGGGTGGTTGAGGGGGGTGGTTTGGTTATTGGGGGTGGTTGAGGGGGGTGGTTAAAGGGGGGTAGTGTGGTTAGGGGGTGGTTGAGGGGGTGGTGTGGTTAGGGGGTGGTTGAGGGGGGTAGTGTGGTTAGGGGGTGGTTGAGGGGGGTGGTTTGGTTATTGGGGGTGGTTGAAGGGGGTGGTTAAAGGGGGGTAGTGTGGTTAGGGGGTGGTTGAGGGGGGTAGTGTGGTTAGAGGGTGGTTGAGGGGGTGGTGTGGTTAGAGGGTGGTTGAGGGGGGTGGTGTGGTTAGAGGGTGGTTGAGGGGGGTGGTGTGGTTAGGGGGTGGCTGAGGGGGGTGGGGTGTGGTTAGGGGGTGGTTGAGGGGGTTTGGGGGTTGAGGGGGTGGTGTGGTTAGGGGGTGGCTGAGGGGGGTGGTGTGTGATTAGGGGGTGGTTGAGGGGGTTTGGGGGTTGAGGGGGTTGTTTGGTTAGGGGGTGGTTGAGGGGTTGTGGGGGTAATAAAGATCCATGAAGTTCCTCTTAAGGGTTCTTACTCATTAAGTCTGAGGAGTTTTCAGTCACTACTGACTCACTAATCAGGGATAAAATTATAAGGAACAAACTTATACATTCTTTTATTACCTCTTTTATCTGTACAAAACTGATTTCAGACAATATCCATTGTTCAAAGTGCTCCAGAAATAAAACAGAATTGAATTAATTTGAATTCATGAGGTTTGGATGTGGAGATTCTGCTTTAAAATAGTTTTTTTGGAATATTGGGGAAAGTATTGGAGAGATTTCTCTTTAATATTACAGAGTCTTTTACTTTAGAGTTGAAAATACTTTCTCACTTTAGTCCTCAGTGAAGAAGTTTGTGTACTGCACTGGATTGAAGAGCTCGTTCTCGTACAGAATTGTTACTTCGAAGACTGATCTCAACACAACACATCCATGTGTTGTTTTTCTACCAGGATTTTATTTACATCCAGCTTTAATATGAAAACATTCATATATTTGAGTTGTTCAAAAGACAATTTTTGATGTTTTGAGTGTGATTTAGGTGCTACTTTATATTCTTTATGATTCATAAAAAGACAAGAAAAAAACAGCCTTTTAGAGAATGCAGAGGTTCCTACTGATTCAGTCTTCTGCAGTAACGAGTGGATATCTGTTAACGTTCCCACAGCTGTATTTCTGTTTTTGTCTTCTCCGATTCTGTGCTTCTTTACACAAATTTCTTCTGCCCTTTTCTTTCTTGTCACTGAGTGCACTGACTGCAGGATTTTATCAGTAAGTCAGGTCAGATGATTTGATTCAGCAGTTAGTTGACTCTTTAGGCATCATCATCATCACAATTGTAATTCACAACTAACAATACATTTCTTGATTCTCAACACTGAATGTTCATTCATTACAGTTCCATCATTGAATTTTTCACCTAATCACTGATGAAGACTCGAGTGTAGAACTCTTCATGTTGATTGAAGTCCTATTTTTGTAGAACTGTTTGGACTAACTAGATTGTATTGGATTTTTCAACATCCATATTGTTTATGTGGAGGTTAACTCAAGAACCATGAAGAGCCAGTGTTCTCCAGTCAAAGAGAACTCTATCCAGAGTTGGGGCATCAGGATGAATCAGGATCACTGGTCCATTAGGAGGACAATTATCTCAGATAATATATTATTATGTATCCTTAATGCTATGAACGTATACAAATCCTGCCTTTGACAGTGGAATCTAAATAGCTACAGTATCAAATATCCCTCAAAAAAAGATCATGTTTAGATTCTGACTCTGTGAAGGACAAGTTCTAAATCCCACTCCTTAAGGAATTCCTTCTGCCATTAATTTTGTTATCCATAAAGTTCTCTATCTATTCCTGGTCTTCACTTACAACTCATCTAAAGATTTATAGATGATATTGTACACTAATAGGAACACCACTACACCTGAACTTATAGAGGTTTCTAAATCATCCAATCATGTGGTAGCAGCACCATACTAGGTGAAATCCAACCTGTTTACAAGAAAGTACTTTATTTATCTACGTTTCCACATAATTCCCTTCAAAATAGTCCCCCTGTACAGCAATACAGCGCCTCCCAGTCTTCTGGAATGTGTCCTGGAAGTTTTATTTTCTAAAATTGTTGAGCATCTGTTTTATAGTAAAAGTAATTCTTACAGAGTTCTAGACTTCCTGTAATATCATATTTGATAGCATGCTGTCATTTCTATTATTGTATTTAATATTTGATCTCTGGAGACTAAGAGAAAGTGTCTCTATCCCCTTGTCTGTAACCCACAAGTGGTTAGTGAATACTTTACCTGAGTGCTCCTGTCCTGAGTCTCACACACTTCTTCCAGAAATCTCATTCATGGCTCACATCAACTCCAAACCCTGAAAAAAAAAGCTTAAGCATCCATCAGCCTTTTTATCCTGGGTAATCCAGATCCAAAAGAGTCTATTCATTCCTATAAGGCTCCTGTTGAGAAGAAATTTTTTTACAGAGTATTAACAGAATTGCAACCCAGCCATTAGTGTTAGGTCACTCTCAGTGCCGGTCCCAAGCCTGGGTAAATGTGGAGGTTTGTGTTATGAATGTCATCCAGCATAAAACAACAAATATCTAAAATCTAATATGCGGATCACAAATCAGATAAGGTGATGAACGTGATAAATGTCATCAGTGCTTATGCTCCACAAGTGGGTTGTGAGATGGAGGAGAAGAAAAGATTCTGGAGTGAGTTAGATGAAGTGGTAGAAGGTGAATCTAGGAATGAAAGATTGGTGATTGGGGCAGACTTTGAAAAGGATGTGGGTGAAGGGAACAGAGGTGATGAGGAGGTGATGGTAGGTATGGTGTTAAGGAGAGGAATGTGGAAGGTCAGATGGTGGGAGATTTTGCTAAAAGGATGGAAATGGAAGTGGTGAACACGTATTTTAAGAAGAAGAAGGATCATAGGGTGACGTATAAGAGTGGAGGAAGGTGCACACAGGTGACATTGTAGCTAGAGAGCATCGGATGGTGGTCTGTAGGATGGTTTTGGAAGAAGAAGAGTTGGAGATTGAGGCCTGAAAGAAGAATAAGATGGTTGAAACTGGGAGTATAAAGGGGAATATGAAGATATGGGAAAGAGTAGTGGAAGCCAGGCTGAGAGAAGAGGTGACCATCTGTGAGCAATTCATGCCAAGGAGGAGCACCACAGATGCATTATTCGCTTTAAGAATGTTGATGGAGAAGTATAGAGAAGGTCAGAAGGAGCTGCAATATGTATTTGTGGATTTAGAGAAAGCGTACGACAGGGTGGAGAGAGGAGTTGTGGTATTGTATTAGGAAGTCTGGTGTTCAAAAAAGTATGTGAGGGTGGTGCAGGACATGTATAGCAGTAAAGTGTGCAGTAGGAACGACAGACTGGTTAAAGGTGGAGGTTGGACTGCATCAAGGATCGGCTCTAAACTCTTTTCTGTTTGCAGTGGTGATGGACAGGTTGAAGGACAAGGTCAGACAGGAGTTTCTGTGGACTATGATGATTGTGGATGATGTGGTGAGGGAAGACATGCAGGTACTTGGTTTGAAAGAAGCAGATGTAGAGGACAGGGGGGTATGGAGACAGATGATCCACTGTGGCGACCCCTAATGGGAGAACCCTGAAAGAATAATAATAAGAAGTAGTGGTACATTCAGGAGGCACTTGACCAAAGGAAATATTCAGCAATCTTCCTCCCTTGCAGTCACCATGTTTTTCATTGAAGAGAAAAAAAACCTTTTCTCCAGGATCTGGAAAACAGCTGGATCCAGGAACAGCAGAATCTGCTGTTTCACTCTCTCACTGTTGACCAGAAGGACAACTCCATCCATCTGCTACTTGTGCATTTGGGGATCACTAAGTCAGAATTATACTGGACAGTTCCCCACTCACCACAAACAAATCCCAAGTTCATGCCTCAATGAAAAACTTTAAATCACTGATTAGCTGTGATCCACAATTATCACTTTGCCACTAGATATTTCAGGCATGCAGCACACCATGCACTGCGATGTCCTCAGAGTACACGCTAAAGTGCCATATACTCTGCCCATCATTTACATTTACAGCTCTTATCCAGAGCAACCTACATGTATCTTGTGTCTGAGATTGTAACTCATTTACTTCTGAGCCAATGTCCAATGGATTAACCACTAAGCTCATGGTGTACGGCAGGAGACTTGGTATCAGTGGAGAAACTTGGGAATGGTTTGCTTCCTACCTGGAAGGTCACTCTTACCATGGAATGTCTGTAGGTTACGGACGTAACCCTAGTTCCCCGAGGGAACGAGACGCTGCGTCGAAACGCTATGGGAACGCCTCTGAGTGACCGCGCTCTGAACCACGTGTGTAATCTGACCAATAGGCGTTTGGAACGTGATGTCATCAGCGGGCGACGTCGCGTAAACAGGAATCTACAAATAGCTGCGAGATGGACCAGACACTAGCTCCTGCGAGAGAAGGTAAGCGCCGCAGGGATGCAGGGAGTGTGGCACAGAGACGCAGCGTCTCGTTCCCTCGGGGAACTAGGGTTACGTCCGTAACCTAGAGACGTTCCCCTTCAGGAACTCGAGCTGCGTCGAAACGCTATGGGAACAAGTGTCCAATCATGCCACACTGACCAGACCCTGCCAAGAGAGTGAGGGCCTCGGCACCAGCACGCAGGACAGAGGAGCCCGGGGCCTGGGGCCCAGGTCATAAAACCTGACAAAGGTCAGTGGGGTGGACCAACCCGCAGCGTCACAGATGTCCTGAAGCGGCACTCCAGCGGACCAGGCCATAGAGGCCGCCGCACTCCGGGTGGAGTGAGCTCGAACCCCGAGCGGTGTGGGGAGGCCAGAGGACTCGTGAGCCGACACAATCGCATCCACTACCCACCTGCTCAAAGTCTGCTTATTGGCCGGGAAACCCTTCCTGTTAGGGCCATAGCAGACAAGCAGCTGCTCCGACTTCCTCCACGGACTCGTCCTGTGGAGGTAAGCATCCAGTGCTCGCACTGGACACAGTCGGTGCTGTCGCTCCTGGTCGGGGGCTGTAAACGGAGGAGGGCAGAATGCCTGCAACACGACCGGACGTGAGGGAGCCGAAGGCACCTTAGGAACGTACCCAGGTTTCGGATAGAGAAACGCTCTGGCCATGCCAGGGGCAAACTCGAGGTGAGATGGGGCCACGGACAGAGCCTGCAGATCCCCGATCCTCTTCAAGGAGGAAATCGCCAAGAGAAAGGTGGTCTTAATCGACAGAAACCTAAGGGCCACATCAGCTAACGGCTTGAAGGGGGGCTCAGAGAGAGCCGCCAGCACAACTGCCAGATCCCAGACAGGCACTCTGGGTTGCGTCCCTGGCCTCAGCCTCCGGGTGCCATGGAGGAAATGTGTCACCAGTGGGTGCCTACCCAGCGACTGCCCCGCAGGCGGGGAGCCATATGCCGCGATGGCTGACACGTAAACCTTCAGGGTCAAAGGGGTTAACCCTGCGGCAAACTGTTCCTGTTGGAACTCCAGAACTGAACCAACCGGGCAGTTAACAGGATCCAGGCCACGGTGCTCGCACCAAGACGTGAAAAGTCGCCACCGTGTGGTGTACGACTTCCTCGTGGAGGGAGCTCTGGAGTGGAGAAGGGTCTCTATCACCCTGTTAAGGAAGTGTCCGTTTTTAGCATCACGCGACGACACGGAGCCCCCAACACTGGGCCACGGGACAGGAATGTCTGGTCTTTCCAGACATCCAAGGCTCGAAGGGCATGCCGCGAGACCTTGATAGTATGATGCGGGTTTCCCCTGAGGGAGAACCCCCTGCCCCGGAGCCACCACTGGAGGGGCCTCATGTGCAGGAGCCCGAGCGGAACTATGCTGGACGCCGCTGCAATGAGCCCTAGCAGCCTCTGAAACTGCCTTGCAGTGAGTGGCTGGCCTTCCCGCACTCTCCTGACGGCAGTGAGGATGACCTCGACCCGAGCAGGCGACAACCGTGCCTGCATCCTGGCTGCGTCCCACACTACGCCCAAAAAAGGTGGTTCTCTGTGCTGGAGAAAGCATGCTTTTGCTGGCGTTAAGCCGAAACCCAAGCACCTTCATGTGGGCGAGGACGGCACCTCGATGGCGAATCGCCTGGCTCTCCGAATGAGCCAGGATCAACCAATCGTCGATGTAATTCAAAATGCAGATGCCCTGGAGCCGCAACGGGGCCAGTGCTGCATTGACGCACTTCGTGAAGGTGCCAGACCGAACGGTATTGGTTTGCTACGCCCCCGAAAGCAAACCTCAGGAACCTCCTTTGTGCAGGAAGGATGGAGATGTGAAAGTATGCGTCCTTCAGATCTATAGTGACCACCAGTCCCCGGACCTGAGGGGGGAACACACCCATGGTGTGGAGACATCCAGCAGCCTGACCTGCTGCCGCGTAAGCCTTCCCCACTAAAGCCGATGTAGCATGTAGCAGTTTAGTAGGGAACACCGGAGCCTTTAGCGACGATGCCACGCTAGGAGAGAGATAGCTGGCTACTGTCTCTTCCACACACTTTAGCCCCAACCACATTCGCGTAGAGCGAGGAGTGGTGAGACGAAGTACGCGCTGAGTACGGGGATTCCCAGGATCTGGACAGTGACACAGGACGCAGAAAACGCTCATCCAGCTTACTGGGTGCGCGCTGCCTCTGCTGCTCCACCGGCCAAGCTAGATCCAGCTTAGCAACGGCTCGCGTCACGACCTCGAGGAGTTCCTCATACAGCACAGGCTGACGCGGACACGGATGAACACATTTACGATACTCCTGTCTGCCAGCCATCACTCGATCAGAAAACCACAGCGAAACAGCGCTTACCTAAACGAGCAGAAAACTAGCGTCTAGTCCATCTCGCAGCCTTTTGTAGCTTCCTGTTTACGCGACGTCGCCCGCTGATGACGTCACGTTCCAAACTCCTATTGGTCAGATTGCAAACGTGGTTCAGAGCGCGGTCACGCAGGGGCGTTCCCATAGCGTTTCGAACGCAGCTCGAGTTCCTGAAGGGGAACCACATCTGCCCCAAGCAGATTTTCCACTGGTGTCTTAAAGTGCCTCATCAAAAAGTGAGCATCACTTTTAAACAGAGATCACCTTTTTAAAAGAGTGAAAAAGGGTAAATATTGTGACATACAGGAAGGGTTACAAAATCATAAGGAGAACCAAGAACTCTGTCTTCTGTGTGTTCATTTGGTGAGAATGTTTCCATTCCAGGTCATGTGATGTTTTTGTGTGATGGTTCCTTTCATGACAATACAGCACAGAAGAAAAACATTTTCTACTACTTTCTGCACCCATTTCAATACACAGTGTTTAAAACTGATGTTAAATCTAATTATTATTGTTGAATTTAGTTATTATATATAAAAAATTAAAAGAACACTAAATAAATTAGATACATGCCGTGTGTCTCGTTCCATTTGCTGGAAGTGTTTATTCAAAAATAATAATAATTGTGCATTTGGGATAAAAAAAAAAATTGACAAGAAAGTTCAGCTTCTCTTCAGCTTTCTGTAACAGGCTTTCACTTCTGCACAGACACAGCTGTCAGAACACATCAACTCACAATTGTGAAGAAAAAGACTATTAGGCCACTGCAACAAATTTCCCCAGCCTATTTAATACTCCCAGACCACATATCTCTCTCTCTCTCACACACACACACACACACACACACACACACACACACACACACACACTCTCTCTCTACTCTTTTCTACAGACTAAAAAACAAGCAAGTAAATCTAATGACTATGGAAAGTTCAAAGTGCTCTAAAGTAACGCTCGTAATTGTGTTTTATTGCCGTCTTTTTTAACAAAAACACTTTTTTTTTTTTTTACTTCCCAGGCACAACAAGACGTGTGTGTGTGTGTGTGTGTGTGTGTGTGTGTGTGTGTGTGTGTGTGTGTGTGTGTGAAATAATATTGACTGCTAAATGCCATAAATATAAATAAAATTTTATATAGATAGATAGATAGATAGATAGATAGATAGATAGATAGATAGATAGATAGATAGATACATACATACATACATACATACATACATACATACATACATACATACATACATACATACATACATATTTATTGTGTGTGTGTGTGTGTGTGTGTGTCTAAATTAGCTTGTGTTGTTTTTTCCTTTCTATTGATTTGTATCACAAAGTCAATTCTCTGTGAATCTGAAGCTTCATTAACATTAATTTCTTCTTCAAGGAAAGAAAAGGGAAGAAAAAATTGAGAAAGAGAGAGAGAGAGAGAGAGAGAGAGAGAGAGAGAGAGAGAGAGAGAGAAAATAAAAACTGGAAAAATAAGGGGAAACACAGAGGCATAAATATTAGACCTAAGCTATTGATTAGAAGCGTGTGTTTTATTGCAGAGTCAAAAATAACTATTCAGCAGTATGCTAAAAATAATAATAAATAAATAAATAAATAAATAAATAAATAAATAAATAAATAAATAAATAAATATTGGGTACCAGGAAGAACAATAAATAGGTTTACCACCACCACCACCACCACCCACCCACCCACCCACACACACACACACACACACACACACACACACACACACACACACAATTCAGAAAAGATTAAGGAAAAACAATTTTTTTATTGGCTTTATATGTTTTTATTAATGAATAGTAAAATTCTCATTCGATTAATGTAAATGTGTACCCAAATCACCTGTCCACAGTGTGTGGAAACGACATAGACACCAGGTTACTGCTAGTGGTCTACAGTCAGGAGGGAAATTTACCAGATAATTCAATAACAAGCATCAAGTATTTAAACTACCAAAACTCTTGTACACACCCTTTTACCACAAAACAATTTATTGGTCTCACAGCAATGAATTGAAGCAGCACCTGTAATTAGAGAAAGATGGAAGGAAGAGAGACTGCAAAAGGGAAACAAAAAGCCCATATGATACCATAGAAGAACTATTTTTGGTTCCTCAAAGAACTTATTAGTAAGTGATTATATGTATATGTGGTGTGTGTGTGTGTGTGTGTGTGTGTGTGTGTGTGTGTGTGTGTGTGTGTGTGTGTGTGTGTATATATATATATATATATATGTGTGTATATACATTTTATATATATATATATATATATATATATATATATAAATATATATATATATATATATATATATATATAAAATGTATATACACACATATATATATATATATACACACACACACACACACACACACACACACACACGCGTTCAGTCAAATGTGGCTCTGTTAAAGGTTCCTATGGTAACTCTGCATACACTTTGTAAAGGTCATGTAACACAACACTAATATAAATGTCATATTAATAACTAATGTGTTCTAAACAAATGCAGATATTCACAGGAGGTACTTTTCTTTTCTTTTCTTTTTTATTTCAGTCAGCGTCCCTATTGCATCCATTACAAGTATACACCCACTGAAAGTCCATAAAAACACACACACACACACACACACACACACACACACACACACACACACACACACACATACTGAAGATTAATCAATTTCAAGTACCTCAAGAGCGTTCAAAAAGTTCAAGTTTTATTTGTAACATACATACAGAGTACAACATGCAGTGAAATACTTTTTACAACTGTTCAGCATTTACGCATGAAAAAAGGATTAGAATGTAAGGATTAAATAAAATTAGATAAATAAAAAAAGTATAGAAAATATATGTATATACATAAATCCTAGACAAGGATGGATGTGTAGTGCAGATACTGACAGTACAAATTAAAGTGATTTAGTGATTGTCTTTAAATTGTCATGTGCAGTGTGGTGTGGTTTTAAAGTGTCCATGTGCAGTGTGGTGTGGTTTAAAGTGTCCATGTGCAGTGTGGTGTGATTTAAAGTGTCCATGTGCAGTGTTGTGTGATTTTAAAGTGTCTATGTGCAGTGTGGTGTGGTTTTAAAGTGTCCATGTGCAGTGTGGTGTGGTTTTAAAGTGTCTATGTGCAGTGTGGTGTGGTTTTAAAGTGTCTATGTGCAGTGTGGTGTGGTTTTAAAGTGTCCATGTGCAGTGTGGTGTGGTTTAAAGTGTCTATGTGCAGTGTGGTGTGGTTTTAAAGTGTCTATGTGCAGTGTGGTGTGGTTTTAAAGTGTCCATGTGCAGTGTGGTGTGGTTTTAAAGTGTCCATGTGCAGTGTGGTGTGGTTTAAAGTGTCCATGTGCAGTGTGGTGTGGTTTAAAGTGTCCATGTGCAGTGTGGTGTGGTTTAAAGTGTCTATGTGCAGTGTGGTGTGGTTTTAAAGTGTCTATGTGCAGTGTAGTGTGGTTTTAAAGTGTCTATGTGCAGTGTGGTGTGGTTTTAAAGTGTCCATGTGCAGTGTGGTGTGGTTTTAAAGTGTCCATGTGCAGTGTGGTGTGGTTTTAAAGTGTCCATGTGCAGTGTGGTGTGGTTTTAAAGTGTCCATGTGCAGTGTGGTGTGGTTTTAAAGTGTCCATGTGCAGTGTGGTGTGGTTTAAAGTGTCCATGTGCAGTGTGGTGTGGTTTAAAGTGCCCATGTGCAGTGTGGTGTGGTTTAAAGTGTCCATGTGCAGTGTGGTGTGGTTTAAATTGTCATGTGCAGTGTGGTGTGATTTAAAGTGTCCATGTGCAGTGTTGTGTAGTTTAAAGTGTCTCTGTGCAGTGTAGTGTGGTTTTAAAGTGTCCATGTGCAGTGTGGTGTGGTTTTAAAGTGTCCATGTGCAGTGTGGTGTGGTTTAAAGTGCCCATGTGCAGTGTGGTGTGGTTTAAAGTGTCCATGTGCAGTGTGGTGTGGTTTAAAGTGTCCATGTGCAGTGTGGTGTGGTTTAAAGTGTCTCTGTGCAGTGTGGTGTATTTTAAAGTGTCTATGTGCAGTGTGGTGTGGTTTAAAAAGTGTCTATGTGCAGTGTGGTGTGGTTTTAAAGTGTCTATGTGCAGTGTGGTGTATTTGAAAGTGTCTATGTGCAGTGTGGTGTGGTTTTAAAGTGTCTATGTGCAGTGTGGTGTGGTTTTAAAGTGTCTATGTGCAGTGTGGTGTGGTTTTAAAGTGTCCATGTGCAGTGTGGTGTGGTTTTAAAGTGTCCATGTGCAGTGTGGTGTGGTTTTAAAGTGTCCATGTGCAGTGTGGTGTGGTTTTAAAGTGTCCCTGTGCAGTGTGGTGTGGTTTAAAGTGTCCATGTGCAGTGTGGTGTGGTTTAAAGTGTCTCTGTGCAGTGTGGTGTATTTTAAAGTGTCTATGTGCAGTGTGGTGTGGTTTTAAAGTGTCTATGTGCAGTGTGGTGTGGTTTTAAAGTGTCTATGTGCAGTGTGGTGTGGTTTTAAAGTGTCTATGTGCAGTGTGGTGTGGTTTTAAAGTGTCTCTGTGCAGTGTGGTGTGGTTTTAAAGTGTCTCTGTGCAGTGTGGTGTGGTTTTAAAGTGTCTCTGTGCAGTGTGGTGTATTTGAAAGTGTCTATGTGCAGTGTGGTGTGGTTTAAAGTGTCCATGTGCAGTGTGGTGGGGTTTAAAGTGTCCATGTGCAGTGTGGTGTGGTTTAAAGTGTCTCTGTGCAGTGTGGTGTATTTTAAAGTGTCTATGTGCAGTGTGGTGTGGTTTTAAAGTGTCTATGTGCAGTGTGGTGTGGTTTTAAAGTGTCTATGTGCAGTGTGGTGTGGTTTTAAAGTGTCTCTGTGCAGTGTGGTTTATTTGAAAGTGTCTATGTGCAGTGTGGTGTGGTTTTAAAGTGTCTATGTGCAGTGTGGTGTGGTTTTAAAGTGTCTCTGTGCAGTGTGGTGTATTTGAAAGTGTCTATGTGCAGTGTGGTGTGGTTTTAAAGTGTCCATGTGCAGTGTGGTGTGGTTTAAAGTGTCCATGTGCAGTGTGGTGTGGTTTAAAGTGTCTCTGTGCAGTGTGGTGTATTTTAAAGTGTCTATGTGCAGTGTGGTGTGGTTTTAAAGTGTCTATGTGCAGTGTGGTGTGGTTTTAAAGTGTCTATGTGCAGTGTGGTGTGGTTTTAAAGTGTCTATGTGCAGTGTGGTGTGGTTTTAAAGTGTCTCTGTGCAGTGTGGTGTATTTGAAAGTGTCTATGTGCAGTGTGGTGTGGTTTTAAAGTGTCTATGTGCAGTGTGGTGTGGTTTTAAAGTGTCTCTGTGCAGTGTGGTGTATTTGAAAGTGTCTATGTGCAGTGTGGTGTGGTTTTAAAGTGTCCATGTGCAGTGTGGTGTGGTTTAAAGTGTCCATGTGCAGTGTGGTGTGGTTTAAAGTGTCTCTGTGCAGTGTGGTGTATTTTAAAGTGTCTATGTGCAGTGTGGTGTGGTTTTAAAGTGTCTATGTGCAGTGTGGTGTGGTTTTAAAGTGTCTATGTGCAGTGAGGTGTGGTTTTAAAGTGTCTATGTGCAGTGTGGTGTGGTTTTAAAGTGTCTCTGTGCAGTGTGGTGTATTTGAAAGTGTCTATGTGCAGTGTGGTGTGGTTTTAAAGTGTCTATGTGCAGTGTGGTGTGGTTTTAAAGTGTCTCTGTGCAGTGTGGTGTATTTGAAAGTGTCTATGTGCAGTGTGGTGTGGTTTAAAGTGTCCATGTGCAGTGTGGTGTGGTTTAAAGTGTCCATGTGCAGTGTGGTGTGGTTTAAAGTGTCTCTGTGCAGTGTGGTGTATTTTAAAGTGTCTATGTGCAGTGTGGTGTGGTTTTAAAGTGTCTATGTGCAGTGTGGTGTGGTTTTAAAGTGTCTATGTGCAGTGTGGTGTATTTGAAAGTGTCTATGTGCAGTGTGGTGTGGTTTTAAAGTGTCTATGTCCAGTGTGGTGTGGTTTTAAAGTGTCTATGTGCAGTGTGGTGTGGTTTTAAAGTGTCCCTGTGCAGTGTGGTGTGGTTTAAAGTGTCCATGTGCAGTGTGGTTTAAAGTGTCCATGTGCAGTGTGGTGTATTTTAAAGTGTCTATGTGCAGTGTGGTGTGGTTTTAAAGTGTCCATGTGCAGTTTGGTGTGGTTTAAAGTGTCCATGTGCAGTGTTGTGTGGTTTAAAGTGCCCATGTGCAGTGTGGTGTGGTTTTAAAGTGTCTATGTGCAGTGTGGTGTGGTTTTAAAGTGTCCATGTGCAGTGTGCTGTGGTTTAAAGTGTCTCTGTGCAGTGTGGTGTATTTTAAAGTGTCTATGTGCAGTGTGGTGTGGTTTTAAAGTGTCTATGTGCAGTGTGGTGTGGTTTTAAAGTGTCCATGTGCAGTGTGGTGTGGTTTAAAGTGTCTATGTGCAGTGTGGTGTGGTTTAAAGTGTCTCTGTGCAGTGTGGTGTATTTTAAAGTGTCTATGTGCAGTGTGGTGTGGTTTTAAAGTGTCCATGTGCAGTGTGGTGTGGTTTTAAAGTGTCCATGTGCAGTGTGGTGTGGTATAAAGTGTCCATGTGCAGTGTGGTGTGGTATAAAGTGTCCATGTGCAGTGTGGTGTGGTATAAAGTGTCCATGTGCAGTTAAGAGTTGAAGTGACAGTCCAGAGTTAAGATCATAATCTAGTGCAAAGAAGTTGTGCAGAAAAAGATGGACAGTGGACCAGTTCTAGATCCTGGGTGTTTCCTGGTTTAAACTCTGAATGGCCTGCGGGAAGAAGCTCCTCCTCATTTTCTCTGTGTTCACTTTAAGGAGCAGAAGCGTTTCACTGAATGTAACAGAGAAAAGAGTCCATTGTTGGGATGGCTGAGGTCCTTCACAATCTTCCTGGCTCTGGTACAGCAATGTGTGCTGTAGATGTCCTGCAGGTCAGGGAGCTCGGTGTGGATGGTATGTTCAGCTGAACGCACCACCCTCTGGAGGGTCTGTCTGGAAGTTGGAAATTCAACTTAGAGGTGAGCATGGAGAGAATTATGGCTGAATGCTGAACTGTAGTCCACAAATAATTCCTTTTTCTGTAATCCAGGTGGCTCATCGTAGTGTGAAGAAGATGAGCAATGGCGTCCTCAGTGGAGTGGTTCTGGTGGTACGCGAACTGTAGAGGATCCAGTGTGTTCGGTAGGGATGCAGTGATGAAGTTCTTCTTGAAATCCCCTCAAGGGGAGGTGGTAACTCATGATGGAAGGTGGTATCCCCACAAGGAGAGGTGGTAGCTTAGTGATAAAGACATTTTCTTTGCACCCAGAAATAATGAGCCCAAAACCCAGACACTCAAAGCTGCCACTCCTGGGCCCTAAACAAGGCTCCTAACCCTGTATCTGCTCAGTTGTATAAATAAGATCAATGTAATCACTCACAGATAAACACATCTGTCAGAATGATGTAAATGTAAATGAGTGATTATGAATTTTTATTGGAACTGTGTTAATGTGGTGAAGTATTAGGACTGAGATACAGTTTAAATGAATTAAGGTAAAGATCTAAAACTGCAGTAGTGTGACTGTCTTCAGATTGTGTGTGTGTGTGTGTGTGTGTGTGTGTGTGTGTGTGTGTGTGTGTGTGTGTGTGTGTGTGTGTGTGTGTGTTTGTGTGTGCACGTATTTGTGTGTATGTGTGTGTGTGCGCTGTAATGAGTGGGTTTTTTTATCCTGATTAACTCCTCCTGAACACATTCTGTTCTCACGTGGGCTTGTGGAAATGAATATTTGTTAACAAAATCTTCTGATATTTACTCCTTCAGACACTGAAGCGATGGAGATACTCTGTAATACTGCGGTCCACTGGAAGAAATTTAACTCTGTTTGTTAAATATACAAATAAATAAATGTTTTTAGAAGACATGATGAAAATAGGAAAAAATATGACACACTTGACAAAATCTTTACACTGACTGACAAACCATTAACATTCATATAGAGGAGCAGTCGAGTGAAGAAAACACACACACACACACACACACACACACACACAAATATACACGTTACCACATACAAGAAATAAGAGATGAGTTGAGCGACAATGACACACTGATGACACGTCTTGCACCAGTACACAAATTAACACAAATATAAAGTGTTACAGTGTGATAAAGAAAAAAATGTGTGTGTGTGTGTGTGTGTGTGTGTGTGTGTGTGTGTGTGTGTGCGTCACAGATTGAGTTGCAAAAAGCATTGATGTGCTTTAACCTCATGTGACAGAGGACAAAGCCCCAGTGCTCTTGCAGTAAATGTCACCGAGACATTTCAGCAAAACACACACATACACACATACACACATACACACACACACACACACACACACACACACACACACATACGGTTCAAATGTTCTGCATTGGAGATTTCTGTCTACAAGCATCTCCTCGTATGTTTATGCTAACATTGTGCTACGTTGCAATCCTTTTTTTTTGTTTTTATGTTTTTTTTAACAAAACTTTTGCAATCTAAAAAGGTTTAACAGATAATTCAGCTGATGTGTTTCTGGAAATTTGATTAGCCTGGAGATGAAGCTCGTCGTGTTGGATCTTCTCCAGGCTGAGCCATGTGTTCTACCTGCACACTTTTCATGGCCATTTCTTCTCTCCTGAGGAAGCTCGAGTGACAGGATCTGTAATTCATTGCTAAGAGCCCAAACATGCTGAACATAGTGATTTGAGTGCATTTCATTTAACAAAACATTCATTTCTGTCTGAAGTTTATTTATTTATTATTTTTTTTATTTCCCTCGCTTCCCGTGGGATCACCACCTGCAGGAGGGACCGTAAGGGACGGTGCTGTGAGGATTGGGCAGCAGTCGAAGGCGGGGGCCTGCTTAGACTGCTGCCCCCGCGACCCGAATTACGGATAAGCGGAAGAAAATGAATGAATGAATGAATGAATAAATTTCCCTCAAATACATCAACAAATTAAAGAGCAAACAAAACACACCGTAGATGTTTCCTCTGGAGATACAACGCTATTCTTATCAACTCTATATACTATACTATAGCAATGTCTCTGTAGACTTTCACTGCAAAAGGTTTGACACAGTCCAGGGTCAGCAAGCTCTTCTCTGCTGGTCTAATCTCATCCAGAATCACTGAGTTACATTTCAATCTACTTCTGTCCATGAATATGTTTAAAATCATTTATTAGTCTATTCTTTTCATTTCATAGCGTTTCTTTCTGGTGTGCAAGGACGAGGCTGGACATCGTAAGGAAACGTCACCAACAGTCTAAACATTTGTTAAGTTTTTTTAATGAATGGTTTATGTTTATTTATTTTTTTTGCACAGAAAAATGCGCAGGTTGATTTAATGAGGTTAATATCAATGCTTCTGCTTGACAAGGTTTTAAATTTCATCCTTTTATTATGCAGAAAAACTTCTATTTAATGAGGGATGTGGAGAATACTGGTAGAATCATGTGATCAAACTTGGCAGGGTCATTAAACTAACTTTATATCAGAGCCTTCCTCTTCTTCTTCTTCTTCTTTTGGGTGCTCATGTTAGAGGTCACCACAGCAGATCATCCGTTTCCATATCACTCTGTCCTCCACATCAGCCCTTTTCAAACCAAAAGGAACAAGAGCTTAGCTTATCCCAAATTCACCACACTGAGGCTGATCTGCTCTGCTGCTTTATCTAATCCAAGGTTCTTTCTAAATGCTGTAGTCCTGTAGTCCAATTTCCTCCAAAGTCTGTCACAAAACAGGAAGTGGTCAGTTGTAGAAATACAGTCACATCTCAGTTCTGAAAAGACGGTCAGGAGTTTAAAGGTGTATATAAAATAATAGTGAAGATTCTCCTTAGTGAAATTATAATGTATATTTAAATTGTTAAGTTTTTGGACAAGTGTTTTACTGCCATTTTGTTGTTTTGTCCACCAGATGTCCCTATTGTCTCCAGACACTGTTCTTGCTCTTCACGTTAGTTTCATTACTGCCACCTGTGTCCAGTTTGCTTGGATATATTTTACTCACCTCTCTTATTAAACTGGTAGTTTTGTTGTTGCTGACATATACAGCTGAACTTGTTGGCCAGCTTCCCTCATGATCAGTGCACAAGAACAAATGTTCTTAGTGTCCTTCCTCTTCCACTTTCTCTTTTTCTTTGTCCTCTTTCACTTGCTCTATCAGCACTTACCTTGGCTCCTTGGCGTCCTCCATAAAACCCTGTGGAAGAAACTCAGTCATTAAAAAAATCTTTTAACTCTGATAATCCACTACATGTGGAGTTTGGACACTAGACCTCCTGGAGTGTTTAAAGGCTCTGGCATGGAGAAACTGGTGTTGGATCTGTGATGATCTCAGATGTTGAGCTATTTTATGAGTTGCTCAGTAGCTCCTAGTTTTATAACCATAATGACTGTAAAAGACTGTAGAAAGATCATCAGTCATAATCACACACTCCAGTGCTCATGTTAGTTCTCACTCTCCAGTGTTCTGTAGTGTTTAAAGACTATAATCACACTCTTGATGTCACCCACATGAGGATGAGGTTAAATGAATTAAATAATCCTGAGATTCTGATTGGTGTGTCATCAATCCTTCTACTTGCATGTGTGTTGATCGAGTTGATGATGTAGTGTGATTGTGTTCTCTGAATGAGCACATGGTTACTCCTGAGCAAAACGGGTAAAGGTTTTGTAAAGGTTTGCAGGAAAAAGTGAGGAATTTAATTGTGTAAAAAAAAACGTGAATTTAATGTTTATAGTTTTAAGAAATGTCATTTTTTTCAAGAACCTGAATGAAAGTGTTGGGAAACTGGACCAAATAAATCAGTTAGTGTGTGTAACCAATCATGGAAAAAAGAATCCTTTTATTATCTGTTTGAATATCTGTATACTGTGTTCCCTGCGGTCGGATGATGGGTATTGCACTTGTCTTTTCTACTTCCTGTGGACAATAGTGATGGGAAGTCCGATTCTTTTTTGTGAATCAGTTCTTTCAGACAGTTTGTTTCAAAAAAACGGTTCACCAGTTCTTTTACATCATGACGTCATGCATATCCAAACATCATCTCGGCGGATGAACATACACACTAAACACATTTAAATAAAGTCATGTCTATTGCATGAGGGCATAAAGCTTATCTGTTTAAATTAAATCATCATCATCATCATCTTAGAAATGTTCTTTACATTTACGTTTTGCACTAAATCACCCATTTATCACCCATTCATTGAAGTCCTCAGTTCACCTGTGCTCATATTTCAGCAGCGCAGCACCAGCCTTTACAGTGTGTTGAACGCATCTGATTCAGAGTCCAAAAAGTGTGTGTGTGTGTGTGTGTGTGTGTGTGTGTGTGTGTGTGTGTGTGTGTGTGTGTGTGTGTGTGTGTGTATTAATGTCAGACAGCACGCGTACTGCTCGGTAGGTGGCGCATGCTCAGTATCAACAATTCGCTGGTATCAGTAGCATGTTGGACGTGTCTGAACGAAACGGTTCTTGATACAGTACTGGTGACTCGAGAACAGCAGTGTGTGTGCTGCTCGGAATCGGCAGGTATGCGCATGCTCAGTGACGATCACTTGTTCAGCAGCATGTTTCGGTTTAATGTGTGTACTGTTGGAGAAACTAGAGAAGAACCCCATTCTCAGGGATATCGATTTATTTTGAGTCGGATAGACGCTCATACACATTCAAAAGTGAGTAACTTGAGTCATTTTGTTGATTAGTGCTGATTTGAGACGCAAATTGTTTTGAACGATTCAGTCCGATTTGGTGAACCGGTTCGACCGATTCACTAAAAAGAACTAGTTCAAATGAACGATTCGTTCACGAACCAGACATCACTAGTGGACAAGCAGGAAACAGAAAACTAGGTGGGAATGAAAGCAGTATTTTGATGTGTTTTTAGCTTTTTAAATAAAATTTAAATTTTCTACTTGTCACTAATAGTGTGAAATACGATGTCCAACATGGAAGTGTAAATATTTCCCTCCAAAAACTACTTAAAGGCCAATCAAACAACTTACTAGTACAATAAGCATGCAGTAAACCCAGACCTGGTGTATATATGAAGGAAGTTTGTGAGATCCATTAACTGCCTTTGGAGGACACTGAAACTGCTGAGGACTGACTGGTGCTAATATTTACATTTATAACATTTGGAAAATGTCCTTATTCAGAGCAACTTTCAATTATCCCAATCATACAACTGAGCAGCTGAGGGGTTAAGGGCCTTGTTTAGGGGCCCAGAAGTGGCAGCTTGCTGTGGCTGGGATTTAAATGTATAACCTCTATAATCTCCAGAGGCCAATGCTATAACCACTAAGCTACCACACTTTTGCCTTATGATTCAGTAAGATGTTGAGAGGTTTAAAACATAAATCCACTTTGCCAAAACAGTAATTTGTCCATTTTTACATTTAATTCATGTTTATCAATTTGTTGATCAGTTTGTTAAATAATATTCTCCCCAGCTTTTTTTATAGTTTCAGAAGTTACCCTGGATCTGCTTACATTGAAGATACCTAAAGGCCCCAGTGATTAAGCTTAAAATGTCAGATTTATTAGTAAGCTGAAGGTGGTAGCTTAGTGGTAAAGGCATTTGAATTGCTACTCATGGGCCCCTGTGTAAGGCCCTTAATCCCAGAGCTGCCCCGTTGTAGGAATATGAGAGTTGTAAGTCACTCCAGACAAGTGCTGTAAATGTACGTTGTCTATGCTGTGACTCCCCTCCATTGTAATGTGTGGGTTCTGCTTATTTTGCCCTTTTTGGGTGGAAAGGGGTGTGATGAAGACATGTCATGTCACTCATGTCTTATAAGCAGAACTTTAAAATTGATTCCTGTGTTCAGGCTTGGAGAAGATTTAAGAGGTGAAGTTCAGGGAATGATATCAGACAATGCAACAAATTACAATGGAGCAGGGTGAGAAGTAAGAAATCATCTTGCTCAGCTGTATCACAGTGCAGCATGCAGTGCTTAATGAGGGAATCAAATGTAGCTTTAATCCTCCCTTAGGAGCTCATTATGGAGGAGCTTGGGGAAAGTGTATTTGAACTATCAAGAAGGCTCTGTTTTCTGTCCTAAAGCATCAGACTTTAGATGATGAGAGATTACAAATAACTCTGCAAGAACGAGGCTATAGTCAATGATTGTCCTGTTAACATGATATCTGCCGATGCCTCAAGCCTCTAGCACCTAATCATCTTCTACAGTTAAAAGAAAAACCTTTTCTCTTTCCTTTGCCTATCCCCTGGATTATAGCAAAACTGAGATACACCAGTCTTAAACATTTGTGGTCTTTTTTGGAAAGAAAATTGATAAGAGCTTAGCTGTAGCTGATGCAAGAAAGATGGAAATTGGGGGCCACGAGAAAGAATCTAAATCCAGGAGATGAAGTCCCTGACACTCAGGACCACTTGGCATATCAAGTTATAAGGCTCATGTTTTATTTGTCATAACCAGTGGAGGGTCGGTCATTTGGTACCTGGGCCTTCAGTAAGGACGTATTTTACTAAAGCAACAACCCCAGTTACACTCCAAACCTCTACACTACAACCACAACTGTGCACCTACAACATCTGGAGCATTTCACAATCAATATTTGTCTAATAACATGACAAAAACATAAAAAATAAAACATTTTTTAACTCCAACCTACACACCAGAGATGCAGACTCATAATGTGCAGCGCCCCCCAGAGGCTGTAATCCAATACAATTTCATGGAACAAATATTAGAGTTTATGTTGTAAATGTAGGTCAGTGTTTCTGATAGTGTTTAGTCCAGTAGAGAAGTGTTTACTGACCCTGACTGCCCAACACTGATCACAACAAATGTCAGTGACAGTGTGTACCATGAAATTCTCAAATGAGGTTACAAGCAAACAACAGCAAATATTTAACATTATTAAACAGCAAAGAAAAAAATTGTAATAAAGAGGCATAAGAAAGTTGTATAATAATTTACGTGTGTGTGTGTGTGTGTGTGTGTGTGTGTGTGTGTGTGTGTGATCATTGAGACTTAAGCTGATGGCAGAGGATGCCTTGGTTAACACATTACCTGGAAGTAAACGCATCAAGTTCGGAAGTTTTGTGTTGCAAGTTCAGTGAGCAATATTTAAATTTTATACATATTTTGGACCATTAACTTTGAATGACTCCTGAATAAAAATAAGTTTTTAACAGCTCCTCAATAAATTCAAATATTTAATTGATGTAATGAACAAAATAGAAATGACACTGGCTGAAGG
This sequence comes from Silurus aristotelis, assembly GCF_946808225.1. NCBI lineage: Eukaryota > Metazoa > Chordata > Actinopteri > Siluriformes > Siluridae > Silurus > Silurus aristotelis. Next base: position 739,893 of record NC_139576.1, read on the forward strand.
CCACATGCACAAATATGATCTGCATGAAAGAGTCTTCAGAATAAAACCAGCACAAAAAAGCAAAACAAGCCAAGGGCATTTAAAAAAAAGTGCAAACCCCCAACACAGTCAGCACGATCACTGAAACACTCATCAGAGAAGGAGAAAGGAGCAGCGGTAGATGAAGAAAACACCTTGCCAACTTGGAAGCATTTATTATTTAGAATGCTTTGTGTGTCAGCCACTGGCAAAGCTTCTGAAAATCCACCATGAACTTCTCCCTCTGGCCATTCTCACATGCATACTACTAGATGCACACTAAATAAATACTATAGGGACATCAATATAGTGAGAAGTAAAGCTTAGCCACGCCTACTTCCTGTCTAGTGAGTGAGCTGTACACTTATTCCACATGATTACCAACTTAACGAGTCAAACACAAATCAGTCAAAGTCCAAATGTCGAGTCCATAGAGAAATCCTTAAAGGTACATATTACAAGTGCAGCTACAACAAACTTCATCCCAAAGGAGGATCTTTAAACAAAACAGGGTTTCCTAAAAAGGACTAAAAAAGTCCTCCCCATTTTTTGTTTCATTAGAGCTGAAATCTAAATCTTCACTCACTCAAACCCGGAAGTCTACAGAGCTTAGCTACATGGCAGAGATTAATTCATTTCTTTATTTTTCTTTCTTTTCTTGTTCTTTGTGGAATGGCTTCCAGCCAGACAAAATAATATATTTACATCAAAATTACAGCCACTTGGACCAATGCTCAGACATACTGCAGGCAAAACTACAAAGATCTTGCAATCATCACTACTCCAGAGGAACAGGAGGAACTTCTAACCTTTGCAGAAAGCGTGATGATGCATAGTTGGATTGGGCTGAAAAGAAATGCACGAGGATCACACGCATGGAAATGGGTCGATGGAGAAACGGCACATTTTTTAAATTGGAGACTTTCTCAGCCCGAGGATCTTAAATCAGAAGATTGTGCCAGTGCAGACGCAACTGGATGGAATGACTTTAACTGCTCTGCAGTTTTACCTTTCTTCTGTTATAGAAGCTTGACTTTGGTGGAGGAGAAGAAGACCTGGGAGGAGGCTCTAGAGTACTGCAGGGAGAACAACACTGCCCTGGCATGTCAAGCTTCAGCAACACAAGTTCTCCAGTCTCTGGAACAATCAGAGTTAGTCAGTGTGTGGATCATGGACCCGTGTTAGAACTAAGAACAAACATGAAATCCTGCATGCAACTGATTAAACGTTTCACAAACGGCGACGCTGCGACGAGTCATTTGAGATGTTTCAAAGAAGGAAGAACATCACTGCAGGAAGACCTTCAATGAGCTGGTCCCTTCACCTTGAATGGACCATTCACCTTTGCCAGGTAAAATCTAAATTCGATGCGTATCCACTGCATGGTATAGATGAGAATCTGCATTGTCCAGCACTGAGGGCAGATTCTTTCACGAAACCATTTGGTTTAACAATTTGTCATGTTTGCATGTGAGAGGAATTAAAGACTGCAGACTGAATTATTATTCATATGGAGAAGCAGCTGAGTGATGAAAACACACCACAACATACAAGGAATAAACCTGCCGCTTGACGTGTCACACACCTGTGCTTTAATATGAACAGATAGAGAGAGTGTGTGTGTGTGTGTGTGTGTGTGTGTGTGTGTGTGTGTGTGTGTGTGTGTGTGTGTGTGTGTGTGTGTGTGTGTGTGTGTGTGTGTGTGTTCCTCATCACAGATGGCGTTGGTAGGTAAAAGCAAGCTAATCCAACAGGAAGTGCCCTGAACAGAGTCTGTAATGACGTGATTAGCAGCGTGGGCCATGAGCAGGGTCAAATCTCAACCTGCACTGAAAGTCATTATTACTACCTGTTCTAAATGTACCTTCAATTCATATATTTTTAAGTGTTTAATACACTAATCAACATGTATAAATATTGATGTTTTATGCAAATGTATGTTTATTATTAGTGAAACCAAACTCAACATAGAGCATGAAGACTAAATATCCTTGTAAATGTTTTAAAGTAATTATGGTCTTTTAAATGATGTAAATCATCAGGACACCAAACAGAACTTTTGCTGTTTCCACACGGACGGTTAATGAGGTGATACCGGAGAAACGGTACCTCGTCTGACTTTCATACGGATTACAGGATCAGAATATTTATTTTAAATGTGAATTGGTTTATTTAAAAGTAGAAAATGTCTGAGTTTTATATTCATATATTTATTAAGGCAGTAAAGTAAATATTCACTGAGATTCAGGTTGATTTATTTATGTGTCTGTGAAGAGAGATGACAGACGGCACAGAGCGCCCCCTGTCTGTTTCCTTTATTTTACAAAAGCACAGGGTTTTGTTGTAATTATGAGTTTATGTAAATAAAAGAAGACACTTTACAGAATTGAATGTTGTATTGATCTTATCTGTAAGAGTAATTTAAGTTTGTTTCGGTGTTATGAGGAACAAATGCCACAAATCACAGCGGTGTGTTTGTCGACCCCCCGGAGGGTTAATTGTGTAAATTATGGAGGATTTTGGTGCATCAATAAAACAAATATTTACTGATTACATTTTATTTTTTTGGAGGAGTTTATTTATTTTTTTATCTATTTTGCCTTTTTTATATTGATTTATTTATATTTTTTATAAAAATAGTTAAAAAGAAATGCTGCATTAATCGTGCGATACACTGCTAGAGTTAATTAAGAGTTAAATAACTGTTATTGTTCAAAATGACTCTTTTATAACATGAATGTAATGAATCCCAAACAATCCAAACTAATTACGTAAACACTACACCTTTGACATGAATGTTTTCTAAACATGAATGTTTATCAAATTCCTCATTTAAACAAATCAGTTAGCAAATATTAGTAACCTGAATCATTGTAAGGCTTACGGACGACTTTATGCATAATATTTAAGTAAATGACGTATGATTTTTCATCTCAATGTTCATTTTACTAAATTTGCAAATATGCTAAAACATTGCACAAACACACTCAATCAACTGTATGAAAATTATCAACATTTTAAGGTTTGATTTCATATTAAAACAAATTGTGTACATAAAGTGAAAGCTGCATTTTCATGCTGAGTTTTAACTTCGTTACAAAAAGATTGAACTATTATCTATTTGACTATTTCAGAGACGTCATCACTGTTACATCTTTCCACATTTTAGCATTTTTGATTCCGGTTTGGAAAATTCACTAAATGACAGTATGTTTTTTTAATTAAACTGAACTTCACTGAACTTTAATTTCTTTGTAAAAGGGTTGATGTCTCTTGTTTTTTCTCTTGTTTTTTTTTATGTGAGTTTTGGAGAGACTTTATTCCAACATTTTTGAGTCTAGTTTGGAAAAGTCACTCAAATGCAGTGTTTCAAGTTCCAGATCAGGAGAAAGTACAAATTGATTACTGTACCATGTGATGATGTCACAATTCTACTTTAAAATGTAATGTTTAATGTTAGATTTGGCTCCTTGTTGTTCCTGTTACGTGTTGGCACACAGGGTTTAAACAATTGCTGACATTTGAATACTGCATTGTGTCCTGCTGCTGCTTGTTTTGTTTTTTTTATTCCGAAACCAACTGTAAACCAACAATAAACATGTTTTTGACAATTTATTGATTAGAATTAAGGAAATGAGAGTTATTTATAGTCAGTAATAAATAATTGGAAAAGAGAACATTTTGTTCATTACACAAGCACAATGTGTGTTTTTTGTAATATTTGTAAATCTATGTGCATATATGTACAAGTATCTGACACATATTTCTATATGTTTGAAATCCAATGGATTCAGTATATGCACTTTGCATATTGCTATATATCAGATTTACTCAATGCTAAATACTTAAACAAAGCAACAGACAGGTTTACACAACCAACAAGAACCACCAGTTCCCTTCAAAATAAAAGCACTTATTCCCTTAACAATGATCACTGAGGGTTTTCAGAAGCGAACTGAAAGCTGTTCACTAGCTGCTTTTCACTTGTATTTTACAGCACAGTGAAATTCTTTTTTCTCATACTTTAGTGATGTTAGAAAGCTGGGGTCAGATATGACACAGCATTTCTGGAGCACAGAGGATTAAGGGCCTTGTTCAGGGGCCCCAAGAGTAGTAGCTTGGCGATACTGAGGCTTGAACCCTCAACCTTCCGATCAGTAACCCAGAGCCTTAACCACTGATCTCCCAATTCCTGATTGTTATTGTTCTTGTCTTTGTAAATTGAAACATGATAAAAAAAAAGCTACATGAATTCCTTAGTAACGCTCACGTCAGGTGTAAACGCTGCCTGCGTCTTATTCATGTATGTTTGTGATTCTAGCCCTTCCTCCCTGTTTGGAAGCTGAATACACATTCCTTATTTTGAGTTTTCTCCCGGTGTGTTCTAGTGCAACTTTTCTAGTCCCGACGCTGGCGGTATGAGGCGAAGCCACGGTCATGTTCCCTCAGAGCTCCTTCTTAGTTGTCGGTTTGGTGCATCCCTCCCTCCAAGAAACAAACATGCTTTCTGTTCATTCTGGGTTTTTTCATGAGAGACAAAATATTATGATCCAGATGAGCAAAAAGTGATAGAAAACATCTGTAACTGCAGCCAAGCAAATTAACTCACAATTAATATACAAATTCACAAAAATCTAATAGTAAACATACACACTACAGGAAAATGCCATCAGTGATCATATGTGTGTGTGCTAATACACAATATAGTGTGTGTTGCGTTACACAACCACTGCAACCCCCAGTTGCAGTGGTTGTGTAACGCAACACACACTATAAGGACTTTTTAATTGGTTTTGTGTATTAGCATATGTTAGAGCCTGTGTTATGGCTCTACTTGACCCAGGGGTATTTGTGTGTGTGTGTGTGTGTGTGTGTGTGTGTGTGTGTGTGTGTGTGTGTGTGTGTGTGTGTGTGTGTGTGTTGGAGCTTAATGATGTAGGAACAGCTTCAGTTTGATGACTGAGCTCTTTGCCAAAGTGTCTGAACTGCTTTCTGACAGACAGTCAGGACTTTTACATCTCCAAAACCACTGCCATAATCCATAAGCCATAGTGATTACACTTCCCCCGAGAGCAGACAGAAAACACTCCGAGAATTTCTGAAGGCACACTGACACATGGGTTTGGTGACTGTAGAGGTGTTATTCATATTAACACTAATAATAATCAGTGTGTGTGTGTTACAGGAACATACTGTGCTCTCACCACCTCAGTGATGATTGTTTTCCTATAAAGTGTTTCTAAGTGTTTTATTCCTCTTATACTACTGTGCTTTTTCTTTAGTATGTTTTGTTTGAACTATTGTACTAAACTACATTTAAAATCATATTTCAAATAAATAAAAATAATGCATGGGGGAAAAAATCGTGCCGCTGTAAAAACCTAACTCGAAAGAAAGAAAGAAAGAAAGAAAGAAAGAAAGAAAGAAAGAAAGAAAGAAAGAAAGAAAGAAAGAAAGAAAGAAAGAAAGAAAGAAAGATGAGATGGATACCGGTGATGCAGACCCGGTTAAAAGCAAAATGACATTTAATTCTTATGAAACAAAACCCTGGCCATATTTAAGTCACCACTTTGACTTCAAGTGCCAGAAAGACATCAGCTTTATTATGGAGTGTAAGATGTGTTTCCCCAAAGCGACTGAACTGAAAGCTTATAAAAGCTCCACATTAAACCTGCACACATGTAGAGGTCAGTTCATAATCACATATCTTTAGATCACATCATTGATGTACTGGTGCGTTGCATCACTGCGTGATATTGCTAATGTTGGTTAGCACCAGGGATGTAAATTAAAGGGGACTTGGGACAAAACTGTCACTGCACAATAAAAGTGCCTCTATTACCAGTGTCATGATTTAAGTTTCATATGAAATAAATGAAAAGTTATTAATTTAGAGATGATCTGCTGAAGTGCATTAGATTGGATCATTAGCGTATAAACAATCACACACTTCTGTTGATGATGCAGTGAAGCGATTTGATTGGTCACTGCAGAAAAGGCGGAGTTGTTGAATGCATGCGCTCACTTGCTGTCTGAATCTGCATTTGTGATTTCTCTTATTATCATAACATTATAACAGAAAAGATTTTTGTTGTGAAAGTGCATAACTCACATTAGACACAAGTTATAGACTGTAGTGTATTTATTTATTTATTTATTTATTTATTTATTTATTTATTTATTTATTTATTTATTTTATTTAATAGAATTTATTCTCAAATTTAAATTGTATTTGTCACATACACATTCATACAGAGCACAACATGCAGTAAAATGCTTTTTTATGATTGTCAAAAATGAAAAATACAAATAGAAAATAAGAATAAAAAATAAAGTAAATAAATAAAATAAGTATAAGTATTTAGTACAGTAAAAACAAAAGTATAAGGATAAGGTCATTCTTTTGCTATTGCACTTTAATTCCCCACCCCCAGACCCCTGTTTATAAAATAGCTCTGAATACATTTTAAATGAGCTACTTTTTACTTTCACTTCTACCCAGTAAACTTTCATTAAATTAACAGTACTTTCACTTGAGTGGAATATTGTATTGTTCTCTATATTTCAGCAAAGCCAGATGAGCGAGATCAGCTTAACAATGTTGAGGAGTGTGTAAAGGACATTAGACAGTGGATGCTTGATAACTTTCTTCTGCTCAACTCAGATAAGACGGAAGTACTTTTACTAGGACCACATGCAGCTAGAAGTAAACTTTCAGATTCTGTAGCATCTCTGGATGGTGTTTCTGTCTCAGTGTGTACGGCTGTCAAAGACCTCGGTGTGATTATTGACCCGAGTCTTTCCTTTAAGTCTCACGTGAATAATATCACCAGGATCTCCTTCTTTCACCTTAGAAATATTGCTAAAATTAGAAATATGATGTCGTTACAGGATGCAGAAAAACTAGTTGATGCTTTTGTAACATCTAGATTAGACTACTGTAACGCTTTACTGTCTGGGTGTTGGAGTAAGTGCAGAAATAAGCTTCAGTTAGTTCAGAATGCAGCAGCAAGAGTCCTCACTAGATCTAGAAAATATGAGCACATCAGCCCTGTTTTAATCATCTACACTGCTCCCAATTACATCTCACACTGATTATAAAATACTACTACTGACGTATAAAACACTTAACGCTCTCACGCAGCAGTATCTGAGTGAACTTCTGTACCAGGATGATCCTCCACGCCTACTTAGATCAAAAGGTGCTGGCTATCTGTTGGTTCCTCCAATAATGAAGACTCCAGCAGGGGGCAGATGTTTCTCTTATAAACCCCACAGTTATGGAACAGCCTTCCAATCAGTGTTCGGGACTCAGACACAGTCTCAGTGTTCAAGTCGAGGTTGAAAACATATTTATTCAGTCAAGCCTTTAATCAGTAGATTTTTTCTCAGGTAAAGGCTCAGATCTGGAGGAAACATTGATATGGAGTGTTTGGTGAACTGGGATATTTGTACGCTGTCGTCCCCTCACACCCACAACTTCATTTAGGTTTGTTGACGGTGGTGTGGTGGGTCGTCTCTTATCCCAGAGATCCTCATGTCTGTGTTGCCTTCTGGTTCTTCCTTTTAGTTATGCTGCCATAGCGAGTCTTGCCGGAGTCCAAACTGCACAGTGACTTTAACTCTCATGCAACAATAGGTACACTTAATAATCCATATCCTTCTCTTCCTGTCACCCTCTTCTCTCTCTCTCTCTCTCTCTCTCTCTCTCTCTCTTTCTCTCTCTCTCTCTCTCAGTCGAGTTAAACATGCTCCTGAGGCTCCAGTGACCACTGTTCCTGCCCCTCTCCCCTCCGTGGATCTTCCCACTTCATCCAGGCCTGCCTCTGGATAGTGTTCTCTTTGACTGGAGGCCACTCTGTGCAGCTGGGGAAGGTTTGTCATCAACGCCTTGGGTGGTTCCATGAAATTCCGGAGTAAGAACGGGAGCTTTGAGGATGGATTGGACTGTATTTGATGTCAACAGTCTCCTACACTGACTCAGGAATACATTTCGCTTTTGATCATCATCACTGCACCCCGCAACATTGTATACCTGCCACAAATAGACATTCGGTGTAACCCAGATGAGGATGGGTTCCCTCTTGAGTCTGGTTCCTCTCAAGGTTTCTTCCTTATGCCATCTCGGGGAGTTTTTCCTTGCCACAGTCAACACCGGCTTGCTCATCAGGGACAAACTTACTCATAAAGAACATATTCATTTTCAATCACCGGGCTTGGGACCGGCACTAAGAGTGCACTGGCTTGTGCATCCATAATGGCTGAGTTCATTTGGCATATATTTGTAAATTCATATTAGCATGAGCTATAAAGTAACAGTATTCTGTTGGCATGTTCCTTGTCCTGACCTTGACAGTAAGGACATTGAAACCTTGTGCTTCCATTGGTCTTAAACTGAACTGCATTAGCTTTTAAGGCACCGCTATAATACAGTGTATAAGGGAATTAATTAGATAATGGGTTCATTTTTGGTGAGCAGGTTTAAGTAGTTGATAGAACATCATGCAACTTTATACACCTATAGTTAATAATGAATCTTTAGAAGCACCAGAAAGAGGATCATCACACAGAATAAAACAAACATGTAACTACACCACACAATAGATGTACACTTGACATGGTTTATAACTACTATCTATATACAGGCCTATCTTGTCTTGACAAGTGAACCCAACTTAATTCCTTACTTTAATCCATAGCCATTCAATTCAATTCAATTCATTTTTATTTGTATAGCGCTTTTAACAATGAACATTGTCTCAAAGCAGCTTTACAGAAAACAACAGTGAAGGTGAATGGTGTGCGTTTGTCCCTGATGAGCAGCCGTGGCGACAGTGGCAAGGAAAAACTCCCTTAGATGATATGAGGAAGAAACCTTGAGAGGAACCAGACTCAAAGGGGAACCCATCCTCATATGGGTGAAATCAAGAGTTTGGTCATAAATCTTTCAACAATACAGAACAATTTGTGATCATCATAGATCCAGCATCAGCTTCTCCATGCCAGGGCCTTTAAACACTCGGCATCTACTTCTCCATGATCATCCATAGGTCCATAATCTTCACGAGGTGGGACGTGACTGGAGCTGGCCAAACCTCAGGATGCCTCGGGATGGGGAGAGAAAGAGAAGCAGTGGAGAGGAATTAGCGTAGCTGCTGTTCATGATATTAACAGCACAAGTTGATAATGTGCATGTGATCAGATGTTCTGGAGCACAAGGTTGTGATGTGATGTGTGTGATGTGTGTTATGTGTAGGCTTTGCTAAAAAGATATGTTTTTAATCTACACTTAAACTGGGAGAGTGTATCTGAACCCCGAACACTGTCAGGAAGACTATTCCAGAGTTTAGGAGCTAAATGTGAGAATGTTCTACCACCTTTAGTGGACTTTGCTATTCTAGGAACTACTAGAAGCCCAGAGTTTTGAGATCTCAGGGAGCGTGACGGATTGTAGCGTGTTAAGAGACTGGATAGATACATGGGAGCCAAACCATTTAGTGCTTTATAAGTGAGTAGCAGTAGTTTGTAGTCTATTCGAAACTTAATAGGAAGCCAATGTAGGGACGATAAGATTGGGGTTATATGATCGTATTTTCTTGACTTAGTAAGAACTCTTGCTGCGGCATTCTGAACTAACTGAAGCTTGTTTATTAATGATGCAGGACATCCACCTAGTAATGCATTACAGTAGTCTATTCTAGAGGTCATAAACGCATGGACGAGCTTCTCTGCATCAGATATAGATAAGATATTTCTTAGCTTAGAAAACAGAAGTGGGATCAACAGGGTGATGAGAAAAGTAGGCAGGAGTACAAGGAGATGCGGCAGCAGGTTAAGAGGGATGTGGCAAAAGCCAAGGAAAAGGCATATGAGAGCTGTATGAGAAGTTGGACACTAAGGAAGGAGAAAAGGATTTGTACCGATTGGCCAGGCAGAGGGACCGAGCTGGGAAGGATGCACTGCAAGTTAGAGCAGTAAAGGATGTAGAGGGAAATGTGTTGACTAGTGAGGAGAGTGTGTTGAGAAGGTGGAGGAAGTATTTTGAGCAGCTGATGAATGAGGAAAATCAGAGAGAGAGAAGGTTGGATGATGTGGAGTTGGTGAAGCAGGATGTGGATAGGATTAGTAAGGAGGAAGTGAGAGCAGCAATTAAGAGGATGAAGAGTGGAAAGTCGGTTGGACCAGATGACATACCGGTAGAACCGTGGAGATGTTTAGGAGAGATGCAATGGAGTTTTTGACCAGATTGTTTAACAGGATTTTGGAAGGTGAGAATATGCCTGAGGAATGGAGAAGAAGTGTGCTGGTACCGATCTTTAAGCATAAAGGAGATGTGCAGTCTTGCAGTAACTACAGGGGAATTAAGTTGATCAGTCACACCATTAAGTTATGGGAAAGAGTAGTGGAAGCCAGGCTGAGAGAAGAGGTGACCATCTGTGAGCAACAGTACGGTTTCATGCCGAGGAAGAGCACCACAGATGCCTTATTTGCTTTGAGAATGTTGATGGAGAAGTATAGAGAAGGACAGAAGGAATTGCATTGTGTATTTGTGGATTTAGAGAAGGCGTACGACAAGGTGCCAAGAAAGGAGTGGTGGTATTGTATGAGGAAGTCTGGTGTGTCAGAGAAGTATGTGAGGGTGGTGCAGGACATGTATGAGGACAGTGTGACGGCAGTGAAGTGTGCAGTAGGAACGACAGACTGGTTCAGGGTGAAGGTTGGACTGCATCAAGGATCGGCCCTGAGACCTTTCCTGTTTGCAGTGGTGATGGACAGGTTGACGGACGAGGTCAGACAGGAGTCTCCCTGGACTATGATTGCGGATGATATTGTGATTTGTTGTGAGAGTAGGGAGCAGGTTGAGAAGAGCCTGGAGAGGTGGAGATATGCGCTGGAGAGGAGGGGAATAAAACTCAGTAGGAGTAAGACAGAATGCATGTGTGTGAATGAGAGGGAGGGCAGTGGAGTGGTGCGGTTGCAGGGAGAAGAGCTGGAGAAGGTGGAGGAATTCAGGTACCTGGGGTCAACAGTGCAAAGTAATGGAGAGTGTGTTAGAGAAGTGAAGAAAAGAGTGCAGGCAGGGTGAAGTGGGTGGAGAAGAGTGAGAGCAGGAGTGATTTGTGATAGAAGAGTATCTGTGATACATCAGAGTGAAGAGTGAGAGTGAAAGGGAAAGTTTAAAGGACTGTAGTGAGACCTGAGATGTTGTATAGTTTAGAGACAGTGGCATTGAGTAAAAGACAGGAGGTGGAGCTGGAGGTAGCAGAGCTGAAGATGTTGAGGTTTTCGTTGGGAGTGACGACGATGGATAAGATTAGAAATGAGTTTATTAGAGGGACAGCACATGTAGGATGTTTTGGTGACAAGGTGAGGGAGGCGAGATTGAGATGGTTTGGACATGTGCAGAGGAGGGACATGAATTATATTGGTAGAAGAATGCTAAGGATGGAGCCACCAGGTAGGAGGAAAAGAGGAAGGCCAAGGAGGAGGTTCATGGATGTGGTGAGGGAAGACATGCAGGTAGTTGGTGTAAAAGAGGCAGATGTGGAGGACAGGGTGGTATGGAGACGGATGATCCGCTGTGGCGACCCCTAATGGGAGCAGCCGAAAGAAGAAGAAGAAGATATGCCAAATGAGAAGAAGAATGCAGAGAAGAGATTCACTGAAACTAGAGAGATTTATGGAACTTCTATGGGACTTTTTCCATTAAAGAAAGACTTATTTTGGCACCACAACGCTAAATTTAGAAGTTTTTATCTTAACCTTCTTTTTAAAGTTTACTGAAGTATTTTGGTGGACATGTTGAGAAACGTAAAACATTTTCTATTTTGCAATTTATATGTAACAGTTAAAGGCAATTTTAAATCTTACAAAAATGTATTCTAATGTATTAAACTTGTTAGTTTTATTAAATGCTTAGATTATTATAATAAATAGCTGTGAATCCGCCTCCTCTGCTATTTAGACGGGGCTGGTGTATGTAACTATACCCAGGAGGACTCGCTTTATTTAATGTTACATATTTATTTGGTTTAATCCACATTTCTGTTAAACACATTACATTAAAATCATGGTCAGTAATAATTTAACTTATAATCAGCGCTTTTGATGTGAGAGATCAAATATTCAACAATCCTATCTTTAGATCAGAGGTTCCAGCTGTGCATTCAGTCCTATTTAATTTAATGTTAATCAGGTTACTTAAACAAACTTTCTTATATTTCTACATTTTGGTTTCGCTCATAGACAGTTCTGAGAGACAACTCCATGCAGCTAGCAGGCGGTCGGTTAAGTATGTTTGTCTGCTCTCTGGCCTTGGCTCTGGATAGTCACTGGAGAGAGTATGAGAATAACTGCAAGAAATTGTACCCCAGTTGTTTCAATTATCTCTCTTCATTTCTCTTTTTTTATTAACGATAGCAAAAAGGATAAGGTTGATACTCTTGTTGTGGTCAAGTTACAAGTTAATATAATATTACTCTTAGTAACCTCTGACTGTCGAAGGCGTATATCATTAGCTCCTGTGTGAAAAACTATCTTAGAGAACCTATGATGTCATAAAAATTTAAGATGACCTGCTATGTCCGGCACCCTGGCTCCCGGTATACACATGACCCGTGCTGCTGGTGCTCCTAAAGGTCTCCCTACTTTCACGTGCCTCAGAATAGAGTCTCCTATAGCCAGAGCTCAGGTTTCTCAGCGAGTGCTTCACGGAGGAGAGCAAACCTGTTGGACACGTGAAGCGGAGAGGAATGGTGCTCCCGTGGGCAAGCCTTAGGAGTTCTAAGGAGTCGGGGGAACGCTAACTCCATTGTGTGTGTGTGTGTGTGTGTGTGTGTGTGTGTGTGTGTGTGTGTGTGTGTGTGTGTCTTGTGGTGTCCTAAACACATCGAAACAATTAAGTTCTCCATCATCTTTACTTTCTGAGCCTCAGATAAGACATATTAACAGAATTTTTGGGTGACATCAAGAGTGTGATTATAGTCTTTAAACACTACAGAACACTGGAGAATGAGAACTAATATGAGCACTGGAGTGTGTGATTATGACTGATGAACTTTCTACAGTCTTATACAGTCATTATGGTTATAAAACTAGGAGCTACTGAGCAACTCATAAAATATATCAACATCTGAGATCATCATAAATTCAACACCAGCTTCTCCATGCCAGAGCCTTTAAACACTCAAAGAGGTCAAGTGTCCAAACTCCACATGAAGTGGAATCCAAATGGTGCTGGTACGTCTCAGATGGTTCGGAATGTAAATTAAAGGACAGCAGATGAGTCCTATTCAGTTTAGCCTGCAGACTGAGGTCATGTTGTTCTACAGGAGACAGCACTGAGCTAAAAAAAAAAAACACTCCTTATTTTACTAATTGAGTAAATCTGTGGAATTGATTTTATGATAAAACTGCCCAGATCGCAGCCACATGTTTCACTTGCATTCGGTTAATTTAGTGCCTCGCAGAATTGCACATTAATGTTCTGTTTTAAGTGCTAATGTTCTATTTTCGATGGTGCTGAATAATGAGTGTAAAAGATAGTTTGTTAAATTACACAGAATCTCACAGTCACAGGATCTGAACATGCCAGACTCTCATTGCACCGGATTTCATGAGTTTTAGTGTTGGGGATGTGTTTTTAGGACACACACTCTTTATTCAGACTTCTTTTTATTATTGTGAGGTCATATTTTCTCTTGTTGGGATTATTAATATTTATGCAGAACTAACAAGAAGTCACCCATACATCTGTGTGATGTTTCCCTGAGGCGAATAATCCATAAATATTTATGGTTTCAAACAGCTATTAAAGGTGACATGAGCCTTTCAGTACTAATTCCAAACAAGTGGCTTTAAAACTCTGACTGTACTGACGGATATCCAGCATCCCATCACCTGTGTTTTTTTCTGATCAGTGCATGTGACCTTCAAACTGTCTAATGGATAAACAAATGAACAGTACAACAGTGTAACAGTAGAAAATTGGAAGTGCATCTCTGTGTGCTGCTTTAGAGGGAATGAAGTCAGTTTATGATGAAATCTATACATAATTATACTTTCTGAAGGAAATCTGTAAATCTGTCTTATCTGAGGCTCAGAAAGTAAAAATGATTGAGAACTTAACAATTGTTTCAATGTTTAAGACACCAAAACACACACACACACACACACACACACACACACACACACACAGTGAATACATACACAAACAACACTTTTATCACTTGGTCCTTCTTTAGATTTTTAACCCTGCTAGTATATTAAAGCTCACTTTGTATAATATCTGTATTTGATTAAGGTTTTTTTATTTTATTTTATTATTATTATTTACTTCAGTTTTTTCTTTTTTTATATCTCATCATAATTAACTAGTGCTGTTCTGAGACTATGACCTATACTACAAGAAATTCAAGCAGCACCTTCCCGAGTGGGATGGATACCGTCCCGCCCTAACAGGCCAGCCTTGCCCTCAAAATTGCTCCAATTATCTATGAAGCCCACATTGTTTTTGGAGCACCACTCAGACATCCAGCAGTTCAGTGACGATAACCTGCTGTCCACAACCACGTCGTATTGGGATGGGGTCAGAGCATGTTACTGCATCGGACATTGCCTTCACTTATTCACACACCTCTATAATATTACTCTTAGTAACCTCTGACTGTCGAAGGCGTATATCAGGGGTCTCCAATCTTTTCCAGAAAGGGCCGGTGTGGGTGCAGGTTTTTCTTCCAACCAAGCGAGTCCACACCAAATTCTACTTGTTCAAATCTAATGATCGTCATTGTAAATGACTATCAGGTGTGACCATTGATTGGTTGGAATGAAAACCTGCACCCACACTGGCCCTTTCTGGAAAAGATTGGAGACCCCTGGCGTATATCATTAGCTCCTCTGTGAAAAACTATCTTAGAGAACCTATGATGTCCTAAAAATCTAAGATGACCTGCTATGTCCGGCGCCCTGGCTCCTGGTATACACATGACCCGTGCTGCTGGTGCTCCTAAAGGTCTCCCTACTTTCACGTGCCTCAGAATAGTCTCCTATAGCCAGAGCTCAGGTTTCTCAGCGAGTGCTTCACTGAGGAGAGCAAACCTGTTGGACACGTGAAGCGGAGAGGAATGTTGCTCCCGTGGGCAAGCCTTAGCGTTAGCTTTGGCTGCCGAGCCGTCACCTATTCGCCCCGCTGCGAGGGCTCTAATGCAGGAGTCGGGGGAACGCTAACTCCATTTTGTGTGTGTGTGTGTGTGTGTGTGTCTTGTGGTGTCCTAAACACATCGAAACAATTAAGTTCTCCATCATCTTTACTTTCTGAGCCTCAGATAAGACATATTTACAGAATTCTTTTCAGAAAGTTTAATTATGTACAGATTTCATCATAAACTGTTTTCATTCCCACTAAAGCAGCACACAGAGATACACGTTTAATTTTCTACTGTTACACTGTTGTACTGTTCATTTGTTCATCCAGACTTTTCCCCTGCAGAACCTGGACTGCTCTCATACTCACTAATTCTCTCTAGACTCAGAGTGTTAACTAACTTACACTAACACTCAAATAAAATCGCAAGAGGAAGACTGACAATACATTTCACACTGGACAATATGGATGCTCTTCATATCAGAGAAATCTTATAGATCATATCCCCCACCTTTCTGTAATTTGAAAAAAAAAAAAATTTTTTTGTTTGTTTGTTGATTTTGCACTTTCACTGGGAATGACCTCTGCTTACTGTCTTAAAACTGGAAAAAAGCACTTCCTGCTAGTCCTCTCTTTTTGTGTTTGCAGAAATTGAGGTGTATATAAGAAGCTTATTCCTGACTTAATTTTTTTACAAAATTTGCATGTGTCTTTATTCTTTGTTTCTGACAATCATCTTCCAATCAAAGCATCTAAATGTGTAATTCCAAATCA
Source organism: Silurus aristotelis (assembly GCF_946808225.1). Lineage (NCBI taxonomy): Eukaryota > Metazoa > Chordata > Actinopteri > Siluriformes > Siluridae > Silurus > Silurus aristotelis. Next base: position 755,830 of record NC_139576.1, read on the forward strand.
CAATTTGATTTACCTTTTTATTTTTATTTCTTCTAGTTTTTGATTCGAGTCTTCTATTCGAAGCCATTCATGCCGGATCTCCGCATCGGTGTCATAACGGCGAGCTGGATCTTCATGTGAGTGAAAAGTCCTCAGGAGCCAAAGCTGGTAAGTAGTGTGGGTGTGGAAGTGAGATCATGTTTGTTTTCAGTGAGACACTCATGTGTGAAGAAAGCTCAGTGAACTTGGTGTCCATGATGAAATCGCATATGTTGTAAAGCACGTGGTCAGAACAGCAGTCACAGGAGGATGTTTTTTGGCACACTGTCTTATGAAGGCTGGTGCTCCCTGTGACTGTGCATGCAGCCTCGTGCTGCCATCTGTTCCCATGTTACAAAAGTAGCCTGGACATTTTTTGCTACCACCTCGTACATGCTTCTTCATTTACACATGAGTAATATTTCACATCGATGACTAAACAAAATACAGTTAAACAGAATGAAGTAATACATTCATCATTCACTTCCATTACTAATGCCTAATTTATCAATTCTTTTTTTATACAAGAATAACATCTATTTAAATATGAATATAGCAACATAACCTAACATATTACTGTACATCTACATCTTGTACAAGTTCTTCTGGAAGATCTCTGTCCCAGATGGAAACCTCTGTTAAAGAAGAGAAAGTGAAGACCTGTCAGGTCGTTTTGTCTGTAAATTAATATCAAGTTTAAATGTTAAATAAAAAATGTCAGGTCTATGTGAATTTTACAAAACATTACTTTACCACCAGTAGCAGATGAAACTAAGCTTGTCGTTGCAGCGTCTGTTCTCCCAGACATGTGTCTTAATGTTGCGAGCTCCACAGTAGTAGTTTTGAGTGGGACACAAGGACAGTGATTTTGGCGGCTCCAATTTCTCCACGTTCAGGAAGAACCATTTTCTGTTGAGGAAGCGCAGGCCTGTCCAGACACTGTCAGTAGAGGATTTAGCACCTTCAGATTCAATCGCACTTGGGTTTGCTACAGAGAATGGGTAGAACAGGTCAGAATAATGCATCCTGCAGTAATTATGAGCATCTTCCCAGGTCATATTTATGTTAATGAAGATCACAATTCTGTAGCACACGGAAGGGGCAGGATCACTGCAGTCATCACTTGTCCAGCCATATGTGTTCATTTGAACACAATCAGAGCTGGCTTGGTACAGATCATCACGTTTATATCTCGCCTGTTCCCATTTGAAGAAATTAGCTGGTTCTCCTCCAGACCACTGCCACGTTTCTGGGATGGATTCATTTCTCTTCAGCCCAATCCAGCTCGGTCCACTCTGTACAGCTCTCTGGAATTCATCTTCACTAGTGATGCTTGCCAGGTCCTTGTAGGTTCTTCTGCAGTACTTTTGTGCATCTGACCAGTTCATGCACTGTGAATTGTAAATATACTGTCTCAACAAACCTGCAGTCATCTCACAAATTACCAGAAGGAGGAGCAAAGAAACAGATGAACTCATTTGACGCTGGAATGCCCTTGAGCTCTGTAGATCTTTACTCAGGAACACAAGAGCTGAGTTCAGTGTTTAGCATGAACATCCAGGAGAACCTTTTATGGAGTGCTGTTTATCCTGGGCCGTCCTTTCAGCTGCATCTGTACGTCCTTTTTTCAAACAACATCTCAAGTTTCATGTACAACTTTTTTTGTTTACTTTTAACTTCATTAATGAAATACAAAATGATGACATTTTCTATTAATTAACAGTAATAATGATAATGATTAATAATAAAAGTATAAAGTATTTTTTTTATAATTTTATCTGTAATTGTAATCTGTGAACATCATAAGGATCTACAGAGACTCGTAGTTTAGACAGCAGATTTTGGCTGAAATCTCTATTATCAGTTGTGCTGTACAAAGTGAAACATTTATTTATTTGCTTTGAGTCAGTTTGGGACTGTAGGGAATCTAAAATGACCTTCCTGATAAAGAAAACCAGAGAATTTGAATCGATTTTGAATGGATTTAACCCTGGATTTACTCTGTGGTTTTTGTGAGAATGGAGCTGATGTTTAAATGTTTAAAGCTATGACAGTGTGAAGTTCACATCTCCTACACGTGTATCTGAAACAACAGAAGCTGCAGTGAGAAGCTGCATTTCCTTTAAGTTCTAGACAAGTTACATCATTACAGCAGAATTCTGTAAGTCGCATAATGATAATATTAATAATATGTTTAAAGAACTTTCATGATTGAATCTTTAAATCAATGAATCTTTCAAATAAAAATGATTGTGAAATCACATTGATTTTAATTAGACACTTTTACTTTTAAACATTTGAAATTGAAATCACATCACATGCCTTATGGTTACTTCTTTTTTAACATTCACAACAATCACATTCACATTTCTATTTATCTTTAATCACTGCACTACAGGGGGAAGGGGAGCTCAGTGGGTAAAATGTTGGACTTCTGTCTAGAAGATCATGAGCTGAAATCCACCACCACTAAGCTGCCACTGATGGGCCCTTGAGCAAGGCCCTTAACTTTCACCTGCTCAGTTGTATGAATGAGATAATTGTAAGTGATTCTGGTTAAAAGCATCTGCCAAATGTAATAGATGTAAATCTCATAAACTTCTGCACAGCTGCAATACAAATCATCATTTATTTCTATTGTTTTATAAATGTAATAAATACATGATATAAATACAGTATGTTTTTTTTAAATCATTTTTTAAAGGTATTTAACCTCAATGCACATGTTTTGTCCTTCTGTAAGGTCTACACGTGTCTCAAACTCAGTATTCAGGTGTGAACTGGTTTGTAATAATTCCATTAGATTAATTGTACATGAAACTTGGGACGGTTTCTGCTCTGCCTAAAAGTTCCTCCTTCTTACTGTTTAGATGTTATTGAATAAAGATCAAATAATAAACTAAGTTTATTTATAATATATTTGACTCATTTGGTTTGCAAAGAAACCTACTACAACTGGGTTGAAATTTGACTGCTGTGATTTAAAGGACACTGGAGTACTGCATGTGTATCTTCTGCTGCTGAAGGTGGTGAAAAGTTCACCTTGGAAATCACCCTCAAGCCCTAAAGTGTTTTTTTTTCTTTGTTTATGTAGTGAGTGAAACTTTCCCTTACAATTCCTAGTACAATTGTTTTTTAATTTGTTTTCTGCACTTGGAGATATTTTGTATTTTGCTCTTGAAGAAGATTTGCTAAATAACAGTGTAAATGTGGAAATATATATTTGCTTGGTTCGTTCTTCAAAACTAACAATAAAATAAAATCAATATACGCATGATGGAGTGATCTCACCACATTATCTGTGTAAAGCTGCTCAGAGACAATGATTATTGTAAAAAGTGCAATAAATAAATATGTATTTGATTATTTTAGCATTTAAGTACTAACTTTCTTAAAATGTAAATGTGTTTGATTATTTACTAGACAGTAACATAATGAACAAATACACAGAGATTTGATTTCTCGCTCTGTAACATCATTTACCTTCAACAGAATTGAATTTGCATTTGGTTTGCAAAAAAACTTCCAAATGTTCAGTAATGTAGCAGCTGTGATTTCAGTGACACGTGAGACACCAGTGGAGAGGACGGACACATGCAAATGTTCTGCAGCAGTTTTTAACAAGGACAAACCCAGACAAATCCAAAAGGTCAGCTGGAAAGTCACATGTAAGGAACAGAGTGTTAGTCTGTAGTGATGATCCATGAAGTTCCTGAGCAACTCAAGACCTTTGAGGAAGGATTTGGACTGGAATTAATATCAACAGCTACAATGTGCTCAGGACCACAGTTTACATGAACAGTTCTGCATGTAAGCATCACCACTGAACACTTTATAACCTCAACACTGATGGAACTGTAATGATGGACTTTTAGTGATCAGGTTCCCCTTTGCATCTGGTTCTTTTCAAGGTTCCTTCCTCATGAAGTCTCAGGGAGTTTTTTCTTCACCACAGTCACCACTGGATCATTCATTAGAGATAAATTTATAATTATAAGGAACAAATTTACAGACACTAAACTTATATATATTTTTTATACAACTTTATAACCTCGTCGTCTGTGTAAAGCTGTTTTGAGACCTTTAGTCCATTGAGATCTTTAGGTTGGAAAATGTCAGTTGATGGTTTATAGACCAAAAGAGATGAATACAGATTTTAGAATCTTGAAGTGTATTTCGGAATCTAAAGTAGAACAACCCTGCGGCACCTTTCATGGAAGATAATGTTTTCCAGGAGGTGCTTTATCCCGGGCAAAGTAGTGCGAGAGGAGTTAGGCTCCAATCTCAAAACAAGGCTTTCCAACATAGTCATTTCTGATTCCAGATTAAAAAAAAGAATTGATTCCTTTAAAAAAAAAAAAAAACAGTTCTTGAAATCATCCCACATGGAGAAACAAGATGTTGTTTTTGCCATGCAACCCCAGGATTTATTACACTTTAGCACTGATGTTTTTTTAGATTTGCCCTCCAAGTGCAACTATTTCCAGTTCAGTGTATGCAGGCAGTCACATCCCCTCTGGTGGCGACCAGCTGCCAGGAGGATAAAGCCATATATGTTCAGTTGGCTTGTGTATGATGGTATTTTCAGGCCACGCAACCTCAAGTGGTGAAATGATCCGTTTATATTTTGATTGTTCCAATAAAACACTTCTGGAGGCTAAATGCAACATCACAAGTTGATGAAGTGTATCCAAGGGCCTGCAGTGAGGAATTCTTCAAGATGTTTTTATAGACCTTTTTACATTCTGTCATTCTTTAGTGGGTCCACAGCGTGCATTGACCTTCAAAACTGACCTGACGACAGCTGTAGTATTAATAATCATAATAATAATCATAATAATAATAATAATAAAAGCATTGGTTATTAGTTTGTACCTAATTTATTATCAATGCAACATTATGACTATTTACAGTACATGCAAAGCATTTACCTTGCATTAGCCATTAGCTTTTCTTCGCTGAGAGCTTCAAATCATTCAACTTTTATATTCAGGGCCTCAAGTGATCCTTTACTTAAATCACAGTAGTAACTAATAGCAGTAGGACTCTCGGTTAAATAGCTTGATATTTGATGAAGCATGAATTTTTTCTATACACTGATTTCCAAATATATGCACTACAGGGACATGAATAGTCATTTGTGTTAAGGCTGATGCAGTATTCTCTCATTGTCATATATGAAGGTTCAGTGTGTTTTCAGCCAGAGTTTTCTCCAAAGTTAGATCACAAACCCTTTATGTAGATTTCCAGGTACAACTGCAATCTTTTAATCAAGAAACTCCCACAAAAGGGTTTTGTGAATGAGAGCTCAGTGGGGAAACTCGACCCTGCAGTTCTGGCTTGTTGAAATGCAAAAGCTGCAATCCTGCAGTATCAATCCGTCTTATTGTTTCCTTTAACATGGCTAATGGAACGCTTTATCACATAATTATCACTTCAGAAAAAACATTCAGGAGTCTCATTATAAACCGTTTATACGGCTGACGTTCTTATTGTATATTATTATGCCATTATTATTATTCCATTCTCCACAATAATGTCCTCTGTGATTGCCCCAGCAGCTTGTGCTCAGCAGATAAGCAGCAATAATCAGCAATAATCTCCTGCTGCCTGTTCAAATGAGGAGGTTTTTATGGAAAATATTACCTCGTATAAAAAGGAAACATCATCTGCGCTGTATTTCAGAGAGGAATGAAGCCGTTCGGTGGGAAATCGGTTCAATGAACATTTTATTCCCTGCTGCTGACGTGAACACACATCAGCTTACAGAACCGATATAACAGATGGATTTGGAATGTGGTGCAAAATTAAGCTGCTTTTAGAAACATTTAACCATAACCTCTTTAATTAGTGCATTGTGTACGGTTGTTGAGTTGTTCGGAATCAAATGACCAGCAGAAGTGCAGCAATAAAGGAACAGTATCTAATATCCCTGTAACAGAAGTGGAAATAGTAATATAATATTCTACTCAAGTCAAAGTTCTGTTACTTCACTGAAACTTGACTTGAATTACAAATAAATAAAGTTCATTTAAAGTTTTGCTCAGAGTTGAACTTTTTGATTCAAGTGTACTTCAGAAAGGACAAGGGGATATAAATCCGTCTCCAGCTCCATCTTTCTTTCTTGTTTAACGCATTGGTTCTCCACCCATCAATCTATCAGTTTCCAAAACATGTTCCAAAACCCTGCATTATTTTTATTTAATTATAATTTTTTATGATTTAAAATGTAGTTAAGACAAAACATACTTAAGTAAAAGTAAAATTACAGATTCTAAAAAGTAGAAGTACACATGTTCTAAATTTAATTCTTTACTTTCCACCTCTGCAGAAGAAAAGAAGAAACCAGACCACCTTTTGTAGATCCTAATGTTCTCTCAGTATGTTTAGTTTTTTTAATGTGAAATCTTGGACGACTCGCTGGTGTTGGATGGATGACTTTTAATAGGTGCTTTATTAATAGAAACTTAACTAATGTCTACAAATAACATTTCTCCAGTAGCGGGCTGTGCATTTGGTACCTGGGCCTTCAGTGTGTCAGGGAACTCAGGCGACTGGGTGAGTGGATGGGAGGACCCAAATGCAGGATGCACACAGGGTTATGGGGAAAACAGACTTTAATATATAAAGTATAGCAAAGGGGCAAAGGCAAAAACACAGTCGGACAGGGTAATACAGGGAGAACCAAAACCAAAATCCAAAACAGTGCGAAACATCCATTAACCTGCAAACTAAGCAATACAGGGCAGGGCAAAAACACAAACCAAAAAAACAGTCCAAAGTCCAAACCAGGTAACTAGGGAGACAGAGAAGAACAGGGAACAGGTTCAGGGTAAGGATCAGGATCAGGGTAAGGATCAGGGTACAGCGCAGGCAGGATGGCAAGAATAATCTCAGAGGTTAGGTAGCCGGTAAAATAATCTGGCCCCGAGCTAAAGTCTTGGTTGTCCTTAAATACGGGGAAGCGTGGGAAAAACGGCAAGATGGCCGCCGACCCGGAAGTGCTCACAGGGGAACCGGAAGTGCGCGCAGAGTGCCCGGTAGATCCTGAACCATCTCCAGACGGCCTTGCTGTGTCCGACGTCCCGGGAGTAAGAGGGAGCAGACCAAAAAGGCAAGGCTTAGCAATTCGCCCTGGGTGGGTTGATGGGGTCTGGTGGAGGAAAATGTTGGAAAGACACAATAATTCTGGGGCACGAGGCAAGTGAAGTGCCAGCAACGGACACAGAGGGGCTTGAGGCGAACTGCTATGGAATAGAATGCTTTGGAGGTCAGGAAAGGCCAAACAAAGTGTGAAGTAAGCCTCCAGGTGGCTGCTCCAAGCACTTTCTGGCCGATGTGATGAGGCGGAGAGATGCCCCCTGCGGAGGTCTGAGGCGGAGCGACACCCTCTGCAGAGGTCTGAGGTGGAGGACGCCCTCTGCGGAGGTCTGGACTTTGTTGTCAGCAAAACCCGGGGGTGGAGCAATGTAGTCAGCAAGGATTGCACCCTCGGTGGGACTCTGGAGCGTAGCGGCGCCCTCGGCGGGACTCCGCAGCTGCTTGGGGGCATGCTGGGCAGGGCAGACAGGCATAAAGGTGATCTCTGCAGGTTGGAGAAACGGGGCGACTTCACCAGTCAGGCAGGAAGGCTGAGGTTGGGCAGCCCCCCAGCAGAGTTTAGGTGCTGGAGAGACAGCCATTTCAGGAGGTTATTCAATATCATTTGGTTTGCCACTGACTGTTCATGACGCACCCGAAAATACTCATCTCTCTGCTGGGGGCTGAGAGATGAGTCCAAAATCAGTCCAGGGTCTTAACAGCGGAGAACAAACCCTTTCCCGGGCTGAGACACGCTAGCTAGCTTCAGGGTTGGCCGACCTCCTCACCATGTCTAGCTTTTCTTCAAAATGGATTTTTAAGTGTCTAAGACCAAATCAGTTTTCTTTTCCTCCATAGGTATAAAAAAGTCTAACTCAGATGTATTAACATGTGCAGAGCTACAAACGTGTTTTACCAGTCGAACTCAGCTGTAACAGTTTCCCTCTGACCAACCAATCAGAGGATGGAACAATGCTGATGCAATTCTGGGCCAGCGAGCTGCCCTGCAAGGAGAATCTCGTTGGTAATATTCTCTAAGGTAAAAAGTCCAGCAGTACTGATTCTGAAGGTTCTGGGCAGATTAGATTCACATGGCAGCACATAGAGGCTGAAATCTGATTGGACAAAAAATCTAACATCCACATCCACGTACTGGAAGCAGTGCAGCCGAGAGAAACACTACGACATGAAGAGAAGAAACTGATGGGAATAAATTAATAAAATTTTATAAAACACATTTTCAAATTTATGTTTTGAAGGATTTACTGACCCTGACTGCCCACTAGTCCATTCTTAAATCTCTGGAGTATAAACCAATCAGCACGTACTACCTGAATGACACCACAGACTCCAACATGGCCACCCTTCATACTGATTACTTCACATCTATTCACAATCACACACTCTTACAGCTGCATTGGTTCAGATCACTGTGGAATGCACACTAAGCTGCTTTTCTCTTGTTTCTTGTTTGATCTCGACCTGTTTTACAGTGTGTTTTAAGCCTGTTCATTGATCGCCTGCATGCATTGTCAGTGTGTTTAATAAATCTTAATCTGCATTGAAATATTGCACTTTTAACAGTGCAGTTTGTCCCAAAGCAGCTTTACAGAAATAGATTTCTGCATCAAATGATTCCCTATAAGTTTATCCCTAATGAGTGAATCAGTGATGGAGGTGATGATGGGAGGAAAAAACTCCCTGAGATGGTACAAGGCAGTAACCTTGAGAGGAACCAGACTCATATATTTTATAGTCATATAGTACTTTATATTTTATACTTATATTTTATAGTTATGCTTTTACACTTATAATTTTATTTTGTTATTATTTATTTTTTGTATTCTATTTACATGTTGGACATTTGTTAAAAAGCATTTCACTGCATGTCATATTCTGTGTGAATGCAAATGTGACAAACAAAATTTTATTTAAATTTCAAGGATCTTCAGGCTGTTCATGTGGAGAACATGCTCATCATCTGCAAGCAGTTTTTATTTGAGAAAAAGTCAAAAGCAGGGCCTCAGGATGAGTACAGGTACACTGACATTATATGTCACTCTCAGTGTTGTTCTCATTCCTGATACTTCTCACCTGGCCTGGTCCTTTGTAAGGATTGATGGAATCTTCATGGCTGTAAAATAAGTGTAAGTGTGTGTGTGTGTGTGTGTGTGTGTGTGTGTGTGTGTGTGTGTTTTGTTGAAGTTCGATAGTAAGATTCGATAGTTTTACCCGTTCTGTATTATTATTATGTTAGACTGCTATGGTCTAAGTCTTTTCTGTGTGTTTGGTGGTGTTTGTTTATATTAATTGTGTTTATCCTCTCCTCCCAAGGTTGAGCTCCACCCCTGCACACCTGTGGCCTTATACGCACTGATGCTTTGGGTTTAAATTAAGACAGGAGAGCATTAGATGAGGATTCTAATCTGATTTGGTGCAACCTCACAACACAACAAATAATCATCCACGGCAGAAGCTACTCGACCTCGCGCGGAAAGCAAGTGGGGGCTAGTGCTAGGCTAAAAGCTAACCCTAGCCGGCCTGCTCTTCCATCTCTACTTCTGGCAAATGTCTGCTCCCTGGACAATAAATCAGCAGGCATTCAAGACCAGCTCGAAAGCAGGTGAGAACCTGGCCAGCAGGATCCATGTCTGCTCTCCAGGACTGCTTTGAATGCACTGACTGGAACATGTTCAGTGAAGATGCAACCAACAGCGATTTTATCAATTTGGAGGAGTACACGTCAACAGTGACCAGCTACATCTGCAAGTGCATTGATGACTTATCTCCAAGACATCACTACACGCTCCAACCAGAAGCCGTGGATGACCGCCAAGGTGCGTGCGCTGCTAAAAACAAGAGACTCCGCCTTTAGAGCAGGAGACAAGACGGCCTTAAAGACAGAAAGGGCCAAACTGTCCCGTGCCATCAGAGAGATGAAGCGTGCACACGCCAAGAGAATTCACGACCACTTCCAGGACAGCAGAGACACCCAGCACATGTGGCAGGGCATCCAGGCGATTACGAATTACAAGACAATGTCACCTGCTTGTGACCGTGACGCCTCCCTCCAGATGTGCTGAACGACTTCTACGCCCAGTTTGAGGTACAGAACAACGTGAAGGCGAGGAAGACCATCCCTCCTTCCACTGACCAGGTGCTCTGTCTAACCACAGCTGAAGTGAGAAAAACTCTATGCAGAGTTAACCCACGGAAGTCTGCTGGACCTGACAACATTCCTGGCAGAGTGCTCAGGGAATGTGCAGAACAGCTAGCGGATGTCTTCACGGAGATCTTCAACATCTCCCTAAGCAGCGCCATTGTTCCTATGTGCCCCAAGACTATGACCATCGTTCCCATGCCGAATAAGTCTACTGTCTCCTGCCACAATGACTATCGTCCTGTCACGCTCACATTCATCGTGATAAAGTGCTTCGAGAGGCTCATTATGAGGCATGTCAAGACCCAGCTTAGACCCTCACTGGACCACATGCAGTTTGCATATCGTCCAAACTGCTCTATGGATGATGCCCTCACCCACCTGGACAACAAGGACTTATACGTACGAATGCTGTTCATATACTTCAGCTCAGCATTTAACACAATCATCCCTCAGCACCTGATTGAAAAGCTGAGCCTACTGGGCCTGAACACCTCCCTCTGTAACTGGATTCTGCAGTTCCTGACTGGGAGACCTCAGGGCTGTGTGCTCAGTCCACTGCTGTTCACTTTGCTGACTCACGACTGTGTAGCAATGCACAGCTCAAATCACATCATCAAGTTCACAGAAAGCAGTTCCGAAGCATTCGGACCGCCACATCTAAACTGTGCAACAATTTCTTCCCTCAAGCCATCAGGTTTCTCGACGCAGAACTGAACTGAACACACACACACACACACACACACACACACACTCACTGTGTGACTGATCTGTACAACCTGGACTCAACACACACTAGTACTCACTTCACACACCCATGTCTTTAGCACCACTCACACTACATCACTTCATTACCATAAACTGTTTACATGCCGTTTTTGCATGTTTTCTGGATTGCTGCTATTTGCTCTTTTGCACAACATTTTGTTTGCATTTTTGCTACGTTTCACTTTGTCTCTTTACAACAGGTTTACTGGCGGTGCTATTTTGTGTTTTGTGTAACCATTGCTGTTTACAGCACACACTCCAACAAGCTGAAATACTCTGAGTAAACAAACCTCCATCAAAAAGATCACAACGCTTCCATACATTAATCCTACCAGAGGTTTTCTATGAATCATAGCGGGGGAAGGGGTAGCCTAGTGGTTAAAATGTTTGACTTCTAAATGAAAGGCTGTGAGTTCAAACCCCGGCACCACCAATTTGCCTCTGTGGGCCCTTGAGCAAGGCCACGAACCCTCAACCTTTAGTTGAATACAATGACAAAATGTAAGTCGCTTCTGCCAAATGCCATAAATGTAAATGAATCAGAGACACTGGTGATGTGAACAAGCTTCTCCCAAATGTAGCGCTTTTCCCTGAAGCTCTTCAGAGTTCCCTCTACTATCCCTCTACTACATTTGATCACATGCACATTATCAACTTGTGAATCATGAACAGCAGCTACGCTAATTCCTCTCCACTGCTTCTCTTTCTTTCCCCATCCCGAGGCTTCCTGAGGTTTGGCCAGCTCCAGTCACCTCCCACCTCATAAAGATTATGGACCTTTTGAAGAAATAGATGCCAAACTCGCAAACATCCCGAACCATCTAGAGACGTGCCAGTACTCATGTTAGTTCTCACTCTCCTGTCAAGTCAAGTCAAGTCAAGTTTATTTGTATAGCGCTTTTCACAACAGACATTGTCTCAAAGCAGCTTTACAGAAATCAACGGTGAAGGTGAATGGTGTGTGTTTATCCCTGATGAGCAGCCGTGGCGACAGTGGCAAGGAAAAACTCCCTTAGATGATATGAGGAAGAAACCTTGAGAGGAACCAGACTCAAAAGGGGAACCCATCCTCATATGGGTGACATCAAGAGTTTGATCATAAATCTTTCAACACTACAGAACACTGGAGAGTGAGAACTAACATGAGCACTGGAGTATAAGATTATAAGTGATGATCTTTCTACAGTCTTTGATATAAAACTAGGAGCTACTGAGCTCAACATTTGTGATCATCACAGATCCAGCATCAGCTTCTCCATGCCAGAGCTTTTAAACACTTCAGGAAGTCCAATGTCAAAACCACACATGCAGTGGGATCCAATTGGCACTGGTACGTCTCTAGATGGTTCAGAATGTTTGCGAGTTTGGCATCTACTTCTTTAAAGTCCATAATCTTCATGAGGTGGGACGTGACTGGAGCTGGCCAAACCTCAGGAAGCCTCGGGATGGGGAGAGAAAGAGAAGCATTGGAGAGTGTTCTGTACTGTTGAAAGATTTATGATCAAACTCTTGATGTCACCCAAATGAGGATGGGTTCCCCTTTTGAGTCTGGTTCCTCTCAAGGTCTCTTTCTCATAACATCTAAGGGAGTTTTTCCCTGTCACAGTCGCCACGGCTGCTCATCAGGGATAAATGCACACCAATCAAATCAAATCAAATAAAACATTTTTATTTATCACATACGCATACATACAGGGTACGACATGCAGTGAAATGCTTTATACGACGGTCCGGCATGAGGGGAATAGGGTGGGGAGAAAGGAAAAAAAAGCAGATAAATAAAGTATAAAAACTATACAAAATAAAATATAAGGTATAAAGGATATATAAAGATATGTATGTAAACAAAGAAAAAATGTATATACAAAGAAAATCCTTATGGCAGTGGACAGTGAAACAGTAAACAATGTGTACCAAAGTGTAAACAATAAACAATTTTAGTGGTGGGTTGTCCATAAAGTGTCCGTGTGCAGAATGGTGTGGTGTAAAGTGTCCGTGTGCAGAATGGTGTGGTGTAAAGTGTCCGTGTGCAGAATGGTGTGGTGTGAAGTGTCCATAAAGTGTCCGTGTGCAGTATGGTGTGGTGTAAAGTGTCCATAAAGTGTCCGTGTGCAGTATGGTGTGGTGTGAAGTGTCCATAAAGTGTCCGTGTGCAGTATGGTGTGGTGTAAAGTGTCCGTGTGCAGAATGGTGTGGTGTAAAGTGTCCGTGTGCAGAATGGTGTGGTGTGAAGTGTCCATAAAGTGTCCGTGTGCAGTATGGTGTGGTGTAAAGTGTCCGTGTGCAGTATGGTGTGGTGTAAAGTGTCCATAAAGTGTCCGTGTGCAGTATGGTGTGGTGTAAAGTGTCTGTGTGCAGAATGGTGTGGTGTGAAGTGTCCATAAAGTGTCCGTGTGCAGTATGGTGTGGTGTGAAGTGTCCATAAAGTGTCCGTGTGCAGTATGGTGTGGTGTAAAGTGTCCATAAAGTGTCCGTGTGCAGTATGGTGTGGTGTGAAGTGTCCATAAAGTGTCCGTGTGCAGTATGGTGTGGTGTAAAGTGTCCGTGTGCAGAATGGTGTGGTGTAAAGTGTCCGTGTGCAGTATGGTGTGGTGTGAAGTGTCCATAAAGTGTCCGTGTGCAGTATGGTGTGGTGTAAAGTGTCCGTGTGCAGTATGGTGTGGTGTAAAGTGTCCATAAAGTGTCCGTGTGCAGAATGGTGTGGTGTAAAGTGTCCGTGTGCAGTATGGTGTGGTGTAAAGTGTCCATAAAGTGTCCGTGTGCAGTATGGTGTGGTGTGAAGTGTCCATAAAGTGTCCGTGTGCAGTATGGTGTGGTGTAAAGTGTCCGTGTGCAGAATGGTGTGGTATATAATAAATAAATATAAAGTGCACTTTGCTGTGCAAGTCCAGAGTTTAAAGTGACATGGTGCGAAAGGTGAGATCTGTACAGAGAAGAAGTGTGATGATGGAGAGAATGGACCAGCTTTTAGATCCTGGGTGTTTCCTGGTTTAAGCACCAAATGGCCTGCGGGAAGAAGCTCCTCCTCATCCTCTCTGTGTTCGCTTTCAGGGAGCGGAAGCGTTTCCCTGAACGCAACAAAGAGAAGAGTCCATACATCATTCACCTTAACTGTTGATTTCTGTAAAGCTGCTTTGAGACAATGTCTGTTGTGAAAAGCGCAATAGAAATAAACTTGACTTGACTATAATATTTGAAAGGAATCCATAATTTAGATTTTTGAAGAGGATTAAGGATACAGGAATATAAAGGAACCACTAATAGTGCACCAGTTAGCAATATTGAAGACAGGACCCTAGATGATGAAGAGAGATTGAACTCCAGAGTTCAGTGTACCAGTATCAGATGAATCACTCTTCATGAAGATTAAAAAACTCGACTTTGAGAATCAACAACCTCTTAATCAATACTCAGAATAACATGCTACACATGCTTTTCCTCCATCATTAGACGTATAAAGGAGTTGGTGTCGAATCTACAATTATCACAGATGATGAGCTCCACATCTCCAACTGACTGTAGAAAGGACATTCCTCATAATCACAGACTCCAGTGTTTGTGATATTTTTCTCTCTCTTTCTTGTGTTTGTAATGTTTTATTGATTTATAACCAAAATCTTGGTGTCACCCAGATAAGGTTCTCTCTCTTGAGTCTGGTTCCTGTCAAGGTTTCTACCTCATACCATCTAAGGGGGTTTTCCTTCACCACAGTCGCCCCAGACTTCATCATCAGGGACAAACACACATCATTCACTTATATTTACATATTATTTCTAGAATTCTTACATTCAGTAAAGCTGAATAAAGCAGGAAGTGGATCAGATGGAAACAGGAAGTAAATACTCAGGTCCCATTCAAAAAATCAGTGACACTATTCATTCAGCATCCAGCACAAGAACAACTTTCATGTGAAGAAGTAATGTGGAGACTGTTTAATGCAGAAGCTACAGTTTTCTGCTGCCGATCGGGACACCCTCATCACCACTTCAAAGGAAATAGAAAGCATTTATAAGGAAGACTTTATTATTGTTATTATTCGCAGTCATTGTCAGGAATAATCTCCTGCCGCCTATGTTTCACGTTTCATGAAAGTGATTCTACATTATAAAATAGCAAAATGGCATCTGCTGTAATGTGCTGAAAGAAATCAATCTGTTTGGTAAAGCTGCTTTAAACCGCAACCGTTTCTTCCCCTGGAACACACAGCTGTTCCACACCCCACACTCCTCACCGTTCCACACCCCACACTCCTCACCGTTCCACACCCCACACTCCTCACCGTCATTATTGATTATTTAAATGTTTTTTTTTTATGTTGTGCGGATTTAAAAGCTTTAGGCAGTTTTAGTCTCACTGTACACTATTACTGTAATCCATGTCATCTTCGACTTCTGCTGGCCAGTGAGAGTAAACATGCAGCCTGCTGTTCTGATCATTACATCATCAAATGAGAATCGGTTCCCCTGCTAAGTTTAGTTTCCTCCTAATCCTCCTCCTTCCTCAGATTGATCCGAGAAAGTTTTTTTCTGCTGCTTTCCCTGGTTTGCTCACTACGAGGTAAAAGCACTGCTGTCTGTAAAACTCTTTTGAAGCAGTCTGTATTATAGAAAATCTCTATAAAATAGTTTGTTTTTATTAAACCGTTTTATCATAACCTTCATATTTATGTGCATCTGTTCGGCTTTTATTTTATGATTAATATTGAATTTTAAAATTCTCTTACTAATGTTAGTATTAAACATTCGATCCTGGAACCCTATATGATAACTCTTACACCTCGATCCCATACAGGAACTGTCTTACTCACATACTGTCTCACTCACATACTGTCTCACTCACATACTGTCTTACTCACATACTGTCTCACCCAGATACTGTCTCACTCACATACTGTCTCACTCACATACTGTCTCACCCAGATACTGTCTCACTCACATACTGTCTCACTCACAAATTGTTTCACCCAGATACTGTCTCACTCACATACTGTCTCACTCACATACTGTCTCACTCACATACTGTCTCACCCAGATACTGTCTCACTCACATACTGTCTCACCCAGATACTGTATCACTCACATACTGTCTCACTCACAAATTGTTTCACCCAGATACTGTCTCACTCACATACTGTCTCACTTACATACTGTCTTACTCACATACTGTCTCACTCACATACTGTCTCACTCACATACTGTCTCACCCAGATACTGTCTCACTCACATACTGTCTCACCCAGATACTGTCTCACTCACATACTGTCTCACTCACATACTGTCTCACCCAGATACTGTCTTACTCACATACTGTCTTACTCACATACTGTCTCACTCACATACTGTCTTACTCACATACTGTCTCACCCAGATACTGTCTCACTCACATACTGTCTCACTCACATACTGTCTCACTCACATACTGTCTCACCCAGATACTGTATCACTCACATACTGTCTCACTCACAAATTGTTTCACCCAGATACTGTCTCACTCACATACTGTCTCACCCAGATACTGTCTCACTCACATACTGTCTCACTCACATACTGTCTTACTCACATACTGTCTCACCCAGATACTGTCTCACTCACATACTGTCTCACTCACATACTGTCTCACTCACATACTGTCTCACCCAGATACTGTATCACTCACATACTGTCTCACTCACAAATTGTTTCACCCAGATACTGTCTCACTCACATACTGTCTCACCCAGATACTGTCTCACTCACATACTGTCTCACTCACATACTGTCTTACTCACATACTGTCTCACCCAGATACTGTCTCACTCACATACTGTCTCACTCACATACTGTCTCACTCACATACTGTCTCACCCAGATACTGTATCACTCACATACTGTCTCACTCACAAATTGTTTCACCCAGATACTGTCTCACTCACATACTGTCTCACCCAGATACTGTCTCACTCACATACTGTCTCACTCACATACTGTCTTACTCACATACTGTCTCACCCAGATACTGTCTCACTCACATACTGTCTCACTCACATACTGTCTCACTCACATACTGTCTCACCCAGATACTGTATCACTCACATACTGTCTCACTCACAAATTGTTTCACCCAGATACTGTCTCACTCACATACTGTCTCACCCAGATACTGTCTCACTCACATACTGTCTCACTCACATACTGTCTTACTCACATACTGTCTCACCCAGATACTGTCTCACTCAGATACTGTCTTACTCACATACTGTTTCACCCAGATACTGTCTCACCCAGATACTGTCTCACTCACATACTGTCTCACTCACATATTGTTTCACCCAAATTCTGTATTACTTAGATACTGTCTCACCCAGATACTGTCTCACCCAGATACTGTCTCACTTAGATACTGTCTCACCCAGATACTGTCTCACCCAGATACTGTATTACCCAGATACTGTCTCACTCACATACTGTTTCACCCAAATTCTGTCTCGCTCAGATACTGTGTCACCCAGATACTGTCTCACCCAGATATTGTCTCAACCAAATACTGTTTCACCCAGATACTGTCTCAGCCAAATCATGTCTTACCCAAATACTATTTCACCCAGACACTGTCTCACCCAGATACTGTCTCACCCAGATACTATTTCACACAAATTCTGTCTCACCCAGATACTATCTCACCCAATTCATACAGTACCAGTCTCATTTAAGAATTGTCTTACACAGGAACTGTCTCACCCAAATATTGTCTCACCCAGATAATGTTTCACCCACATACTGTCTCACTTAGGTGTTCGGGGCTCAGACACACTCTCCCAGTTTAAGTACAGATTAAAGACGTATGTTTTTAGCGAGTTCTACACATAACACACATCACATCACAACCTTGTGCTCCAGAACATCTGATCACATGCACATTATCAACTTGTGCTGTTAATATCATGAACAGCAGCTACTCTAATTCCTCTCCACTGCTTCTCTTTCTCTCCCCATCCCGAGGCTTCCTGAGGTTTGGCCAGCTCCAGTCACGTCCCACCTCGTGAAGATTATGGACTTTAAAGAAGTAGATGCCGAACTCACAAACATCCCTTCTAGACAACAACGAACCATCTAGAGACGTACCAGGCCTAATTGAATCCCACTACATGTGTGGAGTTTTGACATTGGACCTCCTGGAGTGTTTAAAGGCTCTAGCATGGAGAAGCTGATGCTGGATCTGTGATGATCACAAATGTTGAGCTCAGTAGCTCCTAGTTTTATATCAAAGACTGTAGAAAGAACATCACTTATAATCTTATACTCCAGTACTCATGTTAGTTCTCACTCTCCAGTGTTCTGTATTGTTGAAAGATTTATGATCAAACTCTTGATGTCACCCAAATGAGGATGGGTTCTGGTTCCTCTCAAGGTTTCTTTCTCATAACATCTAAGGGAGTTTTTCCTTGCCACTGTCGCCACGGCTGCTCATCAGGGATAAACACACACCATTCACCTTCACTGTTGATTTCTGTAAAGCTGCTTTGAGACAATGTCTGTTGTGAAAAGCGCTATACAAATAAACTTGACTTGACTTGACTTGACTTAGGTACTGTCTCATCCAGATACTGTCTCACACAAGAACTCTCTCATCCTAGAACTGTCTTATCCACCTAGGAACTGTCTCACACTAAAACTGTATCACTCATCGCAGGATTTGTCTCACACAAGTTCTGCTTCACACAGTACCAGTCTCACCTAAGTCTTACCCAGGAACTGTCTCACTCAGATAATTGTTTTATCCAGATACTGTCTCACCCAGATAATATCTCACCAAGATACTGTCTTTCCCAGGAACTGTCTCACCCGGGAACATTTTTATCTAAGAATTGTATCACCCAGGAATTGTCTTAACCAAGGGCTGTCTCACGCAAGCACTGTTTTACCCTGGAACTGTCTCATCCTAAAACTGTCTCACCCAAGATCTGTCTCATGCAGAAACTGTTTTACTTAATAAATGTCTTAACCAATCACTTACTCACAGTCTTACCCTGTCTCATTTAGGAACTGTTTGACTTAAGAGCTGTTTTACCAAGGAACTGTCTCACTCAGGAACATTTCAATCCAGGAACATTCTCACCCAAAGACTGCCTCAATCAGGAATTGTCTCACCCAGGAACTGTCTCAGCCAGGAATTGTCTCTCCCAGGAACTGTCTCACAAATGTACTGTCTCACCCAAGACCTGACTAACCCCAGAACTGTCACTCAGTATCTGTCTCACTCAAGAACTGTCTTACCAAGGAACTGTTTCACACAGGAACTGCCCACCAAGGAAGTGTCTCACCTAAGAACACTCTCGCCCAATAACCATCTTACATAGGAACCATCTCACCCGAAAACGCTCTCATCCAGGATCTGTCTTACCTGAGACCTGTCTCACCTAACATGTGTCTTACACAATAACTGACTCACCAAGGAACTGTCTTACCCTAGAACTTTCTCATGCAGGAACTGCCCAATATGCCTAAACAGATGGTACAAAGTAGTCTGAAGCAAAGACATTAAAGCAAGATAACATTTTATTGTTGCATTCTGCCAGTAGGTCTTTAATCCACTCTTTTCTCAAAGCAATCTGCATCAAGCCTCTTCAGAAGCAGGTGGATACGTGACACATATATCCATCAATATGCATCACATTCACACTGTGGACAGAACTGGTTTCCCAGTGTGACTGAGCATGAGCCCAGTGGGAGTGTTCTAGTCTCTGTGTGACTCCCCAATCAAACCAGTCTCCTGCATTTCACACAAGTGTTCTCAAACCACTCTCATTTTCTGCTTAGACAACCTTGCAGAGCAGAACCATGCTGAGAACCAACTCAATACTGAGAAGTTTCAAAGTGGTGTTACATTGAGGTTAGTGTGCTTGGGTAGGACAAAAAAACATCTGCAGGACTAAGACACAGTACATGGCATTTGGAGTTTTCCATGCTGAAACATTACATGAAGACTTCCAGGAGAACACTGGGAGGCGCTGTATTTCTATACACTTAGACTATTTTAAAGGTGATCATGTTAAAATGTAGATAAATAAAGTACTTCCTTGTAAACAGAGTGAGTCTCCAAACTTGATATCACTTCATAGCTTCTTCCTGAGCCATAAAGATCACCTCAGTCTATTTATCAGGAAGGGTAAAGTGGTCAATCTGCTGGACTTCTTGTCTGTCTGACCTTTTAGTTGACTGTGTGACAGAGCCAGTGTGACTCTGAGGAGGTGGTGCAGGAGATAAATTCGAGACCTGAATGCCTATTTTATAGAACATATTTAAGCCTGGGGCAAATTTTTATCATGAGTCACTCAGGAATTCCAGCATATACAGAAATGTATTTTTAAAGGACACCACCAGGCTTTAACACATCTAATAATTAAAAGTAGGCTTTGGTTTTCTCCACAAATTACAAACACTCCAAACATTTATTCCAATTTTTACAATTACAGTAAGTACAAACAAACAAACACTGCAGCACTGAACACTGGTATGAATTCACTGGGATTAATTGAAATACGTGCATTGCATCGTACTGTAATTATGTGTCTTTTGCAGATATGATCTTAATTCCGATGTTACAGAGAGTTGAAAGATGTTTGCAGAGCTTCAGGTTATAAGTCCAATTGGACTGAAATGAAATGTTACCTTTATCGTACCTTATGATGGGATTATGATTAATGGCCTGACATGATCCATGACACTTTTTTAAAAGAATACCCAGTAAAGTGGAAGTGGGCAGAAGGATGAATTCGAGGTTCTCTGTGGACCCGCCAGCTGACATTTAGGATACCATTAAGTGTGCATTTCATTGTGAATACACTTCAGCTGTATTTACAGCCAGGTGTTTATCCGAAGCAAGGTGTTCAATTAGTCTTTGGAGTTTCAGGTGCCTCTGGTGGATTTGGAGAGGAATGTGGATTGTGGGACCATGGAGACATGGAGCATTAGGACTTATCCACATGAATTCATTTTCAAAGTTTATCTGCGGATTTATTCAGAAAGACACATCTGGCCAGCTTTCTTTTAATGCTTGACCCAACGCCAACCGCCGGAGCGTTCCGCTTGTAGAGATGATAGATATGACCACACCCCCACATGACCGTTCACTTTAACCACTGAACCCACAGCCCTGACCCATAGAAGTTACACCAGTTATGATTCAACTTTAACCCAAAGCTGGGAGGTCTGTAATACTGAGGTTACTGTTAAACAAATACTGACTCGTAGAGATAGTAAGATTTACATTTACATTTACATTCACATCTCATTTGTAATGTCCAACAGAACCTCTATATGCTGTACACACACACACACACACACACACACACACACAATCATTCACTCAGTCACACACACTCGCCTGAAGTCCATTTTTACATGATGCAGTAAATTCTGTCTAAGAAGCTTAAATCAAAGAGTGACAAACTCAGTGATGTGTTTAGAAACTTTTATCATGAACTCGCCACACACACACACACACACACGCACACACACACACACACACACACGCACACACACGCACCGAATCTAAGTCCACTGAGTCAAACTGCTTCAGACTTTAAGAGGCTTAACATTTTGTACATCACACACACACACACACACACACACACACACACACACACCTAAAAAGAAAAGTGCACTGCTCAGGGGATGTTTATATTTATGTTGGGGCAATTACAGCTTCTGGGGTCATTTATTCTAATTTTTTCTGCAATTAGCAGTCAGAAAGGTATTTTTCTGATGCAGTCAGAAGGTGTTTGTTTTTTCAGGTTTTGTTGCAATAACAATGTGTTTGTTACATGTGGGTTTGGGGCAGTTATATCTCAGGGGTATTTGTTTTTTGTTTTTTCTTACAGTTTGAGGCATTTAGCAGTCAGGACCCTATTTATGTTTGGGGTTTTGGCAATAAGAAATCACATGGCGTAGATAGCAGAAATGTGTTATATTTGTGTTTGGGGCAATAAGAGGTGGCAGGGTGTTAAGCAGTGCACAGGTGCATAATAGTAAATGTAGATGGACATTCGGTGGCACCCAGATGAGGATGAGGTTCTCTCTTGAGTCTGGTTTCTCTCAATGTTTCTTCCTTCTGCATCTTGGGGAGTTTTTCCTTCACCACAGTCGCCACTTGTTCATCAGGGACAAACTTACAAAGAACTTATTCACTTTTAATCACCACATTATCTGTGTAAAGCTGCTCTGAGACAATTTTCATTGTTAAAAGCGCAATACAAATAAAGATGAATTGAGTTGAATAGACTCAAGTGCTGGAAAAGAAAGTTTTATTTAATAGCATAAATGACTTGCTGCTTTGGGACAATAAACACTGTTAAAAGTGTTATACAAATAAAGCTAAATTGAATGAGAAAAGACAACAAAACATAAAAACAAATAAAAAAACAAATGAACAAATCAGAAAAGGTCATTATAGTTTGTGATTTTAATACTTACCCTCACTGGATCAGCCATCTGTCATTCAAGATAAACAGGAAGTAGGAAATTGTTTATCTCATAAATTTGTTTCTTGTATATGTGTGAGTTCTGTATTTACTTTACACAATTTTTTTCCAATAGTGCAACTTTACATAGTGTTTACACTTTTACACACACATGCTGACTTTCTCCTGAGGCGTTCCCCTGTTGTACTTCCTGTATATCTTGAATGGCAGATGTTTCGTCCAGTGAGTGGTAAGAATTCCATTTGCAAACTTCACCTACCTTTTTAGGTTTGTCTAAACAGTTGTGTTTTTTAATTTGTTCATGTGTTTTCTGATTTGTTTATTTGTTTTGCACTTCTCGGCCAGACACTGTACACACTGTAGGGGCAGGAGGGGATATTCTGTGGCATTACCCCTCCAAATGCACTACTACTAGAGTGCATAACAAGAAGTTCCTCCCCAGCAAACCCCAGTTGGGCCAATGTCCACAGTAGACCCATGGTTTGGAAGCAGGTCCTGTTTATTTTGTCAGGCTGGAACAGGCCTACAGGGCACAGCTCCTGGAACAGGTCATTTGGCCCCTGTTGTGGGCATGTTGTGGGAGAAGGCTACCCTGGCATGAGCAGGTCATTGGTGGCCTTTCATCAACTTCAGGCAGGAAGGGGCCACTAATCGATTAAGACCACTAGTCAGCCCTTGTAGTTTTTGTCTGTCAGGCAGAACTTCCAAATATGGTCCTTCAGTTTGAGCTCAAACCCTAGCCCCCAAATTTTGTTTTGGGGCATTTACAGGTCACAGGGTATTTAGTTTTGTGTTTTGTAATAATTATCAGTCAAAGTGTTTATTATATTTGACTTGGGGAAATTGGAATTCATGGAATTTTATCTTGGGGGTTTCTGACCATCAGCATTCACATTCATTTGTTTTGGAGTAAATAACAGTCAAAATTATTAATATTTGGGTTTGGGGTGATTAACATTTAAGAGGTATTTATTTGGGGGTTTGGAGTAATTAATATTCAGGGGGTATTTATATTATTACTTAGGGGTTTTAATGCCTTGATCGTGGTGAGGAACGATTTCACAAAGTCATCATTCTTTTTTTACAGTAACTAATACACCTTGCTTACACACACACACACACACACACACACACACACACACACACACACACACAGATACACACACAGATACACACACACACATAGACACACACACACACACACACACACACACACACACACACACACAGAGAGACACACACACCCACACACACACACACAGATACACACACACACACACACAGACACACACTCCCACACAGACACACACACACACACACAGACACACACACACACACACAGACACACACACACACACAGAGAGAGAGACACAGACACACACACACACACACACACACACACACACACACAGACAAACAAGAGAGTTTGGCTCTGGAAGTGAAGTAGGTGTGCTCTAATCCCAGACACACATTAGACACACAATACTATCACAGACACTTTCACACACACACACACACACACACACACACACACACACACACACACACACACACACACACACACACACACACACACAAACACACACACAGAGCTCTTGATAACAGGTTTCGATCCGATCACATCGTCCCCTCCAACCTGTCATTATCTGTCATTGGTGAAAATCTTCACTGCAATCACTCAGAGCTCAGAGGGATGAAATAGAGGTGAACACACACACACACACACACACACACACACATACTCACACACACATACACACACACACACATACACACACACAGTCACCAGGTGCAATTCCACCCAAACACATGCTGGAGTTTCATCATCTCGCAAAACAAATGTACATCAATTATATTATAAAAGTGTTTAATACACTACAGCCAGGTGTACAAACCCCAGTTCCAAAAAAGTTAGCACACTGAGCAAAATGTAAATAAAAAACAGAATGCAGTGATTTTTAAATCTTATGAACTTATATATATATATATATATTTAGAATAAAAAAACACATCAATTTTATAATAATCTGCACACATCTGGGAACTGAGGACACCAGTTGCTGGAGTTTTGGGAAAGGAACGTGTCTGATACTGTATTCCAACTGCAGTGTTCTGGGTTTCTTTTGTTGTGTTTTTTGTTTCATGGTGTTTCATGGTGTTTTTTATGGTAAAGGTCTAGACGGCAGACAGGTCAGTTCAGCACACAGACTACTATAAAGTCATGTTATTGTAGTAGATGCAGTAGGCAGTTAGCATTGTGTTGCTCAAATATACAAGACCTTCTCTGAAAAAAAGATGGTTTCTGGATGGAAGGATTTGGTGCTCTAAAACCTGTATATGGTGTTCAGCATTCCACAGGTATTAATGTGCCACCATACCATCAGAGATGCAACTTTTTAAAATGGGTGCTAAGAACAGGCCAGATGGTCCACAGGATGTGGTCTTCATAGTTTACAAAAAAAAAATGTATTTGTTTGACCACAGAACAGTTTCCACTTTGCCAGAACAGAGTGTTGATGAAGGGGAAGGTGTTCTTGGTGTCTTGGTCTCACAGTCAGGTTCGGTTTTAGTTCCACTCCCTCAGTGCAGGATGGAGCAGATCTCCGATGCATGTTTTTTCCACCACGCTTCTCCTCCTGATGTGGAATTATCTCAGCCTGTGGCTCTCTTTCTCTGAAACATACTAATAGAGTAAAGAGGAGAGTGAGGTCCTCAATCCAGATGAGAAAATCACTGCTAATGGCTGCTTTTTAACCCCAGTTGTGAGCTGCAGAGATTTATGAAGGAGTTTGTCATGTCGACGCTGAGCCAAAGGCTAAACACTAAACGCATCACATGCTAATGGAGTTTTAATAAATAATTAATTTAATAAAGTGTCATTGAAAGGCTAAGCCTGGGGGGGGGGGGTGTTGGAGGGGGCAAATAGATAGATAGATAGATAGATAGATAGATAGATAGATAGATAGATAGATAGATAGATAGATAGATAGATAGATAGATAGATAGATAGATAGATAGATAGATATTTAAAATTATATTTAAATACATACGCCAAGTGTTCAGTGAACATCAGTAAGAAACAGGGCACTCGCTGAGAAGTAGGTTGTAGCAGAAACAAAAAAAGAAAAGAAAAAAAAAAGAATTGAATGAGGGAAGAAAAACAGAGCGCAGGAGGAGTGCAGTGTACCGAGCGTCTCGTCTCTGTTCTCTCATCTCACAATACGTCTATTTTTAACCTAAAAAATGTCAGAGAGCTGCAAATTTATCATGAATCATTAACCACACACACACACACACACACACACTCACACACACACACACACACACACACACACACACACACACACACACACACACACACACACACACACACACAGTGGAAATGTAATGATAGTTGTGTCAGTTCCCTCTGATCCACACAGGGGAGATCAACTCCCTGTTCTGTGTTTTTACTCTGAAATTTTTGTGTTCAGAGCAATAAAAGTGCAGAAACAGAATTCTCTTGTGCTCTACTGCCCCCTCTGTCTGAACAACACTATCAACATCTACAGTGTTACAGTTTACATTCAATTCAGTTCACTCCCTGAGACTTCATGAGGAAGAAACCTT
This sequence comes from Silurus aristotelis, assembly GCF_946808225.1. Taxonomy (NCBI): domain Eukaryota; kingdom Metazoa; phylum Chordata; class Actinopteri; order Siluriformes; family Siluridae; genus Silurus; species Silurus aristotelis. The sequence continues at coordinate 781,923 of NC_139576.1, forward strand.
GAGAGGAACCAGACTCTAAAGAGAACCTCATCCTCATCAAATATCTCAGTTCACCAAACACTCCATATCCATGATCCTCCAGATCTGCTCCTTTACCTCACAAACACCTACTGACTAAAGACTCCACTAAATAAATATGTGTTCAGCCTCGACTTGAACACTGAGACTGTGTCTGAGTCCCGAACACTGACTGGAAGTTTGTTCCATAACTGTGGGGTTTATAAGAGAAACTTATAAGGTGGAAGAAGCTGTTTTTGTAACTTGGTTGATGTGATTTTTAAAAGACAAGTTGCTCTAAAATAACTCTCAGGTCTTTTACCATTGAACTAGTGGTTACAAAACATGCGTCTAAATGCAGGTTGAGATGCTGGAGCTTCTGTGTACTGGTTTTTGGGACAGGTAGGATTTAAGCCAGTTTAATGCCTGTCCCTGAATGCTGATGTAATTCTGTAAGTGATCCAGGAGAAGATCATGATCTATAGTGCCGAACGCAGCACTAAGATCTAGTAAAACTAACAGCGAGATGAAGCCTTGGTCTGAGGCTAAAAGCAGGTCATTAGTGATTTTAACTAGAGCAGTTTCTGTGCTATGATGGGGCCTGAAACCTGACTGAAACTCTTCTAATATATTGTTCTCTTGCAAGTGGGAACAGAACTGGGCAGCGACAATCTTTTCTAAAATCTTAGACATAAATGGGAGATTTGAAATTGGTCTGTAATTCGATATCGTGTTTGGATCCAGATTAGGTTTTTTAATGAGGGGATTAATAACTGCTAACTTGAGGGATTTCGGGACATGACCTAACGATAGTGAGGAGTTAATAATATTCAAAAGAGGCTCACCAGCTGTATATAACAGAGTGATGAACGTGAAGCTGGAAGTTAAAGGGATGATGATAAATGTCATCAGTGTTTATGATCCACAAGTGGGTTGTAAGATGGAGGAGAAGGAAAAATTCTGAAATGAATTAGATGAAGTGGTAGATGGTGTACCTAGGAATTAAAGATTGGTGATTGGTACAGATTTTAATGGCCATGTAGGTGAAGGGAACAGAGGTGATGAGGAGGTGATGGGTAGGTATGGTTTTAAGGAGAGGAATGTGGAAGGGCAGATGGTGGTAGATTTTGCTAAAAGGATGGAAATGGCAGTGGTGAACACTTATTTTAAGAAGAAGGAGGATCATAGGGTGACGTATAAGAGTGGAGGAAGGTGCACACAGGTGGAATATGTTCTATGTAGGAGATGCAACCTGAAGGAGATTGGAGACTGTAAGGTGTTGGCGGGGGACAGTGTAGATAGACAGCATCAGATGGTGGTCTGTAGGATGGTTTTGGAGGTGAAGAAGAAGAGGAGGAGAGTGAGGACTGAAAGAAGAATAAGATGGTGGAAACTGAAGGAGGAAGAGTGTAGTGTGAGGTTCAGGGAAGAGGTCAGACAGGGGCTTGGTGGTGGTGAAGAGGTGTTGGATGATTGTGGAAACTACTGCAGAAGTGATGAGGGAGGCAGCTAGAAAAGTACTTGGTGTGACATCTGGAAATAAAAAAGAAGACAAGGAGACGTGGTGGTGGAATGAGGAAGTGCAGGAGAGCAGAAGGAGAAAGAGATTGAAGAAACAGAAGTGGGATCGACAGAGTGATGAGAAAAGTAGGCAGGAGTACAAGGAGATGCAGCAGCAGGTGAAGAGGGATGTGGTGAAAGCCAAGGAAAAGGCATATGAGGAGCTGTAGGAGAAGTTGGACACTAAGGAAGGAGAAAAGGATTTATACTGATTGGTCAGGCAGAGGGACCGAGCTGGGAAGGATGTACTGCAAGTTAGAGCAGTAAAGGACGGAGAGGGAAATGTGTTGACTAGTGAGGAGAGTGTGTTGAGAAGATGGAGGGAGTATTTTGAGCAGCTGATAAACGAGGAAAATGAGAGCGAGAGAAGGTTGGATAATGTAGAGATGTGAAGCAGGAAGTGGATAGAATTAGTAAGGAGGAAGTGAGAGCAGCGATTAAGAGGATGAAGAATGGAAAGTCGTTTGGACCAGATGAAGCATGGAGATGTTTAGGAGAGATGGCAGTGGAGTTTTTAACCAGATTGTTTAACAGGATTCTGGAAGGTGAGAAGATGCCTGAGGAATGGAGAAGGAGTGTGCTGGTACTGATCTTTAAGCATAAGGGAGATGTGAAGACCTGCAGTAACTACAGGGGAATTAAGTTGATCAGTCGCACCATGAAGTTATGGGAAAGAGTAGTGGAAGCCAGGCTGAGAGAAGAGGTGACCATCAAGAAGGAGATATCCATCCACCATCACACTACTGAACTCTACACTACACCGCTAGATCACTACAAAACAAACACAAAACAAAACACTGTATATAACCTCTGTACTGTACATGTAGATATTACATACTTTTCTATTACTCATTACATCTGCATTATTTTTATCTGTGTATCTTTATATCATTACTGTACATTCTGCCCAACATTTCATTCATTTGTGTATATAACCTGTGTGTATATATTTACATATTTATATATATAGTAGACTGGTTATTCGACTTGCTGATTCTAAAATGCCATAATCTTGTAACCTTTCATTTCTGCACATTCCTCTTCAATGCCATCGCCTCAGAACCATTTACATATTTATCACTTTATCACTTGCTGTAAATATGCTACATTTTTATCTGCACTTTTGCACGACTGCTACATTTTGCACTTCTGGTAGATGCCAAACTGCATTTCATTGCTGTGTACCTGTACAATGCAATGACAATAAAGTTCTATCTATCTATCTATCTATCTATCTATCTATCTATCTATCTATCTATCTATCTATCTATCTATCTATCTATCTATCTATCTATCTATCTATCTATCTATCTATCTATCTATCTATCCATCTGTGAGCAACAGCATGGTTTCATGCTGAGGAAGAGCACCACAGACGCATTATTTGCTTTGAGAATGTTGATGGAGAAGTATAGAGAAGGTCAGAAGGAGCTGCATTGTGTGTTTGTGGATTTAGAGAAAGCGTACGACAGGGTGGAGAGAGAGGAGTTGTGGTATTGTATGAGGAAGTCTGGTGTGTCAGAGAAGTATGTGAGGGTGGTGCAGGACATGTATGAGGACAGTGTGACAGCAGTGAAGTGTGCAGTAGGAACAACAGATTGGTTTAAGGTGGAGGTTGGACTGCATCAAGGATCGGCTCTGAGCCCTTTCCTGTTTGCAGTGATGATGGACAGGTAGAATTACGAGGTCAGACAGGAGTCTCTGTGGACTATGATGTTTGTGGATGATATTGTGATTTGTGGTGAGAGTAGTGAGCAGGTGGAGAAGATCCTGGAGAGGTGGAGGTACACGCTGGAGAGAAGGGGAATGAAAGTCAGTAGGAGTAAGA
>NC_139576.1:795307-810307 GCF_946808225.1 Silurus aristotelis
TATTCGGACACCCAACCTTTCAAACATTTGTGGGGTTTTTTCCAAACTTAGAGACACACAATCATAAACAATGACTTTGGATGAAGAAGCATACATGAAGATCTACTTTTCATAGGTTGGAAATACGTGGAAGATGTCCTGAGCGCTAACCCTACTAAACACTTGAATGTGAACATTGACTGCACGTCAGGCCTCCTCACCTTCTCACCTGCATTAGTACCTGACTTTACTAACACCGTTATAGCCAAATGAATCTCCACAAAATCTAGTGGAACATCATCAAGAGTGGAGTTTATTATAACAGTAAATGGAGACTAAATGTAGAATGGATGATCAAAAAGTTTCACATATCAATCTTATGGTCAGGTGTCCAGCTGAGGAACATTTACATTGTATCCATTTTTCATTACATTTAACATCCATGGTCTAAATCATCAAGTTTGATCTTTGAGGAACTGTTTTGTCAGGTCAGGGGTGCACAGACTTTTGCTCATAACCCTTAGGACTGAGAAAACTTTATCATTACAGTGAACACACATGCAAACGCACACACATACACACACACACACACACACAAACACACACAGGCACACCCACACGCACACAGACACACCCACACACATACACGCATACACAGAAACACACACACGCACACCCCGCACACACACACAGCATATACACACACACACACACACACGCGCACACATGCACAGACAGACACACACACATGGAGACGTGCACACACACACACACAGACACACAAACACACACAGGCACACCCACCGAACACAGACACACCCACACACATACACGCATACACAGAAACACACACACACGCACACCCCGCACACACACACAGCATATACACACACACACACACACACACGCGCACACATGCACAGACAGACACACACACATGGAGACGTGCACACACACACACACAGACACACAAACACACACAGGCACACCCACACGCACACAGACACACCCACACACATACACGCATACACAGAAACACACACACGCACACCCCGCACACACACACAGCATATACACACACGCACACATGCACAGACAGACACACACACACACACGCACACATGCACAGACAGACACACACACATGGAGACGTGCACACACACACACACAGACACACAACCGCACACACACGCACACGTATACACACACACACACACACATGTTAACATAATGTTAGATTTTCTACAGGTTCTATGAGTTATGAGCTTTTGTGACCATCAGTGTTCTCCAAAGATCACACAGCAGAACATCTCTGTATGCTGTAGAGTTCCTGTAGGGTACATAAGAACTAAGATTATCAAATCATATCTGCTCTCACTTCCATTTATCGCATCTCATTTAATTGTCTCATTTCATCTCATCTTCTCATCACATTTCATTTTTTTTAATCTCATCTCATTTCAGCTCACCTTATCTCAACCTGTCTCGTCTCATCATATCACGTTTATTCTTTTTTCCTTATCTTCATCTCATCTCATGGATGAAGTTTAAGCATGAGTAATGGAGATCATGAAGTCCTGCTTATCTTCAGCGTCCTCCTGCATTCTGTCTGCTTTCACAAAATTAGAATATTGATTTCAGTTTGAACAGACCATAATAATCCTCCAGCATCATTATTATTCAAATATTCATGAAAATTAAACAGCGTTGGATGAGAACATCTACATCTTATTCAGCACTTTCACAAAATCCTGACCTGGAAAAACCAATCAATAAACATCAAGTGTAAACTTTTTTAGAAGATCATTAAATTGTTTATTAGTTTTTTTAAAATCAGAAGATCACAGATCCTTTTCTCCTGCTCCCAGTACTGATCCTGCTCTCATTCCTCAACCTGACACTGCTCTTGTGCTCTTGCTCCTGAGCATGATCCAGCTCTCAGTCCTAACCCTGCTCCTGCTCTCCTGATCCTGATCTTGCTCTCCTGTTCCTGATCCTGCTCTTAGTCCTGATCCTGATCCTGCTCTCCTGATCCTGATCCTGCTCTTAGTCCTGATCCTGCGCTGACTATAAACGAAATCATTCCCAACCAGGAGTTTAAAATAATGTGTTTGACAGAAATGTGGATTAAACTGAATGAATATGTAGCATTAAATTAAGCGAGTCCTCCTGGGTATAGTTACATACAACTTCTGTACAATTCTACATACAATGTACATACTGTATCTATATACACACACACACACACACCTTACATACTGTACATCCTGTATTCTGTATCTATACACACACCTCAGTGCAGCTTTTGACACCATTGATCACACTATACTACTTGCTAGACTTGAGAACGTTGTTGGAATAAAGGGAACAGCTCTCTCCTGGCTCAGGTCTTATTTGACTGATTGCTATCAGTTTGTTGATGTAAATGGTTTACCACACTCTCTGAGGTAAAGTTTGGTGTTCCGCAAGGATATGTCTTAGGCCCACTGCTTTTTTCTTTATATCTGCTGCCTCTTGGTGAAATTATTCATAAACATGGTATTCACTTCCATTGCTATGCTGATGATACACAGCTGTATATTTCAGCAAAGCCAGATGAGCGAGATCAGCTTAACAATGTTGAGGAGTGTGTAAAGGACATTAGACAGTGGATGCTTAATAACTTTCTTCTGCTCAACTCAGATAAGACAGAAGTACTTTTACTAGGACCACATGCAGCTAGAAGTAAACTTTCAGATTCTGTAGCATCTCTGGATGGTGTTTCTGTCTCAGTGTGTACAGCAGTCAAAGACCTCGGTGTGATTATTGACTCGAGTCTTTCCTTTAAGTCTCACATGAATAATATCACCAGGATCTCCTTCTTTCACCTTAGAAATATTGCTAAAATGATAAATATGATATCGTTACAGGATGCAGAAAAACTAGTAGATGCTTTTGTAACATCTAGATTAGACTACTGTAACGCTTTACTGTCTGGGTGTTGGAGTAAGTGCAGAAATAAGCTTCAGTTAGTTCAGAATGCAGCAGCAAGAGTCCTCACTAGATCTAGAAAATATGACCACATCTACACTGCTCCCAATTACATCTCACACTGATTATAAAATACTACTACTGACGTATAAAGCACTTAACGCTCTCACGCCGCAGTATCTGAGTGAACTTCTGTACCAGGATGATCCTCCACGCCTACTTAGATCAAAAGGTGCAGGCTATTTGTTGGTACCTCAAATAATGAAGACTCCAGCAGGGGGCAGATGTTTCTCTTATAAACCCCACAGTTATGGAACAACCTTCCAATCAGTGTTCGGGACTCAGACACAGTCTCAGTGTTCAAGTCGAGGCTAAACACATATTTATTTAGTGGAGTCTTTAGTCAGTAGGTGTTTGGGAGGTAAAGGAGCAGATCTGGAGGGGTCATGGATATGGAGTGTTTGGTGAACTGGGATATTTGGGTGCTGTCGTCTTCTCACTCACACGTTCACTCAGGTTTGTTGATGGTGGTGTGGTGGGTCGTCTCTTATCCCAGAGATCCTCATGTCTGTGTTTCCTTCTGCTTCTCCCTTTTAGTTTTGCTGCCAGAGTGAATCTTACCAGAGTCCAAACTGCACAGTGACTTTAACTTTCATACAACAATAAAGACATATAATAATCCATATCCTTCTCTTCCTGTCACCCTCTTCTCTCTCTCTCTCTGTCGAGTTAAACATGCTCCTGAGGTTCCAGTGACCACTGTTCCTGCCCCTCTTCCCTCAGTGGATCTTCCCACTTCGTCCAGGCCTGCTTTTGGATAGTGTTCTCTTCGACTGGAGGCCACTCTGTGCAGCTTGGGACGGTCTCTCATCAACGCCTTGGGTAGTTCCATGAAATTCCGGAGTAAGAACAGGACCTTTGAGGATGGATTTGGACTGTAGTTAATGTAAACAGTCTCCTACACCGACTCAGGATACAGTTTGCTTCTGATCATCATCACTGTACCTCGCAACATTGTATATCTGCTATAAATGGACATTTGGTGCAACCCAGATGAGGATGAAGTTCCCTCTTGAGTCTGGTTCCTCTCAGGGTTTTTCCTTATGCCAGTTTTCCTTGCCACAGTCTCCACCGCCTTGTTCATCAGGGACAAACTTACTGATAAAGAACATATTCACTTTTAATCACCACATTATCTGTGTAAAGCTGCTCTAAAACAATGTTCATTGTTAAAAGCGCAATACAAATAAACATTAATTGAAATTGAATTTAATTGAATATCCTGTACATCCTGTATAATGTATGTATATTTTTCACTGCTGTAGCCTTTATATTTATTTACTGTACATATATTTTTTACATGCTGTACTACACATTTATCTGCACTTGTCAATTTGCACAATTGCTAATATTTGCATTTCTGGTTCCTGATCCTGTTCTCCAGGAGATAATATATTTTTGCTGTGGATCCCCAGATAATCCGTTTGGATCTGCAGATGTTCAAATGCGAAAGATTGATACTTTATAAATGTTTTGATGTCAGTATGAAGGCTATTAGGCCATGTGCTCAGGATGGTTTCTCTCCCCTCCAGCAGAGGCCATGCTCACCACAACATCACTGTAATCTATGACCTCCATTTCCTGTTTACTTCCTGCTTTTTTCCTGAAGATAATCAGAGAAAAAGCTTTAATAGACTTGATTCAGCATGATTGTGAAGTTTAGTTGTATCTCAGTGGGTTCTGAGTCTTATTGCTGATAACCTCCTCATCTTCTGCATGTAGATGGTGCACTGATGTTTCATGAAGAAGGAAGTGTTTTCTATTTCCTTTCTTCTACTCTTTTGGATTGTCATCTACCTCAAAACAGGTATGTTAGAGATTTCCAGAATATAAACAGGAGTTTGAGATGTGAATCTTCTTGAACATTTCATTTCACATCTAGTCTCCACTTACTGTTATAATGAGCTCCACTGTTCTGGAAAGATGTTCCTCTAGATTTGGGGAAGATTCATTCAGTTGGGTGTTAGTAGGGTGTACAGTGCATCCTGATAGTTTTGCCCCATGTTGTTATGTTCTAGTTTTATTTGAAAATGGATCTGGGAAAGGAGACAGAAACATTTCTGCAGCATTGAAGGTCCAAAAGAGCACAGTGGCCTTCATCATCCGTAAATGGAAGACATTTGGAACCACCAGGACTCTTCCTAGAGCAGAGCCATCTGGCCAAACTGAGAGATCAGGGGAGAAGAGCTTCAGTCAGGGAGGTGACCAGGAACCCGAAGTTCACTCTGAAAGAGCTCCAGCATTTCTCTGTGGAGAGAGGAGAACCTTCCAGAAGAACAACCATCATTGCAGCACTACAGGAGACTCTGTGAATGTCCTTGAGTTGCCCAGCCAGAGCACAGACTTGAACCCGATTGAACATCTCTATAGGAGCTTGAGAGGTTCTGCAAAGAAGAATGTTAGAAACTGCCCAAAAACAGGTGCCAAGTATTTGAACACCCTGCTATTTTGCAAGTTCTCCCACTTAGAAATCATGGAGGGGTCTGAAATTGTCATCGTAGGTGCATGTCCACTGTGAGAGACATAATCTAAAAAAAAAAAATCCAGAAATCACAATGTATGATTTTTTTTACTATTTATTTGTATGATACAGCTGCAAATAAGTATTTGAACACCTGAGAAAGTCAATGTTAATATTTGGTACAGGAGCCTTTGTTTGCAATTACAGAGGTCAAATGTTTCCTGTAGTTTTTCACCAGGTTTGCACACACTGCAGGAGGGATTTTGTTCCACTCCTCCACACAGATCTTCTCTAGATCAGTCAGGTTTCTGGCCTGTCGCTGAGAAACACGGAGTTTGAGCTCCATCCAAAGATTCTCTATTGGGTTTAGGTCTGGAGACTGGCTAGGCCACACCAGAACCTTGATATGCTTCTTACAGAGCCACTCCTTGGTTATCCTGGCTATGTGCTTCGGGTCATTGTCATGTTGGAAGACCCAGCCTCGACCCATCTTCAATGCTCTAACTGAGGGAAGGAGGTTGTTCCTCAAAATCTCGCAATACATGGCCCCGGTCATCCTCTCCTTAATACAGTGCAGTCGCCCTGTCCCATGTGCAGAAAAACACCCCCAAAGCATGATGCTACCACCCCCATGCTTCACAGTAGGGATTGTGTTCTTGGGATGGTACTCATCATTCTTCTTCCTCCAAACACGTTTAGTGGAATTATGACCCAAAAGTTCTATTTTGGTCTCCTCTGACCACATGACTTTCTCCCATGACTCCTCTGGATCATCCAAATGGTCATTGGCAAACTTAAGACGTGCCTGGACATGTGCTGGTTTAAGCAGGGGAACCTTCCGTGCCATGCATGATTTCAAACCATGACGTCTTAGTGTATTACCAACAGTAACCTTGGAAACGGTGGTCCCAGCTCTTTTCAGGTCATTGACCAGCTCCTCCCATGTAGTTCTGGGCTGATTTCTCACCTTCCTTAGGATCATTGAGACCCCACGAGGTGAGATCTTGCATGGAGCCCCAGTCCGAGGGCGATTGACAGTCATGTTTAGCTTCTTCCATTTTCTAATGATTGCTCCAACAGTGGACCTTTTTTCACCAAGCTGCTTGGCAATTTCCCCGTAGCCCTTTCCAGCCTTGTGGAGGTGTACAATTTTGTCTCTAGTGTCTTTGGACAGCTCTTTGGTCTTGGCCATGTTAGTAGTTGGATTCTTACTGATTGTATGGGGTGGACAGGTGTCTTTATGCAGCCAACGACCTCAAACAGGTGCATCTAATTTAGGATAATAAATGTAGTGGGGGTGGACATTTTAAAGGCAGACTAACAGGTCTTTGAGGGTCAGAATTCTAGCTGATAGACAGGTGTTCAAATACTTATTTTCCTCACTGTATGTACATGTGATTATTTAGATTTTTTTTTTTTACTTTTTTATTTGTATTAAATTTGCAAAGATTTCAAACAAACTTCTTTCATGTTGTCATTATGAGGTTTCGTTTATAGAATTTTGAGAAAAATAATGAATGTAATCCATTTTGCAATTAAGCTGTAACATAACAACATACACAAAACTGAATCACTGTGAATACCTTCCAGATGCACTGTAGGTGAGAAGATGAGGAGGTTCCTGGGGTGCAGTCAGTGTCCATTCATCCCAAAAATCGAGCAGGAGATCTTTTACATTTTCCAACCAATGGAAAGCAGATCCTCATGGAGCTGGAGCTTTGTGCACAGGGGCATTGTATTGCTGGAACACATTGGGGTCTCCTAGTTCAATTAAAATAACAATTCCAAGCTCCTGCATCCAAAAACGTCCTACACAATTGTGTTCCTCCAACAGTTTGAGGAAGAAGCACATGTGGGTGCAAAAGTCGGGTGTCTGAATACTTTTGGAAGGAGGCGTGTTGGGGAGTTCAGCGTCTCCGTAAATCAATATTTAATAAAGAATACAAACAGAAGAAAAGCTGCTTCGATTCAAATCAAATGTTTCTTCACATATTCTTCTAAAGCTAATTATAGCAATACATCAAAACGACAGCAGTGTGTGTGTGTGTGTGTGTGTGTGTGTGTGTGTGTGTGTGTGTGTGTGTGTGTGTGTGTGTGTGTGTGCGATCTGATCTGTAGCACACACGCTATCAGGCTGAATCTGGACCTGAGCAGTGTTGATGTGTTTGTAGATTAAACTCTCGGCTCTTCTGTTTGTGATTAATGTGAAACATACTGTTGTTAAATTTATGCTGAGTGTGCGTGTCTGTGTGTGTGCACGTGTGTGTGTGTTATTACTTGTATTGTGTGTTATCTCTCACTCTATCAACTTCCAGTTTCCTTCCTTCTGGTTCCCTCATGGGTCGCTGAACCACGAGGAAACGTTCATTTATCTCAATCGTGCTCGAAATAACACAGCTGACATTTTACACTGCGTTTATTCTGATGGATCGCTGTGTTATTGTGTGTGTGTGTGTGTGTGTGTGTGTGTGTGTGTGTGTGTGTGTGTGTGTGTGTGTGTGTGTGTGTGTGTGCTGTGATTATGCTCACGAGTGTACGTGATTCTTCTGAGTAAAGATCGGAATCTACAGCTCGGACTGTAGTGAAGGTTTATATGAATGTTCTTATATGGGGACCTTCATATATATGCACAGGGACATGTAGCGCAAGTAGCATCTACCAGTGAGACTCCAGTGAGACTCGAGTGAGACTTGAGTAAGTGAGTGTGAGTGTGAGTAAGAGAGAGAGAGAGAGAGAGAGAGAGAGAGAGAACTCTTGGAAGAGAACTCTTAGTTGTTTAATGTTCCCTACTAAACAGATCCATTTTTGCATAAAAATAATAATTAACAAAAAGTTTTAGACTGGACTATAACTGGTAAAAAAGTCTGTCAGTATCTCGAGGTGAGCACTTCCGGGTTCGTGACACACGTTTCCTGTTTCCCGGGCACTTCCGGGTCGGCAGCCACTTTGCCATTTTTCTTGCACCACCTGGTATTTAAGGACACCAAAGGTATTAAGTCACTGTCAGATTATCTCACTGGCTCTTGATGTTCTTGATTATATCCTGCCATCGTGCTTGTTCTGGTTCCTGTTCCCAGCCCAGTCTCTGATCCCTGTTCTACCTGCTTCACCCTGTTTTTTCTCTGCCCTTTATTGTGTTGTTCGCTGGCATTTGGAATTCATGAATGTTTTTGGATTCTGATTTTGGTTCTTCCTACACTGGTCCGTCAGATATTACTGTGAATAAGCCGTTTTTTCTGTACTGTTTTGGAACTGTTTTTTCAGTCTGAGTTTTTTACATTTATTAAAGACTTTATTCACCATATTCCTGTTGTGTCCTGCATTTGAGTCCTTCCTCCAGTCTCATTTCACTAAGAATAATCCGGAATTGTGTCACGTTTCTGACATAGTCTGAGATGAGTTTGACAATGGTCTAAAACTGATCTGATACTGCGGGAACACTGCAGGCTTGAGACTAGAATTAAACTGGTAAACCATATTGGCCTAACACGGATACTCAACAGGTCTGACACTGGTCTGGTAAAATGCTGACCTAACAATGGTGGAACACTGGTCTGACACAGCTGGAACACTGGTCTGACACAGCTGGAACACTGATCTGACACTGGTGGAACAATGATCTGACACTGGTGGAACACTGATCTAATACTGGTGGAACACTGGTCTGACACTGGTGGAACACTGATCTGCAGTGTTCTGATACTGGTGGAACACTGGTCTGACACTGGTGGAACACTGATCTGATACTGGTGGAACACTGATCTGACACTGGTGGAACACTGATCTGCAGTGTTCTGATACTGGTGGAACACTGGTCTGACACTGGTGAAACACTGATCTGATACTGGTGGAGCACTGGTCTGACACTGGTGGAACACTGATCTGATACTGGTGGAACACTGGTCTGACACTGGTGAAACACTGATCTGCAGTGTTCTGACACTGGTGGAACACTGGTCTGACACTGGTGGAACACTGATCTGACAATGGTGGAACACTGATTTGATACTGGTGGAGCACTGATCTGACACTGGTGGAACACTGATCTGACACTGGTGGAACACTGATTTGATACTGGTGGAGCACTGATCTGACACTGGTGGAACACTGATCTGATACTGGTGGAACACTGATCTGATACTAGTGGAACACTGATCTGATACTGGTGGAGCACTGTTTTGACACTGGTGGAACACTGATCTGACACTGGTGGAACACTGGTCTGACTCTGCTCCCTGGTGGCTGTGACACTCTTGCTATGCAGTCACATGATCATGATATAAAGGAATGAACGGGAACACGTAAGAGAACAGAACAAACTAAACACAGTAATTGTTTGGGGGAATAAAGAAAACTGTAAAGAACCTCCAGTTCCAGTTCCACTGAGTATTAGTTAAATTCTTGCTGCTGATTTATCGGTGTTCTTTATGACATCATACAGTGGTGTGTGTGTGTGTGTGTGTGTGTGTGTGTGTGTGTGTGTGTGTGTGTGTGTGTGTGTGTGTGTGTGTGTGTGTGTGTGTGTGTGTGTTGAAGTTAACATCAAGCAGATCTGGTACCCCTGACCTGTGTGAAAGATCTGTGTAACGTTGCTGAATGGTTCACACACACACACACACACACACACCCACACCCACACACACACACACACACACACACACACACACACACACACACATACACCCTTGCCCAGGTGCCTCTGCCACAGGAAATAAAATCACTGTCACTTCCTCCAACACAAACACTTACAGAGGCACTGAACCACACAACAGCGTCTGCCTGAGCCGAATACATAATCTCTTAGTGTTTATCCTCACGCACACACACACACACACACACACACACACACACACACACACACACACACACATACACACGGCCGTGTTTACACTCAACACACACCCTAAATTTACCTTCATTATCCTCAATATTGCTTTATGCAATGATAGAACAGTTTAAACACCTCCAATGTTCCTGCTCTTACTCTCTTTCCACTTGGTCTCCTGAACACACAACATCTCTACCTTTCTCCTCTCCATCATATCAGCTCCCTCTCTCCCTTTACCCGTTATAGTACCAACATTTAAAGTACCAACCTGAACCTCCATTCTCCTCCACTTCTCCTCCACTCTCCTCCACTTCTCCTTTCCCTGCTGTCTCTGTAGATGTCTTCCTCCTCTCCTTCTCCTCCTTCAGCCAACAGCAGCACAATTTACACCGGTACCCTGTTGTTAATGATACCTGTGGTGGTTGTTGGTAACCCGGGCCTCGACCGATCCGCTATGAAGTTCTGATTCCTGATCCGGATATTAGATTTGGCACATGTTTTACTCTGGATGTCCTTCATAACACAAACCTCCACATTTATCCGGAGTTGAGACACTGAGAGTCTCCTGACCTGAGTAACTCTAATGACTGGATTTATGAGATAATAACACAATATCTTAAGATGAGACTATCCTTTGAGATAACCATCACAAAGTTAAAAGTCTAAACATTACAAATAATTAAAATACAGAGAAGAGTCACAACGTTGAGATCATAAGATTGTGAGATAAATCTGACTGAAGATCTGAATGTGTCATGAGATAATAACTGAACATTCTGAGATAATCAGCTGTAAATTTGAGGTAAGTTCTAATTGTAATCAGAATGAATGTAAGATCATTAGTGTTTCTGATATATATATATATTGGGATACATTATAATCCTGAGATGTGAGTTGGTGAGGCAGATCTTTAAAATATACAAACAAAACATAAAAAGGGTTTTAACAGTGCATCATATTTCTAACAGGTTTAAATAGCAAACCATGTGACACACAAAAGGTCCTTAAATAAAAGCAGGTTTATTGGAGCCTGTCAAAACACACACACACACACACACACACACACACACACACACACACACACACTGACAGACACACAGACACACACAGACACAGACAGACACACACACACACACACACACACACACACACACACACAAAGACACAGACACACACAGACACACACACACACACACACACAGAGACACAGAGACACAGACAGACACACACACACACACACACACACACACACACACACACACACACACACACACACAAAGACACAGACACAGACAGACAGACACACACACACACACACACACACACACACACACACACACACACACAGAGACACAGACAGACACACACACACACACACACACAGGCACACACACACACACACAGACAGACAGACACACACATACAGACAGACAGACACACACACAGAAAGACACACACACACACACACACACACACACACACACACACACACAGAGACACAGACAGACACACACACACACACACACACACACACACACACACACACAGACAGACAGACACACACAGACACACACACACACACACACACACAGACAGACAGACACACACAGACACACACACACACACAGACAGACACACACACAGACACACACACACAAAGACACACACACACACAGGCACACACACACACACACACAGACACACACACACACACACACGCACACACACATACATGCAAATCTCGCATTCAAAGCATGAAGTCTTTCACGGCAGAGAGCGAATGCTAATGCACATCAGCGTCTCTTATCTGAAATAAAAAGGACAATTTCATGCAGTTTAGTGACCTCATACGCAGCTCCTTTTCATTTCCACTGAAAATGGAATTGACGAAGCGGAACATCGGTGTGAAAACACCTTTATTACCTTCCGCAGTCCTGAGGACATTTTTAATCTCTCATCTTTCTGCACTGCGTCGCTCCACGGCTCGCGACACGCACATTCATAACGCTGATGTGTTCTTCTGCACGCCTTTATTAGTATTCAGATAGCTTTTGTGCAGATGGAGAGATATGGAAATGTGTGTGTGTGTGTGTGTGTGTGTGTGTGTGTGTGTGTGTGTGTGTGTGTGTGTGTGTTTGAATAAACAGAAGGAGCTAAAAGAGAGGATAAATGACTGTAATGCAAATTCAGATTGAGAAAAGAAGAATGGAAATGAAAACGATTTCAAATCTACACATTTCATTTATACAAAAAATAGAGATCTTATGTACTGTATTTTACTTGTTTATTAATCATAATGAATGTTATACAATATCAAATGTACAAATATGTCAAATATGTCAAAAACACACACACACACACACACACACACACACACACCCTGATCAGCCATAACATTTAAGCCAATATAATAATAATAATAATAATTAATATTGTTTAATTTCTCTTTATGCCGTTTAAACTGCTCTGACTCTCATCCTGGACTCCACAAGATCTCTGAAGGAGTTTGTTGTTATCTGACACCAAGACATTATCAGCAGATCTTGTTGTTGAGGTGGAAGCTCAATGTCCCACAGACCCTGGATCAGACTGGGGGAATCTGGAGGTCGCTTCAACACCTTGACATCTTTGTGATGTTCCTCAAAGCATTCTTGAACAGTGTGTTGCAGTGTGTAGGTGCAGGGAGCTTTATTTAATCTAGTGTTCAGATAGGTGGTATGCAACATCAAAGGAACATCCATATGAACACCAGGACTGCTGGTGTCCATACTAGGAGCTTTGGGTGTTGTACAGGGTCAGCATGGTCTCTCTAAACACTCTCCATCTCTATACACAGCAAACTCTGTGTATCTTGACTACTCCCTAAGTAACCGTTTGTGCTACAGAAAATCGTCTATGGAATCGGACCAGACCAGATCAGATGCAGCAGTGAGTCTCAAACTGTAAGAGTCCTGATCAGCTTCAGCTTTCTGCCTGAGAGCCAAGACGTCCTGCTGAAGAGATATGGGTGTAGTAGAGAAATAGAGAGATGGAATGATGTGTTGTTTTGGCTCCAGAATTTCTCATCGGATTAAAGACAAAGATGGATATTTACAGGAATTTACCCAGGAGGGGGTTTTCAAGGCTTTGAACAGGAAGCAGTGCTGTACAAACAGGAAATGCAAAGTTCTGTTTTCATAAGAGCATTCAAAAAAATGAGCTAAAGACACATCATGGACTGCACTGGTTCTCGAAGTGAAGAAACCTGGATGGTTAAGATCATTTTTTACCTACAGTCTTGTAGAAATCACAATCCATGAGGCAACAGGAAAACAGCACATTTCCAGGTAAGACCCACCATTACAGTTACCATTAAAACCATTACACATCCTGTGAGAGGTTCTGATGTTTTCCTCCAGCCCAGGCCTCACTTTCAATTATTATATATTGATTTATTTATAGAGCATGTGAAGGTTAGAGGGAGTTAAATGTATGTTTAAGAGTTACATTTGTACAAATATGTAAACAAACACACACATACACACACACACACACACACACAATTCTAATGTGATTGTCATTTTGAACATGTTCTACCTGCTGATACACATATTACATATTATATGTGTTTCTAGGACATTGTGGTGTGTAATTATTATTTAGATGATTATTCAGGTGATTATGTGGTTGATTATTCCGGTTATTATTCGAGCGATTATTTAGGTGATTATTTAGGTAATTTATTCAGGTGATTATGTGGTTGATTATTTAGGTGATTATTTAGGTGATTATTCTGTTGATTATTTAGGTGATTATTCAGGTGATTATTTAGGTGATTATTTAGGTAATTATTCAGGTGATTATTTCTAGAACATTGTGGTGTGTAATGATTATTCAGGTGATTATTTAGGTGATTATTCGATTGATTATGCAGGTGATTATTTAGGTGATTATTCGGTTGATTATGCAGGTGATTACTCGGGTGATTTATTCTGGTGATTTATTTGGGTGATTATTTAAGTGAATCATTCAGGTGATTATTCAGGTGATTATTCGGGTGATTATTCGGGTGAATATTCGGGCGATTATTCGGGTGATTATTCAGGTGATTATTCGGGTGATTATTCAGGTGATTATTCGGGTAATTTATTTGGGTGATTATTCAGGTGATTATTCGGGTGAATATTCGGGCGATTATTCGGGTGATTATTCAGGTGATTTATTCGGGTGATTATTCGGGTGAATATTCAGGTGATTTATTCAGGTGATTATTCGGGTGATTTATTCGGGTAATTTATTCGGGTGATTATTCGGGTGATTTATTCGGGTAATTTATTCGGGTGATTATTCGGGTAATTTATTTGGGTGATTATTCGGGTGATTATTCGGGTGAATATCCGGGCGATTATTCGGGTGATTATTCAGGTGATTATTTGGGTGAATATTCAGGTGATTTATTCGGGTGATTATTCGGGTGATTATTCAGGTGATTTATTCAGGTGATTATTCGGGTGATTTATTCGGGTAATTTATTCGGGTAATTTATTTGGGTGATTATTCAGGTGATTATTCGGGTGAATATCCGGGCGATTATTCGGGTGATTATTCAGGTGATTTATTCGGGTGATTATTCGGGTGAATATTCAGGTGATTTATTCGGGTGATTATTCGGGTGATTATTCAGGTGATTTATTCAGGTGATTATTCGGGTGATTTATTCGGG
>NC_139576.1:815307-829787 GCF_946808225.1 Silurus aristotelis
ACGGCTGCTCATCAGGGACAAACGCACACCATTCACCTTCACTGTTGTTTTCTGTAAAGCTGCTTTGAGACAATGTCTGTTGTGAAAAGCGCTATACAAATAAACTTGACTTGACTTGACTATAAGAGAAAGATCTGATATAACACACACACACACACACACACACACACACACACACACATTTGTGTCTAAAACACTTGTGTAAAATTTCATTGGGGGGGTTCCAGTTGTTTCACTTCATCTCTGTATAAAACACCATTTTACTTATTTACACCTAAATCTGTCAGCTGTGACACAACGGGGAACATTTACTGGCTTTATCTGTGTGTGTGTGTGTGTGTTTGTGTGTGTGTGTGTGTGTGTGTGTGTGTGTGTGTGTGTGTGTTTCTGTTTGTTTGTTTGTGTGTGTGTGTGTGTGTGTGTGTGTGTGTGTGTGTGTGTGTGTGTGTGTGTGTGTGTGTGTGTGTGTTATTTATATATATATATATAAAAAATACAAATATCAGGGGTGTGCGGTAAACACAGATTCTCCATCCTCATCACTTTCTTTTCATTTCAGAACTGCAGATAAGACATAAAAACAGATGTTTTTGTGTGTGTGTGTGTGTGTGTGTGTGTGTGTGTGTGTGTGTGTGTGTGTGTGTGTGTGTGTGTGTGTGTGTGTGTGTGTGTGTTTTTCCTCTTTTTGTCCTGCAGGTAGGAAAATGCCATTTTCAGCCCAGGTGGTGATAACACACAGAAAACACACACACACACACACACACACACACACACACACACACACACACACACACACACACACACACACACACACACAAACAAACAGAAAAAAAACACACACACACACACACACACACACACACACACACACACACACACACACAGAAATTTTTATTAGAATCCCTTTGCCATATAAATTTGTTACCTTTCAGAAGACTTTTACAAAATAAAAATAATTCCTTTTCATTTTCTTCTTTTGGCTTCTCCCATTAGGAGTCTCCACAGTGGATCATCTGTCGCCATACCCCCCTGTCCTCTACATCTGCCTCTTTCACATTAACTACCTGCATGTCTTCTCTCACCACATCCATAAACCTCCTCCTTGGTCTTCCTCTTTTCCTCCTTCCTGGTGGCTCCATCCTCAGCATCTCCTACTGATATACCCCATGTCTCTCCTCTGCACATGTCCAAACCATCTCAATCTCTCCTCCCTCACCTTGTCTCCAAAACGTCCTACATGCGCTGTCCCTCTAATAACCTCATTTCTAATCCTGTCCATCGTCGTCACTCCCAACGAACATCTCAACATCTTCAGCTCTGCTACCTCCAGCTCCACCTCCTGTCTTTTACTCAATGCCACTGTCTCTAATCCATACAACATCTCAGGTCTCACCACAGTCCTATAAACTTTCCCTTTCACTCTCACAGATACTCTTCTATCACAAATCACTCCTGCTATTACTCTTCTCCACCCACTCCACCCTGCCTGCACTCTTTTCTTCACTTCTCTAACACACTCTCCATTACTCTGCACTGTTGACCCCAGGTACCTAAAGATACCTCCTCCATCTCACAACCCACTTGTGGAGCATAAACACTGATGACATTTATCATCACCCCTTCAACTTCCAGCTTCACGTTCATCACCCTATCAGAAACTCTCTTCACCTCCACTACACTCTTACTGTACTCTTCCTTCAGAATCCCCCTACACCATTTCTCTTTCCATCCACACCATGATAGAACAGTTTAAACACCTCCAATGTTCCTGCTCTTACTCCCTTTCCACTTGGTCTCCTGAACACACAACATCTCTACCTTTCTCCTCTCCATCATATCAGCTACCTCTCTCCCTTTACCCGTTATAGTACCAACATTTAAAGTACCAACCCGAACCTCCACTCTCCTCCACTTCTCCTCCATTCTCCTCCACTTCTCCTCCACTCTCCTCCACTTCTCCTTTCCCTGCTGTCTCTGTAGATGTCTTCCTCCTCTCCTTCTCCTCTCCTTCAGCCAACAGCAGCACAATTTACACCGGTACCCTGTTGTTAATGATACCTGTGGTGGTTGTTGGTAACCCGGGCCTCGACCGATCCGCTATGAAGTTCTGATTCCTGATCAGCATATTAGATTTGGCACATGTTTTACTCTGGATGTCCTTCATAACACAAACCTCCACATTTATCTGGAGTTGAGACACTGAGAGTCTCCTGACCCGAGTAACTCTAATGACTGGATTTTCTCTTATATATTTACAGTAGGGTAATAATTATGTGATCCTCTGGTTATTCTGTAAGGTTACCTGATAATAAAGAAATACACAGTCTGGAATTTTTATGGTAGGTTCAGATAGAGAGAAAGAATATCAACAACATTCTGATGGTCTTGTAGCCCATTCCAGCCTTGTGCAGGTCTACAATCTCGTCCCTGACAGCTCTTTGGGAGTCAGAATTCTTGCTGGTTGTTACGGGAGCAAACACTTATTTTACACTTACTTATACATAACACTTATTTCCTGTACCTAACCCTAAACCTAACCCCAACCCCAACCCTATTTCACTCCATCAAATACAAATTAATTTATAACCTTTAATTTTTTTTTCTGGATTTTTTTGTTGATATTCTCTGAGTTAAAATAAACCTCCTATAAACATTCTAGACTGTTCATTACTCTGTAACGGGGTCAAATCACAAAACCTGCTAATCACTTTCTGATACAGAAATTAACACACTGAACAGCAGCAGCACAGCTCCAGCCCCGGGTGTAGACAAACTCTGTGCCGAGCAAGTGTTTCAGGAACTCTGAGAAGTTCCTGTGACCTGAAAGCTGCTGAAGGTCGTTTACTTGATTAATATTCATGAGTTCATCACTCACCAAAAACACATCGCCCACATATGGAAGAGAGTGTGACTTCCTGCTACTTCCTGCATAATTATTCACGTTTAAAACGCCTCGTTACAATCAGGAGAAAACACACACACACACACACACACACACACACACACATGCTATCTTTACAAGATGGCCAAACAGCAGACTGGAATTTAAAGTAAGGATTTATTTATTTATTGCACTAATTGTGTGTGTGTGTGTGTGTGTCTGTGTGTGTGTGTGTGTGTGTGTGTGTGTGTGTGTGTGTGTGTGTGTGTGTGTGTGGCAGAAATGACGGCACATTTTTGCAGTATGCAGAAAAGTAAAATGAACACAAACTTCACACACAGTCAGAGTCTCCAGCATCAGTGCTTGAGGTTTACAGACATGGGGGGATGTTCCTCTATCAGTTTTCTCTTCAGTAGGTCAAATGCTGCTCATTTAAATGAAGGTCTGGATAAACCTGTTCAGCCTAAAACCTTCCACCTTCCAATGTCCTGTTCCATCATCAATAAACATCAGTGACTTTGCTCCAGAAGCAGCCATGAGCCCAAGCCATGACACTACCACCATTATGCTTCAACTACCATCTCATATGATTTGGGTAATGAACCAGTACTTTCTCCTCGCTTTGGCCTTTTCATCATTCTGGGTAAGGTTCTTCTATGTTCCAGATCTTTTGTGGATCATCTCTGCTGATGAGAGCTTTAAATAATTTGGTAGTGAATCTATATTTCTGTTTCTTTTTTAACAGTGGCTTGTAAGATTTTTTCTGGTTTTTGCGTTTGGTCTTCAAACTCTCACAATGTCATCAGCTGTTCTTGATTCAAGACCTTCCAGGTGATGTTTTATTTATTCCTACTGTTTGTGCAATGCTCTCCATCTCCCTAATTAATTTAAAGGAGGGTAAATAAATGCAATACAATGCATATGAAATGTCTTTAAAATATATTTTAACTCATTATTGACATGAACATGAACCTGAAATCGTCTGCGCTACGATCAGTGTCATGTAGAATCCAGGATCAGCAGCAGTGTGGTATAAACTACAGTACAGCAACTACAGTTTCCTGATTTTTTTCCCTCCACTAATTTGATCTAGATTTCTAATATCCCTGTTGGGGATGTTAATAAATTGTCCTCCATCAATGTGATGTTTATATTTCCCTGCACTTTTTCCTATTTTAAACGACACATCGCATTCATCACTCTCCATCTCGGGTTCTGGCATCTGTCTAACTGTTCAGATAAAACACACATGACTAACTCCAGCATTATGATAAAATGTGACATGGACGATGTATTGGACGTCTTGTCTAATCACAGAAGACTGGAGAAGTGAGGAGACAAGGGAACAGTGGCACACTGAAGTGTGATGCAGTGTCTGAATCCATTAAGTTTCCCTTCTTTTACTTATTGAACACTGAGGGAGTTTAGTTTGAGAGAAGACATGATTGGGATATGTTTCACTGTGACAAGAAGTGAAGCTGGGATCAGAGTTTGTGTTCCTGAAACCATCTCAAAGTTCTCCAGCTTCATTACACTTTAACTAATTAGACATTAAATACAGTGAATGCCAAACTAACTTTAGAACACATTTAAACCAAACTACCCCCTCAGAATACCCCTTAACCAAACTACCGACTCAGAATAGCCTTTAACCAAACTACCCTACAATTATTCTAAAGCAGCTTAACAAAAGAATGTATTGTTTCTTATAAGTTTATCCTTAATGAGTGATCGAGTGGTGGCTGTGGTAAAGGAAAAACTCCCTGTGACTGCATGCCAGAAGGAACCATAAGAGGAGCCAGACTTTAAAGGGAACCTCATCCTAATGTCCATCATTACAATTCCATCATTGAGGTGTTCTGTGTTGGTGATTAAATGGAAACTGTGGTCCTAATCACATTGTAGCAGAAATGTGATATTAATTACAGTTCAAATCCATCCTCAAAGTTCTTGTGTTGCTCAGTAATCTTCTCATGGATCTTCATGCTGTGGATGTGAAAACATCCCCAGCTGCACAGAGTGGCCTTTAATGGAAGAGAACTTGATCCAGAGGCAGGCTAGGACGAAGTGGGCAGATCCGAGGGTCACTGGTACCTCAGGAGCATGTTTAACTCAACCGATAGAGAGTAAGAGAGTAAGAGACAGAGAGAGAGAGAGAGAGAGAGAGAGAGAGAGAGAGAGAGAGAGAGAGAGAGAGAGAGAGAGAGAGAGGAAAAAAGGATTATTACTTACACACCCAGACAGTAAAGCGTTACAGTAGTCTAGTCTAGATGTAACAAAAGCAACAACTAGTTTTTCTGCATCCTGTAACAACATCATATTTGTAATTTAAGCAATATTTCTAAGGTGAAAGAAGGAGATCCTGGTGATATTATTCACGTGAGACTCAAAGGAAAGACTCGGGTCAATAATCACAACAAGGTGTTTGACTGCTGTCACACAGAGACAGAAACACCATCCAGAGATGCTATGGAATCGGAACGATTACTTCTAGCTGCATGTGGTCCTAGTAAAAGTACTTCTGTCTTATCTGAGTTAAGCAGAAGAAAGTTATCAAGCATCCACTGTCTAATGTCCTTTACACACTCCTCAACATTGTTAAGCTGATCTCTCTCATCTGGCTTTGCTGAAATATACAGCTGTGTATCATCAGCATAGCAATGGAAGCAAATACCATGTTTATGAATAATTTCACCAAGAGGCAGCAGATATAAAGAGAAAAGCAGTGGGCCTAAGACAGATCCTTGCGGAACACCAAACTTTACCTCAGAGAGTGTGGTGAACTCACCATTTACATCAACAAACTGATAGTGATCAGTCAGATAAGACCTGAGCCAGGAGAGAGCTGTTCCCTTTATTCCAACAACGTTCTCCAGTCTAGCAAGCAGGAGATTATGATCAATGGTGTGAAAAGCTGCACTGCGGTCGAGCAAAACAAGTGAAGAGACAAAACCCTGATCAGAGGCCAATAACAGTCATTTACTACCTTAACTAGCGCCGTCTCTGTGCTATGATGAGGCCGAAATCCTGACTGATACATTTTATAAATACTGTTGGTGTTGTAGTGTGATGGTTCTTGTGTGTTTATGGTGATGTTGTGAGATAGTTGTGGTGTGTTTATGGAAGAGGTGGCAGAAGTCCACAAATCCTTCACTCAGTATAAGTGCAGATACTGATGTTTTAAAAAAACTCTGATAAAAGTTGAACTTTTGACTGCACTTTTTTACTCAGGTTAAAGTAAAGATTTTTGGGCTCTGACATGTTCTTTAGTAAAAAGTAGGATTATTACTACCTGTTTTAGTGTCACGCTGGAACTGAACCTCATCATATTAATATTAGAGCTGTTAATAATTTAAAATAGTTAATCGTGATTAATTAATCACAACTTAATCGCACATTTGTATCTGTTCTAAATCTTCTTCTTCATCTTTCGGCTTCTCCCATTAGGAGTCTCCACAGCAGATCATCCGTCTCCATACTCCCCTGTCCTCTACATCTGCCTCTTTCACACAAACTACTTCCCTCACCACATCCATAAACCTCCTCCTTGATCTTCCTCTTTTCCTCCTTCCTGGTGGCTCCATCCTCAGCATTCTCCTACTGATATACCCCATGTCCCTCTTCTGCACATGTCCAAACCATTTCAATCTCACCTCCCTCACCTTGTCTCCAAAACGTCCTACATGCGCTGTCCCTCTAATAAACTCATTTCTAATCCTGTCCATCGTCGTCACTCCCAACGAACATCTCAACATCTTCAGCTCTGCTACCTCCAGCTCCACCTCCTGTCTTTTACGCAATGCCACTGTCTCTAATCCATACAACATCTCAGGTCTCACCACAGTCCTATAAACTTTCCCTTTCACTCTCACAGATACTCTTCTATCACAAATCACTCCTGCTATCACTCTTCTCCACCCACTCCACCCTGCCTGCACTCTTTTCTTCACTTCTCTAACACACTCTCCATTACTTTGAACTGTTGATCCCAGGTACCTGAACTCCTCCACCTTCTCCACCTCTTCTCCCTGTAACCGCACTACTCCACTGCCCTCCCTCTCATTCACACACATGTACTCTGTCTTACTCCTACTGACTTGCATTCCCCTTCTCTCCAGCGTGTACCTCCACCTCTCCAGGATCTTCTCCACCTGCTCCCTACTCTCACCACAAATCACAATATCATCCACAAACATCATAGTCCACAGAGAATCCTGCCTGACCTCGTCCTTCAACCTATCCATCACCACTGCAGACAGGAAAGGGCTCAGAGCCGATCCTTGATGCAGTCCAACCTCCACCTTGAACCAGTCTGTCGTTCCTACTGCACACTTCACTGCTGTCACACTGTCCTCATACATGTCCTGCACCACCCTCACATACTTCTCTGACACACCAGACTTCCTCATACAATACCAAAACTCCTCTCTCGGCACCCTGTCGTACGCTTTCTCTAAATCCACAAACACACAATGCAGCTCCTTCTGTCCTTCTCTATACTTCTCCATCAACATTCTCAAAGCAAATAATGCGTCTGTGGTGCTCTTCCTCGGCATGAAACCATACTGCTGCTCACAGATGGTCACCTCTTCTCTCAGCCTGGCTTCCACTACTCTTTCCCAGAACTTCATGGTGTGACTGATCAACTTTATTCCCCTGTAGTTACTGCAAGACTGCACATCTCCCTTATTCTTAAAGATCCGTACCAGCACACTCCTTCTTCATTCCTCAGGCATCTTCTCACCTTCCAGAATCTTGTTAAACAATCTGGTTTAAAACTCCACTGCATCTCTCCTAAACATCTCCATGCTTCTACCGGTATGTCATCTGGTCCAACCGACTTTCCACTCTTCATCCTCTTAATCGCTGCTCTCACTTCCTCCTTACTAATCCTATCTACATCCTGCTTCACCAACTCCACATCCTCCAACTTTCTCTCTCTCTCATTTTCCTCGTTCATCAGCTGCTCAAAATACTCCCTCCATCTTCTCAACACACTCTCCTTACTAGTCAACATGAACATGGACAAATATTAATGTTTTATGCAAATGTATGTTTATTATTAATGAAACCAAACTCAACATAGTGCATAAAGACAAAATATTCTTGTAAATGTTCTAAAGTAATTATGGTGTTTTAAATGACGTAAATCATCAGGACACTAAACAGAACCTTTACTGTTTCCACACGGACAGTTAATGAGGTGATACCAGAGAAATTGTACCTCGTCTGACTTTCATACGGATTACAGAATCAGAGAATATTTGTTTGAGATGTAAATTGTTTTATATTTATATATTTATTAAGTCTGTGAGGCAAATGATTACTAAGATTCAGGTTGTTTTATTTGTGTTTGTGAAGAGAGATGACAGAGAACCCAGCCATTAGGGGGGCACAAGCCAGTGTACTCTTAGTGCCGGTCCCAAGCCCGGGTAAATGGGGAGGGTTGCGTTAGGAAGGGCATCCAGCGTAAAACATGTGCCAAATCAAATATGCGGATCACAAATGAGAATTTCATACCGGATCGGTCGAGGCCCGGGTTAACAACGACCGCCACAGGTATCGTTAGCCGACAGGGTACCGGTGGAAATTGGGCTACTGTTGGCCGAAGGAGGAGAAGGAGAGAAGGAAGACGTCTACAGAGACGGCAGGAAAAGGAGCAGTGTAGGAGAGTAGAGGTTCGGGTTGGTACTTTAAATGTTGGTACTATGACGGGTAAAGGGAGAGAGGTAGCTGATATGATGGAGAGGAGAAAGGTAGATGTGTTGTGTGTTCAGGAGACCAAGTGGAAAGGGAGTAAGGCCAGGAACATTGGAGGTGGGTTTAAACTGTTTTATCATGGTGTGGATGGAAAGAGAAATGGTGTAGGGGTGATTCTGAAGGAAGAGTACAGTAAGAGTGTAGTGGAGTTGAAGAGAGTTTCTGATAGGGTGATGATCGTGAAGGTGGAGGTTGAAGGGATGATGATAAATGTCATCAGTGCCTATGCTCCACAAGTTGGCTGTGAGATGGAGGAGAAGGAAAGATTCTGGAGTGAATTAGATGAAGTGGTAGATGGTGTACCTAGGAAAGAACGATTGGTGATTGGGGCAGACTTTAATGGGCATGTAGGTGAAGGGAACAGAGGTGATGAGGAGGTGATGGGTAGGTATGGTTTCAAGGAGAGGAATGTGGAAGGGCAGATGGCGGTAGATTTTGCTAAAAGGATGGAAATGGCAGTGGTGAACACGTATTTTAAGAAGAAGGAGGATCATAGGGTGACGTATAAGAGTGGAGGAAGGTGCACACAGGTGGATTATGTTCTGTGTAGGAGATGCAACCTGAAGGAGATTGGAGACTGTAAGGTGTTGGCGGGGGACAGTGTAGCTAGACAGCATCGGATGGTGGTCTGTAGGATGGTTTTGGAGGCGAAGAAGAAGAGGAGGACAGTGAGGACTGAAAGAAGAATATGATGGTGGAAACTGAAGGAGGAAGAGTGTAGTGTGAGGTTCAGGGAAGAGGTCAGACAGGGGCTTGGTGGTGGTGAAGAGGTGCCGGATGATTGGGCAACTACTGCAGGAGCGATGAGGGAGGCAGCTAGAAAAGTACTTGGTGTGACATCTGGAAATAGAAAGCAAGACAAGGAGACGTGGTGGTGGAATGAGGAAGTGCAGGAGAGCATTAGGGGAAAGAGGTTGGCAAAACAGAAGTGGGATCGACAGAGTGATGAGAAAAGTAGGCAGGAGTACAAGGAGATGCGGCAGCAGGTTAAAAGGGATGTGGCGAAAGCCAAGGAAAAGGCATATGAGGAGCTGTATAAGAGGTTGGACACTAAGGAAGGAGAAAAGGATTTGTACCGATTGGTCAGGCAGAGGGACCGAGCTGGGAAGGATGTACTGCAAGTTAGAGCAGTAAAGGATGGAGAGGGAAATGTGTTGACTAGTGAGGAGAGTGTGTTGAGAAGATGGAGGGAGTATTTTGAGCAGCTGATGAATGAGGAAAATCAGAGAGAGAGAAGGTTGGAGGATGTGGAGTTGGTGAAGCAGGATGTAGATAGGATTAGTAAGGAGGAAGTGAGAGCAGCGATTAAGAGGATGAAGAATGGAAAGTCGGTTGGACCAGATGACATACCGGTAGAAGCGTGGAGATGTTTAGGAGAGATGGCAGTGAAGTTTTTAACCAGATTGTTTAACAAGATTCTGGAAGGGGAGAGGATGCCTGAGGAATGGAGAAGGAGTGTGCTGGTACCGATCTTTAAGCATAAGGGAGATGTGCAGACCTGCAGTAACTACAGGGGAATTAAGTTGATCAGTCACACCATGAAGTTATGGGAAAGAGTAGTGGAAGCCAGGCTGAGAGAAGAGGTGACCATCTGTGAGCAACAGTATGGTTTCATGCCGAGGAAGAGCACCACAGATGCCTTATTTGCTTTGAGGATGTTGATGGAGAAGTATAGAGAAGGACAGAAGGAGCTGCATTGTGTATTTGTGGATTTAGAGAAAGCGTACGACAGGGTGCCGAGAGAGGAGTTGTGGTATTGTATGAGGAAGTCAGGTGTGTCAGAGAAGTATGTGAGGGTGGTGCAGGACATGTATGAGGACAGTGTGACGGCAGTGAAGTGTGCAGTAGGTACGACAGACTGGTTCAGGGTGAAGGTTGGACTGCATCAAGGATCGGCCCTGAGCCCTTTCCTGTTTGCAGTGGTGATGGACAGGTTGACGGACGAGGTCAGACAGGAGTCTCCCTGGACTATGATGTTTGCAGATGATATTGTGATTTGTGGTGAGAGAGCAGGTTGAGAAGAGCCTGGAGAGGTGGAGATATGCGCTTGAGAGAAGGGGAATGAAAGTCAGTAGGAGTAAGACAGAGTACATGTGTGTGAATGAGAGGGAGGGCAGTGGAGTGATGCGGTTGCAGGGAGAAGAGGTGGAGAAGGTGGAGGAGTTCAGGTACCTGGGGTAAACAGTGCATAGTAATGGAGAGTGTGTTAGAGAAGTGAAGAAAAGAGTGCAGGCAGGGTGGAGTGGATGGAGAAGAGTGACAGGAGTGATTTGTGATAGTAGGGTATCTGCAAGAATGAAAGGGAAAGTTTATAGGACTGTGGTGAGACCTGCGATGTTGTATGGATTAGAGACAGTGGCATTGAGTAAAAGACAGGAGGTGGAGCTGGAGGTAGCAGAGCTGAAGATGTTGAGGTTTTCGTTGGGAGTGACGAGGATGGACAAGATTAGAAATGAGTTTATTAAAGGGACAGCACATGTAGGATGTTTTGGTGACAAGGTGAGGGAGGCGAGATTGAGATGGTTTGGACATGTGCAGAGAAGGGACACAAATTATATTGGTAGAAAAATGCTGAAGATGGAGCCACCAGGTAGGAGGAAAAGAGGAAGGCCAAGGAGGAGGTTCATGGATGTGGTGAGGGAAGACATGCAGGTAGTTGGTGTGAAAGAGGCAGATGTAGAGGACAGGGTGGTATGAAGACGGATGATCCGCTGTGGCGACCCCTAATGGGAGCAGCCGAAAGAAGAAGAAGAAGAAGAAGAAGAAGAAGAGAGATGACAGAGATGGCAGAGAGCGCCCCCTGTCTGTTTCCTTTATTTTACAAAAGCACAGAGTTTTGTTGTTATTATGGGTTTAAAGAAATACAAGTAGACACTTTACAGAATCAAATGATTTATAGCTCTTATCTGTATGATCAAAAAAGACAGTAAAGTTCATTTCGAGGTTATGGGGAAAATGCCACAAACCGTGCCGGTCCTTAGCATCCTTAAGGTCCAGAGGGTTGATTGTGTGAATCATGGAAGGTTTAGGTGCTGATTTGACACTTGGCGCATCAATAAACCAAATATTTACTGATTAAATTAATTTTTTCGGTGGAGCTTTTTTTATATCTTAGTAAAGAACGAGCTTCGTAAAATAAAAGTGTGTTGCACTGAAGGTTTCAATTTCGCCTCTTTTTTAAAGTATTTTTAAGTTGTATTTATTTATATTTTTAATAAAAACGGTCAAACAGAAATGCTGCATTAAAATCGTGTGATAATAAAATTAGTGTTGTTATAAGGAATTTGCGTTGTGTTATTAATGCCTCAATTTTGACAGCCCTAATTAATATAATAATATAAAAATAATTAACATGTTCTCTGATGAATGTGTCCAGACTGAAGATCCTTCATGTAGAACACAAGCAGAGAAAAGATGATGATGATCAGGTGATCAGGAATGTGTCTGTTCTCAGTCATGTTCTCATCACTGACTCCCTCTGTCTCATCCACGTTAACCCTAGACTTCTTACTGCCTCCTGCCTGCTCACTGTGAGCTTCAGAATCTAGTCTACGTCTGTGGTGTGAGAGAGACAGGAGATGATCCACCAGTGGATTGAAAAAGCAGCACAATATCAGGAAACAGGTTGATGTGCTGAAAATGGTGCAGTGAAAATAAAAAATATTGATGATGTCACCAATTAGATTAAAACTAAAGTAATGAGTCTGATGTGGAAATGTAAAAAGTAGAAAGTACCGAAATTTGTGTAAAAATGTAATGAGTGAAAGTAAAAAGTCTGAGAAATAAATAGTGAAGTAAAAAACTGATACCAGAAAAATCTACTTAAATACACTAACAAAGTATTTGTACTTCATTACTTCCCTCTGGTTCACGGTGATGTTGTGAGATGTTGTGTATCAGCAGGAGCAGTAGTGTGTGTAGTGTGTGTATTATTTTATTAATGCTGGTGTCAGTATGAGAGTTGCAGCAGTTTAATCTCTCATTAATAAAGTTTTCCAGTGATCCCAGTGCTCCCATTGTCCCCAGTGCTCCCAGTGGTCTCCGTGTCCCCATTGTCCCCAGTGCTCTCAGTGACCCCAGTGTCCCCAGTGCCCCCAGTGCTCCCAGTGCCTCAGTGCTCCCAGTGCTGCCAGTGCTCCCAGTGACCCCAGTGCTCTCAGTGCTCCCAGTGCCCCCAGTGTCCCCAGTGCCCCCAGTGCTCACAGTGCAACCAAGTGACCCCAGTGCTCCCCAGTCTCTTTCTCTCGATGCAGTGCTTTGATTTCTGTAGTTATAAACTCTTCTGAGAAGTGGAAATGTAGATGTTTTCTAGCCCCTGGAACCAACACTAATGTCTGGATGAATTGGTTGCTTTAATGGTGTGTATCAGACTGGATTAAAGTGTGTTTTTGTAGACGGGATGGATTCTGAAGTATGTTGTGATCTTCATGTGCAGTGATGACGGTGAAAACCACCTGAAATAGCACCTGTTGTAGCACACTCCAGTACTCCTGAACAGAAACCATGCTCCTGGTGAGAAGCAGAAGCTGATCCAGCACCTTCTGCTACATTCAAGTTCATTCCCTTTTTTATTCACGTGATTTTAAATCATGCTAAGCAGGTTTTTAATCTGCTCAGATAACCTTCGAATTGTTTCATGACTAAGAAACTGATTTATTTGTACTTGATGTTTTTCATGAGAATGTATTTTTTTTGTCACGTTTGTTTTAATTCATCACATCTCCACCCCGTCTCCTCATTAGCTTTATGTCACGTGTGATTGTTTTTATGTATGTAATGTCTCCAACCCCTGTTTCTAAACAGGTTCTTGCCTTTGTGTGTTCATTCACGTGTCTCCACTTCTGCTGTACGCTGCGAATCATTTACTGAACCGTACTCGTTTCTAACTCTGTTTCTCATTTCTCCTCATCTTGTCTCATTTCTCATTTTTGTGTTACCCTCATACGGTTGTTTTGCAAACCTTCCAAATCGTCAGGAAAACTCAAACACGTGAAACAGCACGAGGTCGAGCCGTTTGCAAATGACAGTACGACGGTAACACGTGAACAGAAAACAGACACATTAACAGATATGAACAGAGACATGAACAAAGATTTGAAAAGACACATGAACAGAAGTGAGTGAGATGAGAACAAACATGTGAAGAGACACATGAACATATGTAAAAAGAGATGAGAACAGACACGTGAAAAAAGGCTTGAAAAGACACATGAACAGGCACGTGAAGTCTTGGTTTGCGTGAGCTGCCATGCTGCGCTCAGGTACACGTTAATAACTATGGTATTCCACCTGGATAGGGATTTAAGTGTGTCGATTCATCTGAGATCTGATTGATGTCAAATTCCAACCAAATTCTGTATCGAACCATAACCTGGACTTTAAACCCAGCCTCAGTCCTGCACACAGCTGCTTTAGTCTGTAGGTTATTACGGGGCTGTAAGTGTGTATACGACATTCTCCAGCCGTTTATGTTTCTGCTGGAACATTTCCTCCTGTGTGAGAAGTTAATATCGTGTGATTTTTAAAGCGTGACGCTCTTAAGTAATGTAGCGTGGGTTTAATGATGGATTTGTTTCTGCCATTCATCAGTAAGCTCTCGGCTCTAATGTCATATTCACCGAGGCACGTCGAGGTTTAAACGCCTCCATCCATCAGCGTTAGAGGTCTGGATCAGAAGCACCACAGGAGGCCCGTTACGGATCGATATTAAAGCCCATTAAAGCCGTGGAGGCTCAGTGCTCTCGTCTGTAACAGAGATAATTCAGTTTAGAAAAGCCTCTTACTATTTCTAGCCTTTTTTCTCTCTCCTGAGATGTTCCTGCTCTGAGCGATCACTCCT
>NC_139576.1:829987-847487 GCF_946808225.1 Silurus aristotelis
GTGTGTGTGTGTGTGTGTGTGTGTGTGTGTGTGTGTGTGTGTGTGTGTGTGTGTGTGTGTGAGATGCAGTTAACTGCAGCTGAAGCAGAGAAATGTCTTATTGACAGTGAGAGTGATTAGAAGAACGAATGAAGCACTTATAGAAGAATATTTACATGAATGATTCTGTTAATGAATCTGTGTCTGAAAGCATAAAATCACTGATGCTGATTAATCACACACACACACACACACACACACACACACACACACACACACACACACACACACACACACCCTTTGCACACTAGTGGAAAGTTTTAATTTCCATGAGATAGAGAAGGTGAGCCAGTGAAAGCAGTGTTATGCTCTGGGAGATGTTCTGCAGGTAAAACCTGGTGGTCCTGGTATACATATGGATGTTCCTTTGATGTTACATACCACCTACATAAACACCGTTCCAGATAACGATGTTTCCTAACAAAAGTGTCCTCTTTCATCTGGATAAAGATCACTGCACATTCACACTGCAACACATTTCTCTCGCCCATCACAAAGAGTTCCTCTCGCCCATCACAAAGAGTTCTCGCCCATCACAAAGAGTTCTTCTCGCCCATCACAAAGAGTTCTTCTCGCCCATCACAAAGAGTTCTCGCCCATCACAAAGAGTTCCTCTCACCCATCACAAAGAGTTCTCGCCCATCACAAGAGTTCCTCTCACCCATCACAAAGAGTTCTCGCCCATCACAAAGAGTTCCTCTCGCCCATCACAAAGAGTTCTCGCCCATCACAAAGAGTTCCTCTCACCCATCACAAAGAGTTCTCGCCCATCACAAAGAGTTCCTCTCGCCCATCACAAAGAGTTCCTCTCGCCCATCACAAAGAGTTCCTCTCGCCCATCACAAAGAGTTCTCGCCCATCACAAAGAGTTCCTCTCGCCCATCACAAAGAGTTCCTCTCGCCCATCACAAAGAGTTCTCGCCCATCACAAAGAGTTCCTCTCGCCCATCACAAAGAGTTCTCGCCCATCACAAAAGAGTTCCTCTCACCCATCACAAAGAGTTCTCGGCCATCACAAAGAGTTCCTCTCGCCCATCACAAAGAGTTCTCGCCCATCTCAAAGAGTTCCTCTCGCCCATCACAAAGAGTTCCTCTCGCCCATCACAAAGAGTTCCTCTCGCCCATCACAAAGAGTTCCTCTCGCCCATCACAAAGAGTTCTCACTGATCACAAAGAGTTCCTCTCGCCCATCACAAAGAGTTTCTCTCTCCCATCACAAAGAGTTCTCGCCCATCACAAAGAGTTCCTCTCACCCATCACAAAGAATTCCTCTCGCCCATCACAAAGAGTTCTCGCCCATCACAAAGAGTTCCTCTCGCCCATCACAAAGAGTTCCTCTCACCCATCACAAAGAATTCCTCTCGCCCATCACAAAGAGTTCTCGCCCATCACAAAGAGTTCCTCTCGCCCATCACAAAGAGTTCTCACCCATCACAAAGAGTTCCTCTCGCCCATCACAAAGAGTTCCTCTCACCCATCACAAAGAGTTCTCGCCCATCACAAAGAGTTCCTCTCACCCATCACAAAGAGTTCTCACCCATCACAAAGAGTTCCTCTCGCCCATCACAAAGAGTTCCTCTCACCCATCACAAAGAGTTCTCACTGATCACAAAGAGTTCCTCTCACCCATCACAAAGAGTTCCTCTCGCCCATCACAAAGAGTTCCTTTCGCCCATCACAAACCTTTTATTTCCAGCCAGTAACATTATGGAAACAAAATGACTGATGGAAAATGTAGCCAATAAGTGCAGGATTCTATGTGAAATGGCTGCACTTCAATATGAATGGTCATGACTGCAAAATAAGAGCTTGTCTGCTACCTGCTCATCAATATAAATACCAACTCAATATCAATATCCAAACATGTAGAACGAAAGTCTTTACTGGTCAGCAGCTCATTAATATGCAGACTGTATGAATAGAGTCTGAATGATCACCTGAGTTTAGCAGGTGGCTCCCAAACAGGAGGAGGAGAAAAAGATCAGACACAGTCTCAGATAAAAGTTTTAGGAATCTAATTTTTCCTAAAAAAAAATCTTCATTTGATTTAAAATCTAAACTCATGAGACATGTGGCTTTCAACCCATTACTTTGCTCCAGGACTGATTTCATGTTTTTATATATGAAGAAAAAATAAATAAATTCAGGAAATTCATTTTCACAGTACTTCATAATTCATAACTTCCTATAACTATTATCTTTTTGAGAAACATCAACTTTGATGTTTGACAGTAAAGCTGAAAGTGTCTTCTTTTTAAAGATATTTAAAATTGTATATGCAGCACATTTCGATCAGGAACTGTTCATATTTAAAGTGAGGAAGAGCATTTCAGCTGTGAGCCCAAAGTCTGTGGTGAGGGCTAACAGGGTAAAAGGGGTCTGTAACAGAAAATGCCAAGGGGCGAAGTGACTATCAGTATTATTGTGGAGATTTATAAAGATTTTAAATGTAGTTATTTTGCCTTTATTTATTTTGTTCTGCACCATACAGACACATAACATCACTTTTTAAGAGCACTATTACTGTCATAATGACATTTTCATATTCATTGAAAATCAAAACATTTACATACTTATGTATATGCATATGGTTGCTGGGTGAATCTAATAAATAATTAGTCTACGTTAATAATGAGGTCAATCGATAGTGAATTTTACCGATAACGAAAGCTGTGTTAGAGCGTACTCACTGATAACCAGTTAATCAACAGATCATTTTTTAAATGGACACGGGATAAAAAACAAACACTCCATGTAAAATAGTACTGAAAAAAATCTGTGCTAAATCATTAAAATGTGGTAGATGAAATAAATATGCATATATTCATGAATAAATATAATTATAGAATTAATCACTTATCAATGATAAATATAATAAAGCTCTCTCCGTGCAGCACACAGTCTCACGTGGAAAAACAAACAGCGAATCGCCTCTAGAGGGCGCTCTAGTAATGACGGTGGAGGGGAAGCTGTAAAAACTATCGGTATGGATTTTTGCCAATAGTCAATAGTTCCAGGGATCGACTATCGGCGTCTCGACCTCTATTAATAAATAAGGGACATTAATGTTTGAAAACCAGAATTCTTTATAAAATACACATTTATTCATTCATTCATTCATTTTCTTCCGCTTATCCGTAATTCGGGTCGCGGGGGCAGCAGTCTAAGCAGGACCCCGCCTTCGACTGCTGCCCAATCCTCACAGCACCGTCCCTTACGGTCCCTCCTGCAGGTGGTGAACCCACGGGAAGGCGGCCCCACGTCACTCCGACGTCACGGACCTTGATATTTCCCTTGTAAGGGAACATAAAATACACATATGTTAGTAAAATATATTCCAAATTACATTTTTTAAATTTGTCACTGGTACTGTTTAGAGGGACCGTAGTCACCCCCTGGGCTGTAGTTTGGGGACCCCTGCTCTAATGTAATGGATGATTGGAAAAACGTTCCATCCCTGGGAAGTTCCTGAAAAGGTGATGAAAATGCATTTATGAATCTCTCTCTCTCTCTATCCTTCTCTCTCTCTCTCTCTCTATCCTTCTCTCCTTCATCCCATCAGATCCTCCCCAGTGCTCATGAACACAGTGTGGATTGATAAACATCAAGCTTTTCATAACACACACAGAGTAAAAAGTGATGAAGAGAACATGTTTGCTAATCCATTTCCAGCTCGGATCTGTGTGTCTCGACTCAGAGAGAGTGATTATGAGGAGCAGAGGAGCGCGTAATGAAGACAGGAAGTTGCTTTCATGTGATTGGCTGCTTAAAGGCTTTAAAACCTTCAGTGTGAACATTTCAAGCGGCTTATCGGATTGGAAAGTCTGATTTTTCGTGAAGTCTTTTACGCTCCCTCGTGAGAGAGCAGCAGGATTATGATCTTCAGAACGAGCCTAATTAGGTCTTTATGACGACGCTCGTTAAGATGTCGATCTTTATCTTTAGCAGTTCAAGCGATTTTGTTTGTGTGTTGTGTTTTTTCTGATGCATCTGTGCTACAGTCTAATAATAGCAGGACGAATCACACAGTTCCGGGGAGAGGACAAACACCCAGACGAGGTGTGTCAGAGAGCAAGTGTAATTATGCCGTTATTTATCGCCCGCGGCGACGAAATAAACAAGGATCCAGGGTTTATTTTCTGCAATCAGGTCTGTGATTAAAGCTGATACAGTGCCTGTAATTATTCTGATTCTGAGAAAGGGACAATTACATTCAGGATGCAATCAGGGGAACTCTGCAGGTACGAGAACACCACCACAACACTGCGCAAATAACAGGGTACATGTCCACAGCATGAGCGAAAACTCAGCAGAAATCACACCTTAGACTGAAGAAGATGTTCAAAATATATGAGTAAAAAAAACCTCTAAATAAACTGGAGAATAAACCACACATCTGTACACACGATGTCATTTCTTACTTTTACTTAAACTACAAACCCAAAACCTGTTCCAGCATGTGCACAAAGTCAGCTCTGTAAAGATCTGCTTTACATGGGTTTGAAAGATGTGGAAGATCTCCTGCTATAGAGCTCTAACCTAATTGGGATGAATGTAAATGCTGACTGCACCCCAGGCCTCCTCACCCTTTCACCTGGACATCAGTGTCACAACCCCCTTGTGTGTGAATGAATCTCCACAAAATCTAGTAAAACATCTTCCCAGAAGAGTGGAGATTACTATAACAGCAAACAGAGACTAAATGTGGAATGAGATGTTCAGAATGAAGCACATAGCAATCTTAGGGTCATGGTATTAATCAACACAGTAAATGTATGTAACCTGACTCTGAATATGAGGAACCTTTCCTGGATAAATAAACTTTTGGGCAGTGCATGTAACAGTGATTAGAGAATATCACAGACTATTGGGGCAGAAGCAGGTGTGAGATCACTAATAACATTATCACACTAGTGTAGCATCTGAGTGGGGTCATTTTGTGTATCAGCTACATTACCTGTCCCAGGCATTCATTTTAACCTTTAACATCTGCATATCAATCACAGAGTGGGCCCCACAGTTTACACTTATATTGGGGGATGTTCCATACCACAGTCATACTCCCACACCATAAGACACAAGGGATCTTCCCTGGCCTCTCTAGCTGACATGTAAGGGACATTCTAGTAATAAGGCAGTCCACTCTCTAAACTCGACTCCAGCTTCTGGGTGTGAATTTCTGGGTCTCACTCATTAAATGCTACATGCTAAATTACTTGTACGGTATAAAGAAAAGGGGGGTTGTGTCTTTCTTGGCCGGGGAGAAAATCCGTCTGTAGAATTAATAAAAGATTATTCAGTCTGTTTGGTGGAGGAACAGACCAAATAATTGTACCATTAATTCCATACGAGTAATTTTAACTTAATCAAAATATGTATAGTTAACTATAACCCGTTATAATTACTCACAAATATTTGATTATTGGTGGAAGCGTTCTGAACCCACCATCCACACTCTCATCTGGAGTTATGGCAAAGAGTGTTGTCATCTGGAGTTATGGCAAAGAGTGTTGTCAAATAAATCCATGGAAATCAGATGGCCCAGAAGATCCCTGGATGAGTGATCTGTAATATCTAATGAGAATATATTCAGTTTGTCCCTTTGCACAAGCCTCTATTCCCACCTGCTTGATCAGGACCACCCTCATACCATTGCTGAAAGAATAAACCATCCTCCCTTAGTGCCTTCTGACTCACTGCACTGACTCCAATAGTGATGATGAGCTTCAAGAGAACCGTCATAAGTCACATTCAGATCATCCTGGGACCATTTACAGTTTGCATACAACCTAAGCAGGTCCACCATCAGCACTATAACACACACACTGCTCTCACACACACCTGGAAAATCTGTTTGAATTCGATTTATCAATTACAGCGTGGCGATTTCATCAAAGCTAATGGACAAGCTGCACATTCCTGGTGTAGAACCTTCACCGGGCCATTCTGTATGTTCCAACAGTTAATAATCATAGAGGAAGTCCTCAGGGTGTGTGTGTGAGTGTGTGTGTGTGTGTGTGTGTGTGTGTGTGTGTGTGTGTGTGTGCGTGTGTGCTCGGCAGGTCTTTATCATGGATGTTGTCAGCTGCCGGAGAATCTACAGGGAAAGAATTGAATCTTGAATCATTATGGATTGTGGATCC
Source organism: Silurus aristotelis (assembly GCF_946808225.1). Taxonomy (NCBI): domain Eukaryota; kingdom Metazoa; phylum Chordata; class Actinopteri; order Siluriformes; family Siluridae; genus Silurus; species Silurus aristotelis. The sequence continues at coordinate 836,170 of NC_139576.1, forward strand.
ATCTCTCTCTTCACTCTCAATATTATGATTATATTGGTCCTGAAATCTCCTAGAACAGTAACAGTCCTTGATCCTGAACACAACCTCCAAATCATTCAACATGTAACCCGTAATAATGTACACAAATACGATAATAAATACAATCCTGCTAGTGTTGAGTACCAGAACTTTCCCGACAGTATCATACAAACGTTCCTCAATAGACATCTGGGGGTTTTTATGTTTAGTAATAAACAATCAGCTCTTTTTGGTTAATTATCACTTTAATTTTCTCTCCCAAAAGTCCTCATTATAATCATCAAAAGCAGCATCACTTCTTTTCTGGCTGGAATCCACACACACACACACACACACACACACACACACACACACACACACACACACACACACACACACACACACACACTGCCACACAAACTCTTTCAGCTCCTCATCGCGATCTCTCTTATCTCTCATCTCTAAACTCTCTCTCCTCGTCTCTTCTTATGTCTATGTATATCTCATCTCTCTCTCCTTCTTTCTCAATATCTCTCTCTTTCTCTCTCTCTCTCTCTCTCTCTAATTTTATCTCTTCTCTTTCTCACTCCCTCCTTCGCTGTCTATCTCTCTTTTTTTTCTCTATCTCTCTCTCACAAAGATGTAGATCTAGAAATACATTTTATGTGATACTGAAGGAATAAATATTTTTATATATTATATATAATATAAATTAATGAAATTATATAATAATATTTAGGACCATGTGATATTTCATTTTTTCTTTTTTAATAAATCTGCAAAAATGTCAACAATTCTGTGTTTTTTTGTCAGTATGGGGAGCTGTGTGTACATTAATTAGGAAAAGGAATCAACTTAAATGATTTTAGCAAATTGCAGCAATATAACAAAGAGTGAAAAATGTAAGGGGGTCTGAATACTTTCTGTACACACTATATATATATATATATATATATATATATATATATATATATATATATATATATATATATATATATTAATTGTATATATGTATATACATATATACAAATGTATATATATGTATATAGTGTGTATGGAAAGTATTGTGTATATAATATACATATATATATATATATATATATATATATATATATATATATATATATATATATATACACAATACTTTTTGTACACACTATATACATATTCGTACATACTATACACTATACTATCTGTACATACTATATATAGAGAATTGTATATATATATATATATATATATATATATATATATATATATATATATATGTATATGTACCATATATATATATAAATATATATAATGTATATATATATATTATTAATTATTATTATTATTATTATATAAAATTATTATTTTGCTCTGAGTGTGTGGTGAAGTGTGTGAGAGTGTAATCAGATCAGCTCTCCTGCTCTTCAGTGTTTGGAGGGACGTGATTGGCTCATTTTGATGGTTCATCCTGGTGGATTGAAAATGGAGATGCAGGTCAGTAGAATAGTTATTTAAAGGCAGACTTTTCCAGGACTGCAGCTCTGTAATTAGATCAGTTTAGATTGGATCAGTGTGTTGTGGTGTAATGTGGTGTGGTGTGGTGTGGTGTGGTGTGGTGTGGTGTAGTGTGGTGTGGTGCGGTGTGGTGTGGTGCGGTGTAATGTGGTGTGGTGTGGTGTAGTGTGGTGTGGTGTGGTGCGGTGTGGTGTGGTGCGGTGTAGTGCGGTGTGGTGTGGTGCGGTGTGATGTGGTGTGGTGTTGTGTGGTGTGGTGCGGTGTAATGTGGTGTGGTGTGGTGCGGTGTAATGTGGTGTGGTGTGGTGTACTGTGGTGTGGTGTAATGTGGTGTGGTGTGGTGTGGTGTAGTGTGGTGTGGTGTGGTGTGGTGTGGTGTGGTGCGGTGTAGTGTGGTGTGGTGTGGTGCGGTGTGATGTGGTGTGGTGTTGTGTGGTGTAGTGTGGTGTGGTGCGGTGTAATGTGGTGTGGTGTGGTGCGGTGTAATGTGGTGTGGTGTGGTGCGGTGTAATGTGGTGTGGTGTGGTGTACTGTGGTGTGGTGTAATGTGGTGTGGTGTGGTGTGGTGTAGTGTGGTGTGGTGTGGTGTGGTGTGGTGCGGTGTAGTGTGGTGTGGTGTGGTGCGGTGTGATGTGGTGTGGTGTTGTGTGGTGTAGTGTGGTGTGGTGCGGTGTAATGTGGTGTGGTGTGGTGCGGTGTAATGTGGTGTGGTGTGGTGCGGTGTAATGTGGTGTGGTGTGGTGTACTGTGGTGTGGTGTAATGTGGTGTGGTGTGGTGTGGTGTGCTGTAATGTGGTGTGCTGTGCTGTGCTGTAATGTGGTGTGGTGTGGTGTGGTGCTGTGTGGTGTAGTGTGGTGTGGTGCGGTGTCAAGTCAAGTCAAGTCAAGTTTATTTGTATAGCGCTTTTCACAACAGACATTGTCTCAAAGCAGCTTTACAGAAAACAACAGTGAAGGTGAATGGTGTGCGTTTGTCCCTGATGAGCAGCCGTGGCGACAGTGGCAAGGAAAAACTCCCTTAGATGATATGAGGAAGAAACCTTGAGAGGAACCAGACTCAAAGGGGAACCCATCCTCATATGGGTGACATCAAGAGTTTGGTCATAAATCTTTCAACAATACAGAATTGTGATCATCATAGATCCAGCATCAGCTTCTCCATGCCAGGGCCTTTAAACACTCGGCATCTACTTCTCCATGATCATCCATAGGTCCATAATCTTCACGAGGTGGGACGTGACTGGAGCTGGCCAAACCTCAGGATGCCTCGGGATGGGGAGAGAAAGAGAAGCAGTGGAGAGGAATTAGCGTAGCTGCTGTTCATGATATTAACAGCACAAGTTGATAATGTGCATGTGATCAGATGTTCTGGAGCACAAGGTTATGATGTGATGTGTGTGATGTGTGTTATGTGTAGGCTTTGCTAAAAAGATATGTTTTTAATCTACACTTAAACTGGGAGAGTGTATCTGAACCCCGAACACTGTCAGGAAGACTATTCCAGAGTTTAGGAGCTAAATGTGAAAATGCTCTACCGCCTTTAGTGGACTTTGCTATTCTAGGAACTACTAGAAGCCCAGAGTTTTGAGATCTCAGGGAGCGTGACGGATTGTAGCGTGTTAAAAGACTGGATAGATACATGGGAGCCAAACCATTTAGTGCTTTATAAGTGAGTAGCAGTAGTTTGTAGTCTATTCGAAACTTAATAGGAAGCCAATGTAGGGACGATAAGATTGGGGTTATATGATCGTATTTTCTTGACTTAGTAAGAACTCTTGCTGCGGCATTCTGAACTAACTGAAGCTTGTTTATTAATGATGCAGGACATCCACCTAGTAATGCATTACAGTAGTCTATTCTAGAGGTCATAAACGCATGGACGAGCTTCTCTGCATCAGATATAGATAAGATATTTCTTAGCTTAGAAATATTTCTAAGGTGAAAGAAGGCTGTTTTTGTAACTTGATTGATGTGATTTTTAAAAGATAAGTTGCTGTCTAAAATAACTCCCAGGTCTTTTACCGTTGAACTAGTAGTTACAGAACAACCGTCTAAATGCAGGCTGAGATGCTGGAGCTTCTGTGTACTATTTTTTGGGCCGATGAGCAAAATCTCCGTTTTATCAGAATTTAATAGCAGAAAGTTATGGGTCATCCAATCTCTTATTTCTTCAACACACTCAGTTATGCGAGCTAATTGAGCTGTATCGCCTGGTTTGGATGAAATATATAGCTGGGTATCATCAGCATAACAATGGAAGCTAATTCCATGCCTTCTAATAATATTTCCTAATGGAAGCATGTATATTGTAAAAAGCAGGGGTCCCAGAACTGACCCTTGTGGCACGCCATAATTTACTAGCGGTGTGGTGTGGTGCGGTGTAATGTGGTGTGGTGTGGTGTGGTGCGGTGTAATGTGGTGTGGTGCGGTGTAGTGTGGTGTGGTGCGGTGTGATGTGGTGTGGTGTAATGTGGTGTGCTGTGCTGTAATGTGGTGTGGTGTGCTGTGCTGTGCTGTAATGTGGTGTGGTGTGGTGTAATGTGGTGTGGTGTGCTGTGCTGTAATGTGGTGTGGTGTGCTGTAATGTGGTGTGCTGTGCTGTGCTGTAATGTGGTGTGATGTGCTGTAATGTGGTGTGCTGTGCTGTGCTGTGGTGTGCTGTAATGTGGTGTGGTGTGCTGTGCTGTGCTGTGCTGTAATGTGGTGTGGTGTGCTGTAATGTGGTGTGGTGTGGTGTGCTGTAATGTGGTGTGGTGTGGTGTGCTGTAATGTGGTGTGGTGTGCTGTAATGTGGTGTGGTGTGCTGTGCTGTAATGTGGTGTGGTGTGGTGTGGTGTAATGTGGTGTGGTGTGCTGTGCTGTAATGTGGTGTGGTGTGGTGTAATGTGGTGTGGTGTGCTGTGCTGTGCTGTGGTGTGCTGCAATGTGGTGTGGTGTGGTGTGCTGTAATGTGGTGTAGTGTGCTGTGCTGTGCTGTGCTGTGCTGTAATGTGGTGTGGTGTGCTGTAATGTGGTGTGGTGTGCTGTAATGTGGTGTGGTGTGGTATGCTGTAATTTGGTGTGGTGTGCTATGCTGTGCTGTAATGTAATGTGGTGTCGTGTGCTGAGCTGTGCTGTGCTGTAATGTGGTGTGGTGTGCTGTAATGTGGTGTGCTGTGCTGTGCTGTAATGTGGTGTGGTGTGCTGTAATGTGCTGTGCTGTGCTGTAATGTGCTGTGCTGTAATGTGGTGTGGTGTGCTGTAATGTGGTGTGCTGTGCTGTGCTGTAATGTGGTGTGGTGTGCTGTGCTGTAATGTGGTGTGCTGTAATGTGCTGTGCTGTGCTGTGCTGTAATGTGGTGTGGTGTGCTGTAATGTGTTGTGCTGTGCTGTGCTGTAATGTGCTGTGCTGTGCTTTAATGTGGTGTGGTGTGCTGTGATGTAATGTGGGGTCGTGTGGTGTGCTATGCTGTAATGTGGTGTGGTGTGCTGTAATGTGGTATGCTGTGCTGTGCTGTAATGTGGTGTGCTGTAATGTGGTGTGCTGTGCTGTGCTGTAATGTGGTGTGGTGTGCTGTAATGTGGTGTGCTGTGCTGTGCTGTAATGTGGTGTGCTGTGCTGTGCTGTGCTGTGCTGTGCTGTAATGTGGTGTGCTGTAATGTGCTGTGGTGTGCTGTAATGTGCTGTGGTGTGCTGTAATGTGGTGTGCTGTGCTGTAATGTGGTGTGGTGTGCTGTGCTGTAATGTGGTGTGCTGTGCTGTGCTGTAATGTGGTGTGGTGTGCTGTAATGTGGTGTGCTGTGCTGTAATGTGGTGTGGTGTGCTGTAATGTGGTGTGCTGTGCTGTGCTGTAATGTGGTGTGGTGTGCTGTAATGTGGTGTGCTGTGCTGTGCTGTAATGTGGTGTGGTGTGCTGTAATGTGGTGTGCTGTGCTGTGCTGTAATGTGGTGTGGTGTGCTGTAATGTGGTGTGCTGTGCTGTGCTGTAATGTGGTGTGGTGTGCTGTAATGTGGTGTGCTGTGCTGTGCTGTAATGTGGTGTGGTGTGCTGTAATGTGGTGTGCTGTGCTGTGCTGTGCTGTAATGTGGTGTGGTGTGCTGTAATGTGCTGTGGTGTGCTGTAATGTGCTGTGGTGTGCTGTAATGTGGTGTGCTGTGCTGTGCTGTAATGTGGTGTGGTGTGCTGTGCTGTAATGTGGTGTGCTGTGCTGTGCTGTAATGTGGTGTGCTGTGCTGTGCTGTGCTGTAATGTGGTGTGCTGTGCTGTGCTGTAATGTGGTGTGCTGTGCTGTGCTGTAATGTGGTGTGCTGTGCTGTGCTGTGCTGTAATGTGGTGTGCTGTGCTGTGCTGTAATGTGCTGTGCTGTGCTTTAATGTGCTGTGCTGTGCTGTAATGTGCTGTGCTGTGCTGTAATGTGGTGTGGTGTGCTGTAATGTGGTGTGCTGTGCTGTGCTGTAATGTGGTGTGCTGTGCTGTAATGTGGTGTGCTGTGCTGTAATGTGGTGTGGTGTGCTGTGCTGTGCTGTAATGTGGTGTGCTGTGCTGTGCTGTAATGTGGTGTGCTGTGCTGTGCTGTAATGTGGTGTGCTGTTCTGTGCTGTGCTGTAATGTGGTGTGGTGTGGTGTGCAGAATGTGGTGTGCTGTGCTGTAATGTGGTGTGGTGTGCTGTGCTGTAATGTGGTGTGCTGTAATGTGATGTGGTGTGCTGTGCTGTGCTGTAATGTGGTGTGGTGTGCTGTGCTGTGGTGTGGTGTGCTGTAATGTGGTGTGGTGTGCTGTGCTGTGGTGTGGTGTAATGTGTTGTGGTGTGCTGTAATGTGGTGTGGTGTAATGTGGTGTGGTGTGCTGTGCTAAAATGTGGTGTGGTGTGGTGTACTGTGGTGTGGTGTGGTGTGGTGTGCTGTAATGTGGTGTGCTGTGGTGTGCTGTGCCGTGCCGTGCTGTAATGTGCTGTAATGTAATCTAATGTGGTGTGGTGTGGTGTGGTATGCTGTAATGTGGTGTAGTGTGGTGTGCTGTGCTGTAATGTGGTGTGGTGTGCTTTAATGTGGTGTAGTGTGGTGTGCTGTAATGTGGTGTGGTGTGCTGTGCTGTGCTGTAATGTGGTGTGGTGTGCTGTGCTGTGCTGTAATGTGGTGTGCTGTGCTGTGCTGTGCTGTGCTGTGCTGTGCTGTAATGTGGTGTGCTGTAATGTGGAGTGCTGTGCTGTGCTGTGCTGTAATATGGTGTGCTGTGCTGTGCTGTGCTGTAATGTGATGTGGTATGCTGTGCTGTGCTGTGCTGTAATGTGGTGTGCTGTGCTGTAATGTGGTGTGCTGTGCTGTGCTGTGCTGTAATGTGGTGTGGTGTGCTGTAATGTGCTGTGCTGTGCTGTGCTGTAATGTGGTGTGGTGTGGTGTGCTGTGCTGTGCTGTAATGTGGTGTGCTGTAATGTGGAGTGCTGTGCTGTGCTGTAATGTGGTGTGCTGTAATGTGGAGTGCTGTGCTGTGCTGTAATGTGGTGTGCTGTGCTGTGCTGTAATGTGGTGTGCTGTGCTGTGCTGTAATGTGGTGTGCTGTGCTGTGCTGTGCTGTAATGTGGTGTGGTGTGGTGTGCAGAATGTGGTGTGCTGTGCTGTAATGTGGTGTGGTGTGCTGTGCTGTAATGTGGTGTGCTGTAATGTGATGTGGTGTGCTGTGCTGTGCTGTAATGTGATGTGGTATGCTGTGCTGTGCTGTGCTGTAATGTGGTGTGCTGTGCTGTAATGTGGTGTGCTGTGCTGTGCTGTGCTGTAATGTGGTGTGGTGTGCTGTAATGTGCTGTGCTGTGCTGTGCTGTAATGTGGTGTGGTGTGCTGTGCTGTGCTGTGCTGTAATGTGGTGTGCTGTAATGTGGAGTGCTGTGCTGTGCTGTAATGTGGTGTGCTGTGCTGTGCTGTGCTGTAATGTGGTGTGCTGTGCTGTGCTGTAATGTGGTGTGCTGTGCTGTGCTGTGCTGTGCTGTAATGTGGTGTGGTGTGGTGTGCAGAATGTGGTGTGCTGTGCTGTAATGTGGTGTGGTGTGCTGTGCTGTAATGTGGTGTGCTGTAATGTGATGTGGTGTGCTGTGCTGTGCTATAATGTGGTGTGGTGTGCTGTGCTGTGGTGTGGTGTGCTGTAATGTGGTGTGCTGTGCTGTGCTGTGGTGTGGTGTAATGTGTTGTGGTGTGCTGTAATGTGGTGTGGTGTAATGTGGTGTGGTGTGCTGTGCTGAAATGTGGTGTGGTGTGGTGTACTGTGGTGTGGTGTGGTGTGGTGTGGTGTGGTGTGCTGTAATGTGGTGTGCTGTGCTGTGCTGTAATGTGGTGTGATGTGGTGTGCTGTGCCGTGCCGTGCTGTAATGTGCTGTAATGTAATCTAATGTGGTGTGGTGTGGTATGCTGTAATGTGGTGTAGTGTGGTGTGCTGTGCTGTAATGTGGTGTGGTGTGCTTTAATGTGGTGTAGTGTGGTGTGCTGTAATGTGGTGTGGTGTGCTGTGCTGTGCTGTAATGTGGTGTGGTGTGCTGTGCTGTGCTGTAATGTGGTGTGCTGTGCTGTGCTGTGCTGTGCTGTGCTGTGCTGTGCTGTAATGTGGTGTGCTGTAATGTGGAGTGCTGTGCTGTGCTGTGCTGTAATATGGTGTGCTGTGCTGTGCTGTGCTGTAATGTGATGTGGTATGCTGTGCTGTGCTGTAATGTGGTGTGCTGTGCTGTGCTGTAATGTGGTGTGCTGTGCTGTGCTGTGCTGTAATGTGGTGTGGTGTGCTGTAATGTGCTGTGCTGTGCTGTGCTGTAATGTGGTGTGGTGTGGTGTGGTGTGCTGTGCTGTGCTGTAATGTGGTGTGCTGTAATGTGGAGTGCTGTGCTGTGCTGTAATGTGGTGTGGTGTGGTGTGGTGTGGTTTAATGTGGTGTGGTGTGGTGTGCTGTGCTGTGCTGTGCTGTAATGTGGTGTGGTGTGGTGTGGTGTGGTGTGGTGTGGTGTAATGGGGTGTGGTCTGGTGTGGTGTGGTGTGGTGTGCTGTGCTGTACTGTGCTGTAATGTGGTGTGCTGTGCTGTGCTGTAATGTGGTGTGCTGTGCTGTGCTGTGCTGTGCTGTGCTGTAATGTGGTGTGGTGTGGTGTGCAGAATGTGGTGTGCTGTGCTGTAATGTGGTGTGGTGTGCTGTGCTGTACTGTGCTGTAATGTGGTGTGCTGTGCTGTAATGTGGTGTGCTGTAATGTGATGTGGTGTGGTGTGCTGTGCTGTAATGTGGTGTGGTGTGGTGTAATGTGTTGTGGTGTGCTGTAATGTGGTGTGGTGTAATGTGGTGTGGTGTGCTGTGCTGAAATGTGGTGTGGTGTGGTGTACTGTGGTGTGGTGTGGTGTGGTGTGGTGTGGTGTGCTGTAATGTGGTGTGCTGTGCTGTGCTGTAATGTGGTGTGATGTGGTGTGCTGTGCCGTGCCGTGCCGTGCTGTAATGTGCTGTAATGTAATCTAATGTGGTGTGGTGTGGTGTGGTATGCTGTAATGTGGTGTAGTGTGGTGTGCTGTGCTGTAATGTGGTGTGGTGTGCTTTAATGTGGTGTAGTGTGGTGTGCTGTAATGTGGTGTAGTGTGGTGTGCTGTGCTGTAATGTGGTGTGGTGTGCTTTAATGTGGTGTAGTGTGGTGTGCTGTAATGTGGTGTGGTGTGCTGTGCTGTAATGTGGTGTGGTGTGCTGTGCTGTAATGTGGTGTGGTGTGCTGTGCTGTGCTGTGCTGTAATGTGGTGTGCTGTAATGTGGAGTGCTGTGCTGTGCTGTGCTGTAATATGGTGTGCTGTGCTGTGCTGTGCTGTAATGTGGTGTGGTGTGGTGTGCTGTAATGTGGTGTGCTGTGCTGTGCTGTGCTGTAATGTGGTGTGCTGTGCTGTAATGTGGTGTGCTGTAATGTGGTGTGGTGTGCTGTGCTGTGCTGTGCTGTAATGTGGTGTGCTGTAATGTGGTGTGGTGTGCTGTGCTGTGCTGTAATATGGTGTGCTGTGCTGTGCTGTGCTGTAATGTGGTGTGGTGTGGTGTGCTGTAATGTGGTGTGCTGTGCTGTGCTGTGCTGTAATGTGGTGTGCTGTGCTGTAATGTGGTGTGCTGTGCTGTAATGTGGTGTGCTGTGCTGTGCTGTGCTGTGCTGTAATGTGGTGTGGTGTGCTGTAATGTGCTGTGCTGTGCTGTGCTGTAATGTGGTGTGCTGTAATGTGGAGTGCTGTGCTGTGCTGTAATGTGGTGTGGTGTGGTGTGCTGTGCTGTAATGTGGTGTGGTGTGGTGTAATGTGTTGTGGTGTGCTGTAATGTGGTGTGGTGTGCTGTGCTGTTGTGTGGTGTGGTGTAATGTGTTGTGGTGTGCTGTAATGTGGTGTGGTGTAATGTGGTGTGGTGTGCTGTGCTGAAATGTGGTTTAGTGTGGTGTACTGTGGTGTGGTGTGGTGTGGTGTGCTGTAATGTGGTGTGCTGTGCTGTGCTGTGCTGTAATGTGGTGTGATGTGGTGTGCTGTGCCGTGCCGTGCTGTAATGTGCTGTAATGTAATCTAATGTGGTGTGGTGTGGTGTGGTATGCTGTAATGTGGTGTGCTGTGCTGTGCTGTGCTGTAATGTGGTGTGATGTGGTGTGCTGTGCCGTGCCGTGCCGTGCTGTAATGTGCTGTAATGTAATCTAATGTGGTGTGGTGTGGTGTGGTATGCTGTAATGTGGTGTAGTGTGGTGTGCTGTGCTGTAATGTGGTGTGCTTTAATGTGGTGTAGTGTGGTGTGCTGTGCTGTGCTGTAATGTGGTGTGCTGTGCTGTGCTGTAATGTGGTGTGCTGTGCTGTGCTGTGCTGTAATGTGGTGTGCTGTGCTGTAATGTGCTGTGCTGTGCTGTGCTGTAATGTGGTGTGCTGTGCTGTGCTGTAATGTGGTGTGCTGTGCTGTAATGTGCTGTAATGTGGTGTGCTGTGCTGTAATGTGGTGTGGTGTGCTGTGCTGTAATGTGGTGTGGTGTGGTGTGGTGTGCTGTGCTGTGCTGTGCTGTGCTGTAATGTGGTGTGCTGTAATGTGGAGTGCTGTGCTGTGCTGTAATGTGGTGTGGTGTGGTGTGGTGTAATGTGGTGTGGTGTGGTGTGCTGTGCTGTGCTGTAATGTGGTGTGGTGTGGTGTGGTGTAATGGGGTGTGGTCTGGTGTGGTGTGGTGTAATGTTGTGTGGTGTGGTGTGGTATAATGTGGGGTGGTGTGGTGTGCTGTAATGTGGTGTGCTGTGGTGTGCTGTAATGTGGGGTGGTGTGCTGTATTGTGTTGTGGTGTAATGTGGGGTGGTGTGGTGTGGTGTGCTGTAATGTGGTGTGGTGTAATGTGGGGTGGTGTGGTGTGCTGTAATGTGGTGTGGTGTGGTGTGCTGTGCTGTAATGTGGTGTGCTGTAATGTGGTGTGGTGTGCTGTAATGTGGTGTGGTGTAATGTGGGGTGGTGTGGTGTGCTGTAATGTGGTGTGGTGTGCTGTAATGTGGGGTGGTGTAATGTGGGGTGGTGTGGTGTGGTGTGGTATAATGTGGGGTGGTGTGGTGTGCTGTAATGTGGTGTGCTGTATTGTGGTGTGGTGTAATGTGGGGTGGTGTGCTGTAATGTGGTGTGGTGTGGTGTGGTGTAATGTGGGGTGGTGTGGTGTGCTGTAATGTGGTGTGGTGTGCTGTGCTGTGCTGTAATGTGGTGTGCTGTAATGTGGTGTGGTGTGCTGTAATGTGGTGTGGTGTGCTGTAATGTGGTGTGGTGTAATGTGGGGTGGTTTGCTTTGCTGTAATGTGGTGTGCTGTGGTGTGCTGTAATGTGGGGTGGTGTGCTGTATTGTGT
>NC_139576.1:852487-902487 GCF_946808225.1 Silurus aristotelis
ACCATCTGCTAGCTGCACAGAGTCACTCAGGATCCACCCAATTGAGACTGTGGCTGTCCCCCGAGCGAAACCAAAATGTAGGAATTCTCAGAAGGTCTGTTTAAGTAACCTGATTAAAATTAAAATAAATAGGACTGAACGTACAGCTCTGATCTAAAGATAGGATTGTTAAATATTAGATCTCTCACGTCAAAAGCGCTTACTATACACAAAATAATTACCCACCAGGAGTTTAAAATAATGTGTTTGACAGAAATGTGGATTAAACCGAATGAATATGGAGTCCTCCTGGGTATAGTTACATACACGAACCCCATCTAAATAGCAGAGGAGGTGGGGTCACAGCTATTTATAATAATAAGAAAAAAATAATAAAAATAATAATTTGATTACGGCGGAGTCCAAAGGCCATGCGACGCCCACAGTGAAGTTCAGGAACATGGTGACACCCTCGGCGGGGCTTTGAGCCGTAATGATGCCCTTAGAGGAATTTAGAAGTGCTATGTCGTCCTCCGAGGGACCTTGAGGAGAGACGTCGCCTGGAGATGGACTCGGAGATGTGACATCGCCTATTCTTTTCGAAGGACTTGTTCCACGTCGTCACCGTCGGAGAGGCTTGGAGGCCTCAGCGGAACTGTGGGGCTGAGCGGCACCGAGCGCTCTTGGAGACTCTGTGGCGGTGCAGAGTAATCGTAGAGACTCTGTGGCAGCGCGGAGCACTCGTATACGCTCTGTGGTGGCACGGCATGCTCGTAGACACTCTGTAACGGAACGGCGTGCCCATGGAAACGAGCCGGGAATTCGACCGGGCTCTCAGGGGGGCGTGGCACAGCCGCGCTCGCATGCGAACATGTTTCACGAGAAGTGGCCGTAAGCTTCATTGCTATGCTGATGATACACAGCTGTTTATTTCAGCAAAGCCAGATGAGAGAGATCAGGTTCACGTGAATAATATTACCAGGATCTCCTTCTTTCACCTTAGAAATATTGCTAAAATTAGAACTATGATGTCATTACAGGATGCAGAAAAACTAGCTTTTGTAACATCTAGATTAGACTATTGTAACGCTTTACTGTCTGGGTGTTGGAGTAAGGGCAGAAATAAGCTTCAGTTAGTTTAGAATGCAGCAGCAAGAGTCCTCACTAGATCTAGAAACTATGAGCAGCCCTGTTTTAATCATCTACACTGCTCCCAATTACATCTCACACTGATTATAAAATACTACTACTGACGTATAAAGCACTTAAAGGTCTTGCACCGCAGTATCTGAGTGAACCTCTGTACCAGTATGATCCTATTTGTTGGTACCTCAAATAATGAAGACTCCAGCAGGGGGCAGATGTTTCTCTTATAAACCCCACAGTTATGGAAAAACCTTCCAATCGGTGTTCAGGACTTAGACACAGTCTCAGTGTTCAAGTCGAGGTTGAAAACGTATTTATTCAGTCAAGTCTTTAGTCAGTAGATCTTTTTTGTAGGTAAAGGCACAGATCTGGAGGGATCATGGAATGGAGTGTTTGGTGAACTGGAATATTTGGATGCTGTCGTCCCCTTACTCTCACACGTTCACTCAGGTTTGTTGATGGTGGTGTGGTGGGTCGTCTCTTATCCCAGAGATCCTCATGTCTGTGTTACCTTCTGGTTCTCCCTTTTAGTTCTGCTGCCATAGCGAGACTTGCAGGAGTCCAAACTGCACAGTGACATTAACTTTCATACAGCAATAAGGACACTTAATAATCCATATCCTTCTCTTCCTGTTACCCTCTTCTCTCTCTCTCTCTCTCTCTCTCTCTCTCTCTCTCTTTCTCTCTCTCTATCGAGTTAAACATGCTCCTGAGGCTCCAGTGACCACTGTTCCTGCCCCTCCCCCCTTCGTGGATCTTCCCACTTCGTCCAGACCTGCCTCTGGATAGTGTTCTCTTCGATTGGAGGTAACGCTTTGGGTGGTTCCATGAAATTCCGGAGTAAGAACGGGAGCTTTAAGGATGGATTGGACTGTAGTTAATGTCAACAGTCTCCTACACTGACTCAGGACTTCTTTTCACTTCTGATCATCATCACTGTACCCCGCAACATTGTATATCTGCTCTTGTATATCCCAGATGAGGATGAAGTTCCCTCTTGAGTCTGGTTCCTCTCAAGGTGTCTTCCTTATGCCATCTCGGGGAGTTTTTCCTTCACTACAGTCTCCACCGGCTTGTTCATCAGGGACAAACTTACAGTTATAAAGAACATATTTATTTTTAATTACCACATTATCTGTGTAAAGCTGCTCTGAGACAATGTTCATTGTTAAAAGCGCAATACAAATAAACATGAATTGAATTGAATAGATAGATAGATAGATAGATAGATAGATAGATAGATAGATAGATAGATAGATAGATAGATAGATAGATAGATAGATAGTCTGTCAGTTTTTTTGTCTGTATCTTTATCTATTTGTTTGTTTATCTGTCTCTTTGTCTGTCTATCTGTTTGTGTCTGTTTATCTGTCTGTCTCTTTATCTATCTGTCTGTCTGCTTATCTGTCTGTATATTTATCTGTCTCTTTCTTTATCTGTCTGTCTGCTTTTCTGTCTGTATCTTTACCTGTCTGTCTATCTATCTGTCTGTTTATCTGTCTGTCTCTTTATCTATCTGTCTGTCTGAGTAGGAGTGATTAATGTAATGAACACAGAGGATTTTAATCACACTGTGTGTGTCTCTGCATTTCCTCTGTGTTTCACTCGTTTAAGGTGTTGAGAGAACTACAGGTACGTCTGTACGTAGTGTTTTGTGTTTTCAAAGACACACAAGGTCTTTCTGCCAACTATTTTTTACAAATAAGCACATTTTTCTTCTTACACACACACACACACACACACACACACACACACACACACACACACACATGCATGCATCTTCATTTAGGTGCTACTTTTTCTGGCATGCAAGGAACCAAAGGATATATGTGTGTGTGTGTGTGTGTGTGTGTGTGTGTGTGTGTGTGTGTGTGTGTGTGTGTGTGTGTGTGTGTGTGTGTGAGTCAGCTCTTTTTAACTCTGTATTGATTTTATCACACTCAGCTTTCCATTTTAAGGCTGAATTAATGCAAGCATTGTCCTAAATGCCACATTCAGTTCTGCTGGGGAGATTAAAGGAGGATGGAAAGAGTGAGAGAGTGACAGAGAGGGAGAGGGTGGGGGGGGTTAGGAGAGAAAGAGAAATGTGAGGACCATTAAAAAAGCTTATAGTGCCCCCTGTTGGCATAGTGCAGTAGGTTAATGAGCCTTTCAGAATTGACTCCAGCTACAGTAAATAAACTGCACTCATCACTGTTCATAAATCAACCAATCAGATACAAGGGGGTGGGCTTAGTGCACCTTCTGTTTAGTAATGAGGACATGTCTAACTTGTCTTTCGCCAACTTTTCCTTTTGTTTCTCGATTCTACCTGGTGTTCATCTACTTCTTCCCTTCTCTCTGTTTATGTTACTGTTTGTGTTTTTCTTTATACATGTCCTTTTATTTGTCTGTCCTTTTTATCTTCATGTCCCTTTATATACATGTCAATTTATACACGTGTCCCTTAATCTACCAGTCCTTTTTACACCTGTCCCTTTATACTTCTGCCCCTATATATGTCTCTCTTTATATGCATGTCCTTAATACACCTGTCTCTTAACTTACCTGTCTTTTTTACACCTGTCTCTTTATATACCTGTCCCTTTATATACCTGTCCCTTTATATACAGTGAGAAAAATAAGTATTTGAACACCCTGCTATTTTGCAAGTTCTCCCACTTAGAAATCATGGAGGGGTCTGAAATTGTCATCGTAGGTGCATGTCCACTGTGAGAGACATAATCTAAAAAAAAATCCAGAAATCACAATATATGATTTTTTAACTGTTTATTTGTGTGATACAGCTGCAAATAAGTATTTGAACACCTGTCTATCAGCTAGAATTCTGACCCTCAAAGACCTGTTAGTCTGCCTTTAGAATGTCCACCTCCACTACATTTATTATCCTAAATTAGATGCACCTGTTTGAGGTCGTTAGCTGCATAAAGACACCTGTCCACCCCATACAATCAGTAAGAATCCAACTACTAACATGGCCAAGACCAAAGAGCTGTCCAAAGACACTAGAGACAAAATTGTACACCTCCACAAGGCTGGAAAGGGCTATGGGGAAATTGGCAAGCAGCTTGGTGAAAAAAAGTCCACTGTTGGAGCAATCATTAGAAAATGGAAGAAGCTAAACATGACTGTCAATCTCCCTCGGACTGGGGCTCCATGCAAGATCTCACCTCGTGGGGTCTCAATGATCCTGAGGAAGGTGAGAAATCCGCCCAGAACTACACGGGAGGAGCTGGTCAATGACCTGAAAAGAGCTGGGACCACCGTTTCCAAGGTTACTTTTGGTAATACACTAAGACGTCATGGTTTGAAATCATGCATGGCACAGAAGGTTCCAGGCATGTCCAGGCATGTCTTAAGTTTGCCAATGACCATTTGGATGATCCAGAGGAGTCATGGGAGAAAGTCATGTGGTCAGTTGAGACCAAAATAGAACTTTTGGGTCATAATTCCACTAAACGTGTTTGGAGGAAGAAGAATGATGAGTACCACCCCAAGAACACCATCCCTACTGTGAAGCATGGGATTGGTAGCATCATGCTTTGGGGGTGTTTTCTGCACATGGGACAGGGCGACTGCATTGTATTAAGGAGAGGATGACCGGGGCCATGTATTGCGAGATTTTGGGGAACAACCTCCTTCCCTCAGTTAGAGCATTGAAGATGGGTCGAAGCTGGGTCTTCCAACATGACAATGACCTGAAGCACACAGCCAGGATAACCAAGGAGTGGCTCTGTAAGAAGCATATCAAGGTTCTGACGTGGCCTAGCCAGTCTCCAGACCTAAACCCAATAGAGAATCTTTGGAGGGAGCTCAAACTCCTTGTTTCTCAGTGACAGGCCAGAAACCTGACTGATCTAGAGAAGATCTGTGTGGAGGAGTGGGCCAAAATCCCTCCTGCAGTGTGCACCTATGATGACAATTTCAGACCCCTCCATGATTTCTAAGTGGGAGAACTTGCAAAATAGCCGGGTGTTCAAATACTTATTTTCCTCACTGTACATCACTTTATATACCTGTCTTTTTACACCTGTCTCTTTATACACCTGTCCCTTTATATACCTGTCCCTTTATATACCTGTCCTTTTATATACATCACTTAATATACCTGTCCTTTTTACACCTGTCCTTTATACACCTGTCTTATTTTTTTACACCTACCTTTTTATACACCTGTCTCTTCATATATCTGTCCATTTATACACCTGTCCTTTTACATTTACATTTACATTTTCATTTGCAGTATTTAGCAGAAATCCGTGTCCAGATCGAAGTACAAAAGTGCTTTGGGTCTCTATCAATGAATAAATCTACACTGGTACACAGCTGTTTTATTTTTTTTTAAACAAAGATGGCACTGGTCCATTTTTGGCCTTGTAGGCAAGCATCAGTGTTTTGAATTTGATATGTGCAGCTACTGGAAGCCAGTGCAGGAGCAGCAGTGGGGTGGTGTGGGGGAACTTGGGCAGATTGAACACAAGTCGTGCAGCTGCATTTTGGATCATTTGCAGTGGACGAATAGCGTTCAGGGGAAGACCTGCCAGCAGAGAGCTGCAGTAGTCGACTCTTGAAATGACAAGAGACTGAACAAGCACCTGGGCAGCCTGTGTGGACAGAAATGGCCGAATCCTTCAGATGTTGTAGAGAAGAAATCGACAAGAACTAGCCACATTAGCGGCATGTGGAAAAAAGTACAGTTCATTGTCCATAGTTACCCCGAGGTTACGATCAGTGGCTGATGGGGGGAGCAGAGAGTCATGAAGTGTTATTATATAATCCTGACCTAAATGATGAATCACCTGAGATAACCAGCAGTTCTGTTTTGCTGGGGTTGAGCTTTAGTTGATGAGCACTCATCCATAAGGAAATGTCTGTCAAGCATGCTAAGATCCGAGCAGAAGCTGTGGTATCTGAGGGAGAGAATGAGAAGATAAGTTGAGTGTCATCTGCATAGCAGCGGTAAGTAGTCCCATGTAAGGATATGACTTCACCAAAAGAGTGGGTATAGAGGGAGAAACGGAGGTGACCAAGTATTGGACCCCCTTCATGTTACCTGGTAAGAGTGACCTTCCAGGTAGGAAGCAAACCATTACCCAAGCTGCTCCTAGTATACAGAGGCTCCTGAGGGTAGACAAGAAAGTCTTGGGGTTGACTGTGTCGAATGCTGCTAAAAAGTTGAGGATGAGGGCAGATGACAGCTTGGCTGATCGATCAGCATGTAGTTTCTCAGTGACAGACAAAAGGGCCGTCTCTGTAGAATGTGCTGCTTTGAAGCCAGACTGTTTCGGATCATGGAGGTTGTTCTGTGAGAGATAAACAGACAGTTTGTAAAAAAAAAAACAGTGTGTTCCAGAGATTTAGAAAGAAAGGAGAGAAGTGATACCGGTCTGCAGTTGTTGATGTCTGATGGATCCTGAGGAGGTTTCTTTAAGATGGAATTACCCTCACTTGCTTGAAGGTAATTGGCACATGGCCAGATGTTAATGATCCGTTGATTATTTTTTTTTAAACCTGGACCCATGCTGGCCGAGCGAGATCCTGAGGAAAACAAAGGATAAGGCCCATACTGGCTTCCGGGAGGCGTCCAGTCACTGGAAAACAAGCTTGGCGACCTCAGGGCAAGAGTGAAGTTCCAGAGCGACATTTGAGAGCGGAACCAGACCACGCCATCCAGCCGGCCAAGTTTTTCTCGGTTCACCGCAATGACAGAACAGGTGGAGGTGGAGTGTGTCTGATGGTGAACAACCACTGGTAGCTCACAGCGGCCGCTCAGGACCCAAAATGGTGCTAATTTCATTTTGTAGCCCGCCCTACACAACACATGGACATCGGAGCATCCGGTGTCTCTGTGTACAACCGCAAAACACTGAAAGAACTCAGAAACAACCCAAACAACACAATTAATGATGACCTGTGGCAGAAGCTACGCGACCTCGGCGTGCTCCGAGAACCAGGCCTCCAGACCTCGGCCTCGCCTGTGGCGGACGGACGGAGGAGGGGGAATCGGAAGCGCTGCGCAAGGAAGCAGAAACGTGGAAAGCGAGCGGGTGCTAATGTTACGCTAAAAGCTAACCCTAGCCGGCCCACTATACCATCACTACTGCTGGCAAATGTCTGCTCCCTGGAAAATAAATGAAACTACATCATACTCCAACAAGCTACTCGGTGTGAGTACAGACACTGCTGCGTTTGTGTGTTTACTGAGACGTGGCTGAGCGACAGAGTTCTGGATGCCGCCATTCAGCTGGGCGGGCTAGCCGCGTTTCATGTCGACAGAAATGCAGCTCTGTGCGGTAAGACTCGCGGCGGTGGTCTGTGTGTTTATATCAACACGGAATGGTGTAAGAACTCTGTGCTTGTCTCCACCTACTGCTCATCGCTGCTGGAGTTTATTGTTGTGAGATGTAGACCTTTTTATTTACCACGGGAATTCACCACCACTATTGTGCTCGGAGTGTACATACCACCTAGCGCTAATGCTAAGGAAGTGCTCAGTGTACTCTACGGGACCATTAGCGAACTTCAAACACACACCCTGACGGATTGTTTATAGTCGCCGGAGATTTTAATCACGCAAATCTCAGGACTGTGCTTCCCAAATTCTATCAGAATGTGGACTTTGCAACCAGAGGAGAAAACACGCTGGATGTTGTTTACACAAACATCCGGGGTGCATACCAGGGGTGAAGTCCCGCCCCCACCTCGGGGACTCAAATTACATCTCTGTTATGTTGATCCCAGCATACAGACCACTCGCGTTCAAGACCAGCTCGAAAACAAGTGAGAACCTGGCCAGCAGGATCCATGTCTGCCCTCCAGGACTGTTTTGAATGCACTGACTGGGACATGTTCAGGGAAGCTGCAACCAATGGCGATTTCATCAACTTGGAGGAGTACACGTCAACAGTGACCAGCTACATCGGCAAGTGCATTGATGACGTGACTATCTCCAAGACCATCACTACACGCTCCAACCAGAAGCCATGGATGACCGCCAAGGTGCGTGTGCTGCTAAAAACAAGAGACTCTGCCTTCAGAGCAGGGGACAAGAGGGCCTAAAAACAGCAAGGGCCAAACTGTCCCGTGCCATCAGAGAGGGGAAGCGCGCACACGCCGAAGGGAATCCATGGCCACTTCCAGGACAGCGGAGACACCCGGCGCATGTGGCAGGGCATCCAGGCGATCACGAATTACAAGACCACATCACCTGCTTGTGACCGTGACACCTCCCTCCCAGATGCGCTGAATGACTTCTACGCCTGGTTCAAGGTGCAGAACAACGTGGTGGCAAGGAAGACCATCCCTCCTCCCAGTGACCAGGTGCTCTGTCTAACCACAGCTGAAGTGAGGACCCACGGAAGTCTGCTGGACCAGACATAATTCCTGGCAGAGAGCTCAGGGAATGTGCAGAACAGCTAGCGGATGTCTTTACCAAAATCTTGAAGGAATCATCTCCCTGAGCAGTGCCACTGTTCCTACATGCCTCAAGACGACGACCATCATTCCTGTGCCGAAGAAGTCTTCTGTCTCCTGCCTCAATGACTATCGTCCCGTTGCACTCACACCCATCATGATGAAGTGCTTCGAGAGGCTCGTCATGAGGCACATAAAGACCCAGCTCCCACGCTCTCTGGACCCCATGCAGTTTGCGCATCGTCCAAACCGCTCCACGGATGATGCCATCTCCACAAACCTCCATCTGGCCCTCACCCATCTGGATAACAAGGACTCTTATGTAAGGATGCTGTTCATAGACTTCAGTTAAGCATTCAACACAATTATTCCTCAGCACCTGATCAAGAAGCTGAGTCTACTGGGCCTGAACACCTCCCTCTGCAACTGGATCCTGGACTTCCTGACTGAGAGACCTCAGTCAGTACGGATCGGGAACAGCATCTCCAGCACCACCACACTGAGCACTGGAGCCCCCCAGGGCTGTGTGCTCAGTCCACTGCTGTTCACTCTGCTGACTCACGACTGTGCACCAACGCACAGCTCGAATCATATCATCAAGTTTGCCGATGACACGACCGTGGTGGGTCTCATCAGCAAGAACGACGAGTCAGCATACAGAGAGGAGGTGCAACGGTTAACAGCCTGGTGTGGAGCCAACAACCTGTCTCTAAACGTTGACAAAACTAAAGAGATGGTTGTTGACTTCAGGAGAACACAGAGTGACCATTCTCCACTGATCATCGATGGATCCTCAGTGGAGATCGTCAAGAGCACCAAATTCCTTGGTGTTCATCTGGCAGACAACCTCACCTGGTCACTTAACACCAGCTCCATCACCAAGAAAGCCCAGGAGCGTCTCTACTTCCTGAGAAGGCTGAGGAAAGCTCATGTCCCTCCCCCCAGCCTGACCATGTTCTACAGAGGGACCATTGAGAGCATCTTGAGCATCTCACACACATACACTTACACACAACTGTGTGACCGATCTGAACAACCGGACTCAACACACATCATACACTTCGCACACCCAGGTTTCAGCACCATTCACACTTTTCATTATCGCAAAATGTTTACATGGCGTTTGTTGCTGATCTTCCGGGACTTGCTCTCTTTGCACAATATTCTGTCCAAATCCGTTGTTCACTGTTCAGTTTATTTTGATTGCTGCTTTATTGTAGAATTGCACAATTCTGTTTACATTTTTCTGCTACTGTGCACCTTATTCTGTCACGACAGGTTTTACTGGCGGAGCTATTGCTATTCTTATTTTTATATTTTGTGTATTGTGTATTTTTCTGCACTGTCCTGTGTTGTCTTGCACTGTCTTGTGTTGTCTTTTGCACTGTTTGCACCAGTTGCACACATGCACTTTATGTGGCGAGGATCTTAGTTCTCGGCCCTGTGTTCTTCTGTTCTGTGACTGTTGTTTTATGTTGTTTTATGTAGCACCTGGGTTCAGGAGGAACGTTGTTTCATTTCACTGTGTACTGCATCACCTATATATGGTTGAAATGACAATAAAAGCTTCTTGACTTGACTTGACTTGGTGCGACAGCACAAGCACTGTTCCCCTTTCACGCTCCTGCACACTAAATCTTGAACTTCTGATCATTAAATGTCACCCCCTTATATCAACCTCAGGAATTCAGCTCGGTCATAGTCAGTGCCGTTTATATTCCACCTGAAGCGGACATGGACACTGCAATATGGGACTTACAGGAGACACTAACACAGCATTACCCTACAACACTACCAAACACAGCATCAGGACGCTGCACTCATTTTGGTGGGGGACTTTAACAGTGCCAACCTCAAGCACCCACTGCAAAATTCCAGCTGCACATTACCTGCCACACCAGGGGCGAAAGGACACTGGACCACTGCTACACACCATCCAAGAACAGCTACAAGACACAATCACGTCCATCGTTTGGAAAAATGGACCATCTTCCTCATGCCTGTATACAAACAAAGGCTGAAACAGGAAGCTCCGGTTCTGCAGGACGCTTTAGATGACGCAGACAGGGACATGTTGAGGCGCAGCTCTGATGACGCAACATGCTTACTGAAGTGGTTGTGGGATTTATTGGGAAAATAGCAGAGAATACACTAGAGAAAACCACCATCAGAATGTTTCCCAACCAGAAGCTGTGGGTGGATAAAACCAAATGCGATGCTCTGAGATCCCTCTCCGCTGCCTACAACACAGGGCTCGCCACCAGGGACATGGATGTGTACAGGGCTGTGTCTTGCGGTTAGCGGTAAAGGAAGCAACAAAAGAAAACTAGAGTTACAGTTTCGACCTGGTGGCTCTAGGAGCCTGTGGCAGGGACTAAGAAACATTACAGACTATAAAAAACATCTTCTGAGAATGGGGAATGCAGACGCTTCTCTGACAGATGAGCTAAACATCTTTTACGCTCACTTTAAGGCTGCAACTAACCATGCTAGCGGCCCAAACAGCGTGCATGCCGAGAGAGCCAGAGAGGTAAACACGTTCACCATCTCGAAGCATGACGTGAGAAGGACATTCAGGAGAGTGAATACCAGAAAGGCAGCAGGACCAGATGGTATCACAGGTCGGAGATGCTTAAGGCATTTTAAACTACTCTCTCAGGTAATAAGGAATTTCTATACCTGCACCATTGAGTGCGTCCTGATGGGTAGCATCACTTCCTGGTTCGGAAACAGCACCATGCAGAACAGACGAGCCCTCCAGAGGGTGGTGCATTCAGCTGAACGTACCATCCGCACAGAGCTCTCTAACCTGCAGAAAATCGGTGCTGGACCAGGACCAGGAAGATTGTAAAGGACCTAAGCCATCCCAACAATGGAGTCTTTTCTTTGTTGCATTCAGGGAAGCACTTCTGCTCCTTGAAAACAAACAAGTTTAAACGAGGAAACACCCAGGATCTAGTACTGGACCTTTGTCCATCTTTACTTATTTCTGCACAACTTTTTTGCACTAATATGACACCTTAACTGTAGACTGAACTTCACTCTGAACAGCACAATTTAAGGACAATCACCAAATCAAAAATTTGCACTGTCAATATCTGCTATACGCAGACATTTTCTATAGTTTATACTTTTTATATTTATCTTTTATTTACTATTTTTTATCCTTATATTCTATTTATTTTTTCATGCTTAAATGCTGAACAGTCGTAAAAAGCATTTCACTGCATGTCGTACTCTGTATGTATGTGTATGTGTATGTTACAAATAAAATTTTAACTTGAACTTAATGAATGTGGAAATGAATGGCAGGAGATCTTGTGAGATGGTCTGAAGCATAGTTGAAGGGATTGGATCCAGATGTCAGGTGGTGTGATTGCAAGATTCTGTCATCTTCTGTTAAGGTTAAGAAGCTTGAAAATGAAGGAGTGGGGGATTCCTGGCTGTGTAATGTAGGCATTGTTGGGGAGTAAGTGAAGGTCTGGCAGATTTCCTCAATTATCTCATCATAAAAGGATGTAGTATTTGGCAGTAAGGGAAGATGAAGCAGATGGAGCAGGGGGTTTAATTCAATTCAATTCAATTCATTTTTATTTGTATAGCGCTTTTAACAATGAACATTGTCCAATGCAGCTTTACATAGATAATGTGGTGATTAAAAGTGAAATAAAAAATTTTCTTTATGAGTAAGTTTGTCCCTGATGAGCAAGCCTGTGGCGACTGTGGCAAGGAAAAACTTCCGTTGATGGCATAAGGAAGAAAACTTGAGTGGAACCAGACTCAAGAGGGAACTTCATCCTCATCTGGGTTACACCAAATGTCCATTTATAGCAGATATACAATGTTGCAGGGTACAGTGATGATGATCAGAAGCGGATAGAAGTCCATAGTCAATGTAGCAGACTGTTAACATTAGCTACAGTCCAATCCATCCTCAAAGCGCCCGTTCTTACTCCGGAATTTCATAGAACCACCCAAGGCATTGATGAGAAACCGTCCCAAGCTGCACAGAGTGGCCTCCAGGCGAAGAGAACACTATCCAGAGGCAGACCAGGATGTGGGGGATCCACGAAGGGGGGAGGGGCAGGAACAGTGGTCACTGGAACCTCCGGCGCAACTCAAACGAGAGAGAGAGAGAGCGAGAGTGAGAGAGAGAGAAGAGGGTGACAGGAAGAGAAGGATATGGATTATTAAGTGTCCTTATTGTTGTATGAAAGTTAATGTCACTGTGCAGTTTGGACTCTGGAAAGACTCGCTATGGCAGCATAGCTAAAAGGGAGAAGCAGAAGGAAACACAGACATGAGGATCTCTGGGATAAGAGACGACCCACCACACCACCGTCAACAAACCTGAGTGAACGTGTGAAATTCAGGGGACGACAGAATCCAAATATCCCAGTTCACCAAACACTCGATATCCATGTTTCCTCCAGATCTGCTCCTTTACCTCAGAAAAAAAATACTGATAAATGGCTTGACCAAATAAATACGTTTTCAACCTCGACTTGAACACTGAGACTGTGTCTGAGTCCCAAACACTGATTGGAAGGCTTTTCCATAACTTTGGGGTTTATAAGAGAAACATCTGCCCCCTGCTGGAGTCTTCATTATTTAAGGTACCAACAAATAGCCTGCACCTTTTGATCTAAGTAGGCGTGGAGGATCATACTGGTACAGAAGTTCACTCAGATACTGCGGCGTGAGAGCGTTAAGTGCTTTGTATGTCAGTTGTAGTATTTTATAATCAGTGTGAGATGTAATTGGGAGCAGTGTAGATGATTAAAACAGGGCTGATGTGCTCATATTTCCTAGATCTAGTGAGGACTCTTGCTGCTGCATTCTGAACTAACTGAAGCTTATTTCTGCACGTACTCCAACACCCAGACATTAAAGCGTTACAGAAGTCTAATCTAGAAGTAACAAAAGCATGAACTAGTTTTTCTGCATCCTGTAACGACATCATATTTCTAATTTTAGCAATATTTCTAAGGTGAAAGAAGGAGATCCTGGTAATATTATTCATGTGAGCCTTAAAGGAAATACTCGGGTCAATAATCACACCAAGGTCTTTGACAACCGTACACACAGAGACAGGAACACAATCCAGAGATGCGACGTAATCGGAAAGATTCCTTCTAGCTGTTGAGCAGAATTAAGATATCAAGCATCCACTGTCTAATGTCCTTTACACACTCCTCAACATTGTTAAGCTGATCTCTTTTATCTGGCTTTGCTGAAATATACAGCTGTGTATCATCAGCATAGCAATGGAAGTAAATACCATGTTTATGTATAATTTCACCAAGAGGCAGCAGATATAAAGAGAAAAGCAGAGGGCCTAAGACAGATCCTTGCGGAACACCAAACTTTACCTCAGAGAGTGTGGAGAACCTACCATTTACATCAACAAACTGATAGCGATCAGTCAAATAAGACCTGAGCTAAGTGAGAGCTGTTCCCTTTATTCCAACAATGTTCTCAAATCTTGCAAGCAGTATAGTGTGATCAATGGTGTCAAAAGCTGCACTAAGGTTGAGCAAAACAAGTAAAGAGACAAAACCCTGATCAAAGGCCAATAACAGTCATTTACCACCTTAACTTTAAGTTATCAGGCCTAAATCCTGCCTGATACATTTAAAAAATGTTATTCATAAGTAGATGTGAGCAGAACTGCCCACCACTATGAGTGGGTCCTATAACATTCTGATTCATTCCAACTGAATCTAGAATGGACACAACTGCTGCTCTTAAGGAGTCTTTCCTGATTATTAAAATGAATTTTAAAGTCACCAACAATTAATGCTTTGTGTAAAGAAGTAGCTAAATTTGTGATGAAATCTGCAAATTCTATGAGAAAATCAGAGTCGGGCCCCTGGGGGTCTATAAATAATAATTAATGGAATTGGCTGACTGGACCTGCTTTTGAACACTGAATATTTTATGCTGGTGTAAAGAACTTCAAATGTTTTACATTTGTGTTTAGTCTTTTGTGTGAGGTTTAAATTATTATTATAAACTCCCCCTCCTCTGCCATTTAGACGGGGTTGGTGTATGTAACTATACGAGGTCCCCTGGTGGTCTAGTGGTTAAGATGCAGCGCTCCCACCGCTGCGACCCGGGTTCGATTCCCGGTCAGGGAACCATCCCCAGCCACTCTTAGTGCCGGTCCCTAGCCCGGATAAATTGGGGAGGGTTGCGTTAGGAAGGGCATCCAGCGTAAAACATGTGCCAAATCAAACGTGCGGAGGATCCGCTGTGGCGACCCCTAACGGGAGAAGCCGAAAAGAAAGTTTGGTGTATGTAACTATACCCAGGAGGACTCGCTTCATTTAATGCTACATATTCATTCGGTTTAATCCACGTTTCTGTCAAACACATTATTTTAAACTCCTGGTGGGTAATAATAAAGTGCTTTTGATGTGAGAGATCTAATATTCAACAATCCTATCTTTAGATCAGAGGTGCTGCTGTGCGTTCAGTCCAATTTAATTTAATTTTAATCAGATTACTTAAACAGACCTTCTGAGAATTCTACATTTTGGTTTCACTCTGGGGACAGCCACAGTCTCAATTTGGTGGATCCTGAGTGACAACTCTGTGTCCGCTCCCTGGCCTTGGCTCTGGGCAGTCACTTGTTAACTAGTGCTGTCCTAAAACTATGACCTATACTACAAGAAATGAGAGCAGCACCTTCACGAGTGGGATGGATAACAGGCCCGCCTTGCCCTCAAAATTGCTCCAATTATTTATGAAGCCCACATTGTTTTTGGAGCACCACTCGGACATCCAGCAGTTCAGTGACCATAACTTGCTGTAGGCTACATCGCCACGTCGTATTGGGATGGGGTCAGAGCATGTTACTGCATCAGACATTGCCTTCGCTAATTTACACACCTCTAAATTATTACTCTTAGTAACCTCTGACTGTCGAAGGCGTATATCATTAGCTCCTGTGTGAAAAATCTTAGAGTCTCTAGGGAACCTCGTTCAACTAGTAGTCTTTAGTTGACTGTTCCTAGGACACATTTGAAATCGAAAGAAGATTGTGCCTTTTCAGTGGCTGCTCCACAGTTATGGAACAAGTTACCACCCTATATAAGAACTGCACCAACATACGCTGATTTTAAGTCTCTTCTTAAAAATTATCTTGATCATAGGTAAGCACACTGGCATAACTTTAGTGTATTATCTGTTGCCGTGCCCTATGTTGATTTTGTATTTTTTGTATTTTTTATTTTATTATATGCTTAAATTCTGTACAGCACTTGCCAACAGCTGTTGTTTTTAAATGACCAGTACCCTTATGTGGTTACTGTAGTGTGCGTTCGTAGTTCTGGTGGGAATGTCCTCCACTCACTGCTTTCAAACTTTCAAACAGGGAATAAAGCACTCTTCTGAAAGCAAAAAGAGATGAAACAGAGCCAACGGATGCAGCAAATCAAAACAATATTTTAATATTTTAAAGCGATGAGAGAGAGAAAAAAAAACCAACATTTACCCTTTTTCACCCGGGAAAACGACATTTCCCCTTTTGAATCAGAGGAGACCGAAAGCAAGGACCCCGGGTGGTAAATATAGGGGGTGAGACAAAAGGGTGAGATAAGGGAACTAATACAGGGTGTAGGCAAGCCTTTTCCTTTAATCACATTTCCATACTTCACCACTAGAGGGACATTTACAGTGAATTCATGATAAGGTAGGGTGAGACAGTGGGTACGATAAGAGGGTGGGACAGGGGGTGAAAACAAGGGTGAGACATGGGGTGGGATAAGAGGGTGAGACATGGGTGGATAAGAGGTGGAGGCACTGAGGTGAGATTAAATGTGTGGGGCAGGGGTAAGATAAGATGGTAAGACAGTGGGTGAGACAGAGGGTAAGACAAGAGGGTGAGACAAGAGGTGAGATAAGAGGGTGAGGCACTGGGGTGAGATAACAGGGTAAAACAGGGATTAAATATGAGACTTAGGGTTAGGAGTAAGATGAGGGGAGAGAGGCAGAAGGGTAAGATGGGGGTAAGACAAGGGGTAAGATGAGATGAGCGAGGCAGAAGGCTAAAACATGGGGTAAGATGAGGTGAACGAGGCAGAAGGGTAAGACAGGGGGTAGGATAAGGTAAGTGAGGCAGAAGGGTAAGACAGGAGGTAAGATGAGGTAAACGAGGCAGAAGGGTAAGACAGGAGGTAAGATAAGGTGAGAAAGGCAGAAGGGTAAGAGAGGAGGTAAGATGAGGTGAGCAAGGCAGAAGGGTAAGAGAGGAGGTAAGATGAGGTGAGCGAGGCAGAAGGGTAAGACAGGGGTAAGTTGAGATGAGCGAGGCAGAAGGGTAAGACGGGTAAGATTAGGTGAGTGACGCAGAAGCGTAAGACAGGGTGTAAAATAAGGGGAGTGAGGCAGAAGGGTAAGACAGAGGGTAAGATGAGGTAAGTGAGGCAGAAGGGTAAGACAGGGGATCAGATAAGATGAGCAAGGTACTAGGGTAAGACAGGGGGTAAGATGAGGTGAGCGTGGCAGAAGAGTAAGACAGGGGTAAGATAAGATGAGCGAGGTACAAGGGTAAGACAGGGGATAAGATGAGGTGAGCGAGGCAGAAGGGTAAGACAGGGGGTGAAAAGCGAACACAGAGAGAATGAGGAGGAGCTTCGTCCCGCAGGCCATTCGGAGATTGAAACAGAAAACACCCAGGATTTAAAAGCTGGTCCACTCTCTTCATCATCACACTATTCTGAAAAAAAATTTTTTTCCTTTTCGCACTACAACACTTTAAACTCTGGACTGTCACTTTAACTGTGGACTTGCACAGCACAGTGCACTTTATACCACACCACACCGCACAAAGTCACCTTATACCACACCATACCGCACACGGTCACTTTGTACCACACCGCACACGGTCACTTTATGCCACACCATGCCGCACACGGTCACTTTGTACCACACCGCACACTGTCACACTATACCGCACACGACCACTTTATACCACACCGTACACGGCCACTTTATGCCACACCACACCGCACACGGTCACTTTATACCACACCGCACACGGTCGCTTTGTACCACACCACACCGCACACGGTCACTTTATACCACACCATACCGCGCAAGCTCACTTTATACCACACCGCACACGGTCACTTTATGCCACACCATACCGCGCACAGTCACTTTATACCACACCATACCGCACATGGTCACATTATTCCACACCATACCGCACACGGTCACTTTATATCACACCACACCGTACACGGTCACTTTATGCTACACCACACCGCACACGGTCACTTTATACCACACCGCACACGGTCGCTTTGTACCACACCACACCGCACACGGTCACTTTATGCCACACCATACCGCGCACGGTCACTTTATACCACACCACACAGACACTTTACACCACACCGCACACGGTCACTTAATACCACACCACATCGCACATGGTCACTTTGTACCACACCATACCGCACACAGTCACTTTATACCACACCGCACACGGTCACTTTGTACCGCGCCACACCGCACACGGTCACTTTATGCCACACCATGCAGCGCACTGTCACTTTATACCGCACCACACACGGTCACTTTGTACCACACCATACCACACACGGTCACTTTGTACCACAGCACACCGCACCCGGTCACTTTATATCACACCACACACGGTCACTTTATACCACAGCATACCGCACATGGTCACTTTATACCACACCACACTGCACAATGTCACTTTATACCACACCATACCGCACACGTTCACTTTATACCACACCGCACACGGTCACATTATACCACACCACACAGCACACGGTCACATTATACCACACCACACCGCACACGGCCTGTAAGAAAGGATTCCTATTCAGTTGTATTTCCACGCTTCACCACTAGAGGCAGACATACAGTTTACCAAGCAATGACAAGCTACCTATGACATCACAGTGCACCGTCTTCCATCAAGAGTATAAAAGGCCAGAACACCGAGCAGCAACCGTGCAACCTGTCACTCAGCACTGACCATTCAGCAGTGGCCTTTCAGCATGTATTCTGCATCACACAACCTACCGAACAGCAGCTAACAGAAGACAGCAAGAACCACCTTATATACGATCCTATACCCAGTAAAGTTGAGTGTTCTGAATCCTGTATCGTGTTTTTACTGACGCGCTGGGGCGAGTACAATCCCCTGATCAGCACACACCAGATAGTGAAAATCCTTATATGGTCCTTCGAGCTAGAGAGGAGAACTTCCTAACACGGTCACTTTATACCACACCACACCGCACACGTTCACCTTATACCACACCGTACCGCACACGGTCACTTTATACCACACCGCACACACTTTATACCACACCATACTGCACACGGTCACTTTATACCACACCATACTGCACACAGTCACTTTATACCACACCACACACGGTCACTTTATGCCACACCATGCCGCACACGGTCACTTTGTACCACACCGCACACACTTTATACCACACCATACTGCACACGGTCACTTTATACCACACCGCACACACTTTATACCACACCATACTGCACACGGTCACTTTATACCACACCGCACACACTTTATACCACACCATACTGCACACGGTCACTTTATACCACACCATACTGCACACGGTCACTTTATACCACACCGCACACGATCACTTTATGCCACACCATGCCGCACACGGTCACTTTGTACCACACCGCACACTGTCACACTATACCGCACACGACCACTTTATACCACACCGTACACGGCCACTTTATGCTACACCACACCGCACACGGTCACTTTATACCACACCGCACACGGTCGCTTTGTACCACACCACACCGCACACGGTCACTTTATACCACACCATACCGCGCAAGGTCACTTTATACCACACCGCACACGGTCACTTTATGCCACACCATACCGCGCACAGTCACTTTATACCACACCATACCGCACATGGTCACATTATTCCACACCATACCGCACACGGTCACTTTATATCACACCACACCGTACACGGTCACTTTATGCTACACCACACCGCACACGGTCACTTTATACCACACCGCACACGGTCGCTTTGTACCACACCACACCGCACACGGTCACTTTATGCCACACCATACCGCGCACGGTCACTTTATACCACACCACACAGACACTTTACACCACACCGCACACGGTCACTTAATACCACACCACATCGCACATGGTCACTTTGTACCA
Source organism: Silurus aristotelis (assembly GCF_946808225.1). Lineage (NCBI taxonomy): Eukaryota > Metazoa > Chordata > Actinopteri > Siluriformes > Siluridae > Silurus > Silurus aristotelis. Next base: position 872,259 of record NC_139576.1, read on the forward strand.
CACCATACCGCACACAGTCACTTTATACCACACCGCACACGGTCACTTTGTACCGCGCCACACCGCACACGGTCACTTTATGCCACACCATGCAGCGCACTGTCACTTTATACCGCACCACACACGGTCACTTTGTACCACACCATACCACACACGGTCACTTTGTACCACAGCACACCGCACCCGGTCACTTTATACCACACCACACACGGTCACTTTATACCACAGCATACCGCACATGGTCACTTTATACCACACCACACTGCACAATGTCACTTTATACCACACCATACCGCACACGTTCACTTTATACCACACCGCACACGGTCACATTATACCACACCACACCGCACACGGCCTGTAAGAAAGGATTCCTATTCAGTTGTATTTCCACGCTTCACCACTAGAGGCAGACATACAGTTTACCAAGCAATGACAAGCTACCTATGACATCACAGTGCACCGTCTTCCATCAAGAGTATAAAAGGCCAGAACACCGAGCAGCAACCGTGCAACCTGTCACTCAGCACTGACCATTCAGCAGTGGCCTTTCAGCATGTATTCTGCATCACACAACCTACCGAACAGCAGCTAACAGAAGACAGCAAGAACCACCTTATATACGATCCTATACCCAGTAAAGTTGAGTGTTCTGAATCCTGTATCGTGTTTTTACTGACGCGCTGGGGCGAGTACAATCCCCTGATCAGCACACACCAGATAGTGAAAATCCTTATATGGTCCTTCGAGCTAGAGAGGAGAACTTCCTAACACGGTCACTTTATACCACACCACACCGCACACGTTCACCTTATACCACACCGTACCGCACACGGTCACTTTATACCACACCGCACACACTTTATACCACACCATACTGCACACGGTCACTTTATACCACACCATACTGCACACAGTCACTTTATACCACACCACATCACACACGATCATATTATACCACACCATACCGCACACAGTCACTTTATACCACACCGCACACGGCCACCTTATACCACACCATACCGCACACGGGCACTTTATACCACACCATACCGCACACGGTCACTTTATACCACGCCACATCACACACGATCATATTATACCACACCATACCGCACACAGTCACTTTATACCACACCACACACGGCCACCTTGTACCACACCATACCACACACGGTCACTTTATACCACACCATACCGCACACGTTCGCCTTGTAGCACAACATACCGCGCACGGTCACTTTATATCACACCACACACACTTTATACCACACCATACTGCACACAGTCACTTTATACCACACCACATCGCACACGATCATATTATACCACACCACACCACACACGGTCACCTTATACCACACCATACCGCACACGGATACTTTGTACCACAGCGCACACACTTTATACCACACCATACCGCACACGGTCACTTTATACCACACCACATCGCACATGATCATATTATACCACACCATACTGCACACAGTCAATTTATACCACACCACATCGCACACGATCATATTATACCACACCACACCACACACGGTCAACTTATACCACACCATACCGCACACGGCCACTTTATACCACACCACATCGCACACGATCATATTATACCACACCATACTGCACACAGTCACTTTATACCACACCATACCGCACACAGTCACTTTATACCACATCGCACCGCACACTGTCACTTTATACCACACCATACCGCACACTGTAACTTTATACCACACACGGTTACTTTAAGTACAATCACATCAACCACCTTATGTGATTACTGTTTACTGTACATAAGCATACCCTGTATATACACTTTTTTCTTATAAATATCTTTATATCCCTATATATTTTATATATTTTTTTACTCTTTGTTTATCTTTCTTATTTTCTATTTGTTTTGTGTTATTTTTCTCCCAATCCTATTTCCTCATGCCAGACAGTCGTATAAAGCATTTTACTGCATATTGTACTCTGTATGTTATGTGAGAAATAAAATTTGATTTGATTTCAAATCAAATCATGAGTTAATAAAGTAATGATGAGGTAAATGATGAGGTAAATGAGGCAGAAGGGTAATTTAATTTTGTTTTACATTTCACTTTATTTTTCTTTATCCTTGACTTAATTTTATTAGGTTATTAGTCTCTATTTGCTAGCCCCAGGTCAGATTAGCCTCAGTTCCAGGGGTTATAGTAATTAGTCATTATTCAGAAATTATTGATGATTTTGGGTAATACAGAACAGTAAATCTGTTTCTTGATGATTGTGGGATGTGGGGATGAATTGATCGACAAGATTTAATTTTTGTTGTAGATTTTTATTGAACTTGGACTCTGAGTCACTTCCACACCCGTGTACCAACACAAACTGCACGCCGCCCGTATTACCCCTGATGCTCTGCGCGGGGGTGCACTACTGGTCGTGAACACTGTTCCTTGGTGTACGCAGGGGCAGATTGACGCGAGCGCCGCGGAGCACAGCAGCTGGACCTCGGTGTGGGTTAAATCACCGAGACACCGCCATAGACATGCCGCCGAAGAAAGCACCTCAGCCCACGGGCAATAAGAAGACCCAGGAGAAGAAGAAAGAGAAAATTATTGAAGTGAGTGTAGCGGAGAGGAGCTCAGTGGCTCACACACAAGAGCCGCCATGCTGACACTCCGGCCTAGCGCTTTAGCTAGCTTCTCTCCTTTCAAAACCTACCCGTTTCTACTAAAATCTGCTCTACGATTGGATAATACCGTTCAGTGTACCGCGCTACGATTGGTCAATAACGTAGCGCGTGGCTCGAGTCTGGGTTCTGGGCTAATCAAATCACAGGGGGCGGGAGTTACCCAGAAACGGGTGTGAAACATAACGCTCCTAATATGAACTCACCAGTCGCCAACACAACCCGCTAACTACCCAGCCGATGAGCGCGAGCGCCGCGTGAATAATGATGAAAAATGAGAATAAATCAGAAATAAGTTTCGAGTTAATTCTGTATTTCATTTAAAATGAAAGTTTCGTTTTTCAACATGCAGAGGGTTTAGCGAGGACAGCTAGCAAATATGGCGGCTAGCAGTGTGCTAACGTGCGCGCGCCCCTGTCACGTCTCACTAAACTATATATAAACTATTACAACATTAAAATCGTAAAGATTCATTCATTAAAATAAACCGGATATTTATAATAATATTATTTTAATATCTGTTTAAACATGGATAGTGTATCCTACTTGATCAGGCTAGTTATGCTAAATTATAATGGTGTGTGTGGTAGGACAAGACTTTTGGACTGAAGAATAAAAAAGGAGCCAAACAGCAGAAGTTCATCAAAGCCGTCACACATCAGGTGAAACATGGACAACAGAACGCACGCCAGGTGAGATACAGCTGTGTGTGTGTGTGTGTGTGTGTGTGTTTGTGTGTGTGTTTCAGTGCTGTGTGTGTTTCAGTGCTGTGTGTGTGTGTGTGTGTGTGTGTTTCAGTGCTGTGTGTGTGTGTGTGTGTGTGTTTCAGTGCTGTGTGTGTGTGTGTGTGTTTCAGTGCTGTGTGTGTGTGTGTGTGTGTTTCAGTGCTGTGTGTTTCAGTGCTGTGTGTTTCAGTGCTGTGTGTTTCAGTGCTGTGTGTTTCAGTGCTGTGTGTGTGTGTGTTTCAGTGCTGTGTGTGTGTGTGTTTCAGTGCTGTGTGTTTCAGTGCTGTGTGTTTCAGTGCTGTGTGTTTCAGTGCTGTGTGTGTGTGTGTGTGTGTGTGTGTGTTTCAGTGCTGTGTGTTTCAGTGCTGTGTGTGTGTGTGTGTGTGTGTGTGTTTCAGTGCTGTGTGTGTGTGTGTGTGTGTGTGTGTTTCAGTGCTGTGTGTGTGTGTGTGTGTGTGTGTGTGTGTTTCAGTGCTGTGTGTGTGTGTGTGTGTGTGTGTGTGTTTCAGTGCTGTGTGTGTGTGTGTGTGTTTCAGTGCTGTGTGTGTGTGTGTGTGTGTGTTTCAGTGCTGTGTGTGTGTGTGTGTGTGTGTGTTTCAGTGCTGTGTGTTTCAGTGCTGTGTGTTTCAGTGCTGTGTGTTTCAGTGCTGTGTGTGTGTGTGTGTGTGTGTGTTTCAGTGCTGTGTGTGTGTGTGTGTGTGTTTCAGTGCTGTGTGTGTGTGTGTTTCAGTGCTGTGTGTGTGTGTGTTTCAGTGCTGTGTGTGTGTGTGTGTGTGTGTGTTTCAGTGCTGTGTGTGTGTGTGTGTGTGTGTGTTTCAGTGCTGTGTGTGTGTGTGTGTGTGTGTGTTTCAGTGCTGTGTGTGTGTGTGTGTGTGTGTGTTTCAGTGCTGTGTGTGTGTGTGTGTGTGTGTGTTTCAGTGCTCTGTGTGTGTGTGTGTGTGTGTGTGTTTCAGTGCTGTGTGTGTGTGTGTGTGTGTGTGTTTCAGTGCTGTGTGTGTGTGTGTGTGTGTGTGTGTGTGTTTCAGTGCTGTGTGTGTGTGTGTGTGTTTCAGTGCTGTGTGTGTGTGTTTCAGTGCTGTGTGTGTGTGTGTGTGTGTGTTTCAGTGCTGTGTGTGTGTGTGTGTGTGTGTTTCAGTGCTGTGTGTGTGTGTGTGTGTGTGTGTTTCAGTGCTGTGTGTGTGTGTGTGTGTGTGTGTGTTTCAGTGCTGTGTGTGTGTGTGTGTGTGTGTGTTTCAGTGCTGTGTGTGTGTGTGTGTGTGTGTGTGTGTTTCAGTGCTGTGTGTGTGTGTGTGTGTGTGTGTGTGTGTTTCAGTGCTGTGTGTGTGTGTGTGTGTGTGTGTGTTTCAGTGCTGTGTGTGTGTGTGTGTGTGTGTGTGTGTGTGTGTGTTTCAGTGCTGTGTGTGTGTGTGTGTGTGTGTTTCAGTGCTGTGTGTGTGTGTGTGTGTGTGTGTTTCAGTGCTGTGTGTTTCAGTGCTGTGTGTGTGTGTGTTTCAGTGCTGTGTGTTTCAGTGCTGTGTGTTTCAGTGCTGTGTGTTTCAGTGCTGTGTGTGTGTGTGTGTTTCAGTGCTGTGTGTGTGTGTGTGTGTTTCAGTGCTGTGTGTGTGTGTGTGTTTCAGTGCTGTGTGTGTGTGTGTGTTTCAGTGCTGTGTGTGTGTGTGTGTGTGTTTCAGTGCTGTGTGTGTGTGTGTGTTTCAGTGCTGTGTGTGTGTGTGTGTGTGTGTGTTTCAGTGCTGTGTGTGTGTGTGTGTGTGTGTGTGTGTGTGTGTGTGTGTGTGTTTCAGTGCTGTGTGTGTGTGTGTGTGTGTGTGTGTGTGTGTGTGTGTGTGTGTGTTTCAGTGCTGTGTGTTTCAGTGCTGTGTGTTTCAGTGCTGTGTGTTTCAGTGCTGTGTGTGTGTGTGTGTTTCAGTGCTGTGTGTGTGTGTGTGTGTGTGTGTGTGTTTCAGTGCTGTGTGTGTGTGTGTGTTTCAGTGCTGTGTGTGTGTGTGTGTGTTTCAGTGCTGTGTGTGTGTGTGTGTGTTTCAGTGCTGTGTGTGTGTGTGTGTGTTTCAGTGCTGTGTGTGTGTGTGTGTGTTTCAGTGCTGTGTGTGTGTGTGTGTGTGTTTCAGTGCTGTGTGTGTGTGTGTGTGTTTCAGTGCTGTGTGTGTGTGTGTGTGTTTCAGTGCTGTGTGTGTGTGTGTGTGTTTCAGTGCTGTGTGTGTGTGTGTGTGTTTCAGTGCTGTGTGTGTGTGTGTGTGTTTCAGTGCTGTGTGTGTGTGTGTGTGTTTCAGTGCTGTGTGTGTGTGTGTGTGTTTCAGTGCTGTGTGTGTGTGTGTGTGTTTCAGTGCTGTGTGTGTGTGTGTGTGTTTCAGTGCTGTGTGTGTGTGTGTGTGTTTCAGTGCTGTGTGTGTGTGTGTGTGTTTCAGTGCTGTGTGTGTGTGTGTGTGTTTCAGTGCTGTGTGTGTGTGTGTGTGTTTCAGTGCTGTGTGTGTGTGTGTGTGTTTCAGTGCTGTGTGTGTGTGTGTGTGTTTCAGTGCTGTGTGTGTGTGTGTGTGTTTCAGTGCTGTGTGTGTGTGTGTGTGTTTCAGTGCTGTGTGTGTGTGTGTGTGTTTCAGTGCTGTGTGTGTGTGTGTGTGTTTCAGTGCTGTGTGTGTGTGTGTGTGTTTCAGTGCTGTGTGTGTGTGTGTGTGTTTCAGTGCTGTGTGTGTGTGTGTGTGTTTCAGTGCTGTGTGTGTGTGTGTGTGTTTCAGTGCTGTGTGTGTGTGTGTGTGTTTCAGTGCTGTGTGTGTGTGTGTGTGTTTCAGTGCTGTGTGTGTGTGTGTGTGTTTCAGTGCTGTGTGTGTGTGTGTGTGTTTCAGTGCTGTGTGTGTGTGTGTGTGTTTCAGTGCTGTGTGTGTGTGTGTGTGTTTCAGTGCTGTGTGTGTGTGTGTGTGTTTCAGTGCTGTGTGTGTGTGTGTGTGTTTCAGTGCTGTGTGTGTGTGTGTGTGTTTCAGTGCTGTGTGTGTGTGTGTGTGTTTCAGTGCTGTGTGTGTGTGTGTGTGTTTCAGTGCTGTGTGTGTGTGTGTGTGTTTCAGTGCTGTGTGTGTGTGTGTGTGTGTTTCAGTGCTGTGTGTGTGTGTGTTTCAGTGCTGTGTGTGTGTGTGTTTCAGTGCTGTGTGTGTGTGTGTTTCAGTGCTGTGTGTGTGTGTGTTTCAGTGCTGTGTGTGTGTGTGTTTCAGTGCTGTGTGTGTGTGTGTTTCAGTGCTGTGTGTGTGTGTGTTTCAGTGCTGTGTGTGTGTGTTTCAGTGCTGTGTGTGTGTGTTTCAGTGCTGTGTGTGTGTGTTTCAGTGCTGTGTGTGTGTGTTTCAGTGTGTTTCAGTGCTGTGTGTGTGTGTGTGTTTCAGTGTGTTTCAGTGCTGTGTGTGTGTGTGTGTGTGTGTGTTTCAGTGCTGTGTGTGTGTGTGTGTGTGTGTGTTTCAGTGCTGTGTGTGTGTGTGTGTGTGTGTTTCAGTGCTGTGTGTGTGTGTGTGTGTTTCAGTGCTGTGTGTGTGTGTGTGTTTCAGTGCTGTGTGTGTGTGTGTTTCAGTGCTGTGTGTGTGTTTCAGTGCTGTGTGTGTGTGTTTCAGTGTGTTTCAGTGCTGTGTGTGTGTGTGTGTGTGTGTTTCAGTGCTGTGTGTGTGTGTGTGTGTGTGTTTCAGTGCTGTGTGTGTGTGTGTGTTTCAGTGCTGTGTGTGTGTGTGTGTGTTTCAGTGCTGTGTGTGTGTGTGTGTGTTTCAGTGCTGTGTGTGTGTGTGTGTGTTTCAGTGCTGTGTGTGTGTGTGTGTTTCAGTGCTGTGTGTGTGTGTGTGTTTCAGTGCTGTGTGTGTGTGTGTGTTTCAGTGCTGTGTGTGTGTGTGTGTTTCAGTGCTGTGTGTGTGTGTGTGTTTCAGTGCTGTGTGTGTGTGTGTGTTTCAGTGCTGTGTGTGTGTGTGTTTCAGTGCTGTGTGTGTGTGTGTGTTTCAGTGCTGTGTGTGTGTGTGTGTGTTTCAGTGCTGTGTGTGTGTGTGTTTCAGTGCTGTGTGTGTGTGTGTGTTTCAGTGCTGTGTGTGTGTGTGTGTGTTTCAGTGCTGTGTGTGTGTGTGTTTCAGTGCTGTGTGTGTGTGTGTGTGTTTCAGTGCTGTGTGTGTGTGTGTGTGTTTCAGTGCTGTGTGTGTGTGTGTGTGTTTCAGTGCTGTGTGTGTGTGTGTGTGTGTTTCAGTGCTGTGTGTGTGTGTGTGTGTGTTTCAGTGCTGTGTGTGTGTGTGTGTGTTTCAGTGCTGTGTGTGTGTGTGTGTGTTTCAGTGCTGTGTGTGTGTGTGTGTGTTTCAGTGCTGTGTGTGTGTGTGTGTTTCAGTGCTGTGTGTGTGTGTGTGTTTCAGTGCTGTGTGTGTGTGTGTGTTTCAGTGCTGTGTGTGTGTGTGTGTGTTTCAGTGCTGTGTGTGTGTGTGTGTGTTTCAGTGCTGTGTGTGTGTGTGTGTGTTTCAGTGCTGTGTGTGTGTGTGTGTGTTTCAGTGCTGTGTGTGTGTGTGTGTGTGTTTCAGTGCTGTGTGTGTGTGTGTGTGTGTTTCAGTGCTGTGTGTGTGTGTGTGTGTGTTTCAGTGCTGTGTGTGTGTGTGTGTGTGTTTCAGTGCTGTGTGTGTGTGTGTTTCAGTGCTGTGTGTGTGTGTGTTTCAGTGCTGTGTGTGTGTTTCAGTGCTGTGTGTGTGTGTTTCAGTGTGTTTCAGTGCTGTGTGTGTGTGTGTGTGTGTGTTTCAGTGCTGTGTGTGTGTGTGTGTGTGTGTTTCAGTGCTGTGTGTGTGTGTGTGTGTGTGTTTCAGTGCTGTGTGTGTGTGTGTGTGTGTGTTTCAGTGCTGTGTGTGTGTGTGTGTGTGTGTGTTTCAGTGCTGTGTGTGTGTGTGTGTGTTTCAGTGCTGTGTGTGTGTGTGTGTGTTTCAGTGCTGTGTGTGTGTGTGTGTTTCAGTGCTGTGTGTGTGTGTGTGTTTCAGTGCTGTGTGTGTGTGTGTGTGTGTTTCAGTGCTGTGTGTGTGTGTGTGTGTTTCAGTGCTGTGTGTGTGTGTGTGTGTTTCAGTGCTGTGTGTGTGTGTGTGTGTTTCAGTGCTGTGTGTGTGTGTGTGTGTTTCAGTGCTGTGTGTGTGTGTGTGTGTTTCAGTGCTGTGTGTGTGTGTGTGTGTTTCAGTGCTGTGTGTGTGTGTGTGTGTTTCAGTGCTGTGTGTGTGTGTGTTTCAGTGCTGTGTGTGTGTGTTTCAGTGTGTTTCAGTGCTGTGTGTGTGTGTTTCAGTGTGTTTCAGTGCTGTGTGTGTGTGTGTGTGTGTGTTTCAGTGCTGTGTGTGTGTGTGTGTGTGTGTTTCAGTGCTGTGTGTGTGTGTGTGTGTGTGTTTCAGTGCTGTGTGTGTGTGTGTGTGTGTGTTTCAGTGCTGTGTGTGTGTGTGTGTGTGTGTTTCAGTGCTGTGTGTGTGTGTGTGTGTTTCAGTGCTGTGTGTGTGTGTGTGTGTGTGTTTCAGTGCTGTGTGTGTGTGTGTGTGTGTGTGTTTCAGTGCTGTGTGTGTGTTTCAGTGCTGTGTGTGTGTTTCAGTGCTGTGTGTGTGTGTGTGTGTGTGTGTTTCAGTGCTGTGTGTGTGTGTGTGTGTGTGTGTTTCAGTGCTGTGTGTGTGTGTGTGTGTGTGTGTTTCAGTGCTGTGTGTGTGTGTGTGTGTGTGTTTCAGTGCTGTGTGTGTGTGTGTGTGTGTGTGTTTCAGTGCTGTGTGTGTGTGTGTGTGTGTGTTTCAGTGCTGTGTGTGTGTGTGTGTGTGTGTGTTTCAGTGCTGTGTGTGTGTGTGTGTGTGTGTGTTTCAGTGCTGTGTGTGTGTGTGTGTGTGTTTCAGTGCTGTGTGTGTGTGTGTGTGTGTGTGTGTGTGTTTCAGTGCTGTGTGTGTGTGTGTGTGTGTGTGTTTCAGTGCTGTGTGTGTGTGTGTGTGTGTGTGTTTCAGTGCTGTGTGTGTGTGTGTGTGTTTCAGTGCTGTGTGTGTGTGTGTGTGTTTCAGTGCTGTGTGTGTGTGTGTTTCAGTGCTGTGTGTGTGTGTGTTTCAGTGCTGTGTGTGTGTTTCAGTGCTGTGTGTGTGTTTCAGTGCTGTGTGTGTGTGTTTCAGTGTGTTTCAGTGCTGTGTGTGTGTTTCAGTGTGTTTCAGTGCTGTGTGTGTGTGTGTGTGTGTGTTTCAGTGCTGTGTGTTTCAGTGCTGTGTGTGTGTGTGTGTGTGTGTTTCAGTGCTGTGTGTGTGTGTGTGTGTGTGTTTCAGTGCTGTGTGTGTGTGTGTGTGTGTGTGTTTCAGTGCTGTGTGTGTGTGTGTGTGTGTGTTTCAGTGCTGTGTGTGTGTTTCAGTGCTGTGTGTGTGTTTCAGTGCTGTGTGTGTGTGTGTGTGTTTCAGTGCTGTGTGTGTGTGTGTGTGTGTTTCAGTGCTGTGTGTGTGTGTGTGTGTGTGTTTCAGTGCTGTGTGTGTGTGTGTGTGTGTGTGTTTCAGTGCTGTGTGTGTGTGTGTGTGTGTGTGTTTCAGTGCTGTGTGTGTGTGTGTGTGTGTTTCAGTGCTGTGTGTGTGTGTGTGTGTGTGTTTCAGTGCTGTGTGTGTGTGTGTGTGTGTGTTTCAGTGCTGTGTGTGTGTGTGTGTGTGTGTGTTTCAGTGCTGTGTGTGTGTGTGTGTGTGTGTGTTTCAGTGCTGTGTGTGTGTGTGTGTGTGTGTGTTTCAGTGCTGTGTGTGTGTGTGTGTGTGTGTGTTTCAGTGCTGTGTGTGTGTGTGTGTGTGTGTGTTTCAGTGCTGTGTGTGTGTGTGTGTGTGTGTGTTTCAGTGCTGTGTGTGTGTGTGTGTGTGTGTGTGTGTTTCAGTGCTGTGTGTGTGTGTGTGTGTGTGTGTGTGTTTCAGTGCTGTGTGTGTGTGTGTGTGTGTGTGTTTCAGTGCTGTGTGTGTGTGTGTGTGTGTTTCAGTGCTGTGTGTGTGTGTGTGTGTGTTTCAGTGCTGTGTGTGTGTGTGTGTGTTTCAGTGCTGTGTGTGTGTGTGTGTGTTTCAGTGCTGTGTGTGTGTGTGTGTGTGTGTGTTTCAGTGCTGTGTGTGTGTGTGTGTGTGTGTGTTTCAGTGCTGTGTGTGTGTGTTTCAGTGCTGTGTGTGTGTGTTTCAGTGCTGTGTGTGTGTGTGTGTGTGTTTCAGTGCTGTGTGTGTGTGTGTGTGTGTGTTTCAGTGCTGTGTGTGTGTGTGTGTGTGTGTTTCAGTGCTGTGTGTGTGTGTGTGTGTGTGTTTCAGTGCTGTGTGTGTGTGTGTTTCAGTGCTGTGTGTGTGTGTGTTTCAGTGCTGTGTGTGTGTGTGTTTCAGTGCTGTGTGTGTGTGTGTTTCAGTGCTGTGTGTGTGTGTGTTTCAGTGCTGTGTGTGTGTGTGTTTCAGTGCTGTGTGTGTGTGTGTTTCAGTGCTGTGTGTGTGTGTGTTTCAGTGCTGTGTGTGTGTGTGTTTCAGTGCTGTGTGTGTGTGTGTGTGTGTTTCAGTGCTGTGTGTGTGTGTGTGTGTGTTTCAGTGCTGTGTGTGTGTGTGTGTGTGTTTCAGTGCTGTGTGTGTGTGTGTGTGTGTTTCAGTGCTGTGTGTGTGTGTGTGTGTGTGTTTCAGTGCTGTGTGTGTGTGTGTGTGTGTGTTTCAGTGCTGTGTGTGTGTGTGTGTGTGTGTTTCAGTGCTGTGTGTGTGTGTGTGTGTGTGTTTCAGTGCTGTGTGTGTGTGTGTGTGTGTGTTTCAGTGCTGTGTGTGTGTGTGTGTGTGTGTTTCAGTGCTGTGTGTGTGTGTGTGTGTGTGTTTCAGTGCTGTGTGTGTGTGTGTGTGTGTGTTTCAGTGCTGTGTGTGTGTGTGTGTGTGTGTTTCAGTGCTGTGTGTGTGTGTGTGTGTGTTTCAGTGCTGTGTGTGTGTGTGTGTGTTTCAGTGCTGTGTGTGTGTGTTTCAGTGCTGTGTGTGTGTGTTTCAGTGCTGTGTGTGTGTGTTTCAGTGCTGTGTGTGTGTGTTTCAGTGCTGTGTGTGTGTGTTTCAGTGCTGTGTGTGTGTGTTTCAGTGCTGTGTGTGTGTGTGTGTGTGTTTCAGTGCTGTGTGTGTGTGTGTGTGTGTGTTTCAGTGCTGTGTGTGTGTGTGTGTGTGTGTTTCAGTGCTGTGTGTGTGTGTGTTTCAGTGCTGTGTGTGTGTGTGTTTCAGTGCTGTGTGTGTGTGTGTTTCAGTGCTGTGTGTGTGTGTGTTTCAGTGCTGTGTGTGTGTGTGTTTCAGTGCTGTGTGTGTGTGTGTTTCAGTGCTGTGTGTGTGTGTGTTTCAGTGCTGTGTGTGTGTGTGTTTCAGTGCTGTGTGTGTGTGTGTGTGTGTGTGTTTCAGTGCTGTGTGTGTGTGTGTGTGTGTGTGTTTCAGTGCTGTGTGTGTGTGTGTGTGTGTGTGTTTCAGTGCTGTGTGTGTGTGTGTGTGTGTGTGTTTCAGTGCTGTGTGTGTGTGTGTGTGTGTGTTTCAGTGCTGTGTGTGTGTGTGTGTGTGTGTTTCAGTGCTGTGTGTGTGTGTGTGTGTGTGTTTCAGTGCTGTGTGTGTGTGTGTGTTTCAGTGCTGTGTGTGTGTGTGTGTTTCAGTGCTGTGTGTGTGTGTGTGTTTCAGTGCTGTGTGTGTGTGTTTCAGTGCTGTGTGTGTGTGTTTCAGTGCTGTGTGTGTGTGTTTCAGTGCTGTGTGTGTGTGTTTCAGTGCTGTGTGTGTGTGTTTCAGTGCTGTGTGTGTGTTTCAGTGCTGTGTGTGTGTGTGTGTTTCAGTGCTGTGTGTGTGTGTGTGTTTCAGTGCTGTGTGTGTGTGTGTGTTTCAGTGCTCTGTGTGTGTGTGTGTGTGTGTGTGTGTGTTTCAGTGCTGTGTGTGTGTTTCAGTGCTGTGTGTGTGTTTCAGTGCTGTGTGTGTGTTTCAGTGCTGTGTGTTTCAGTGCTGTGTGTGTGTTTCAGTGCTGTGTGTGTGTTTCAGTGCTGTGTGTGTGTGTGTGTGTGTTTCAGTGCTGTGTGTGTGTGTGTGTTTCAGTGCTGTGTGTTTCAGTGCTGTGTGTGTGTTTCAGTGCTGTGTGTGTGTTTCAGTGCTGTGTGTGTGTTTCAGTGCTGTGTGTGTGTGTGTGTGTGTGTTTCAGTGCTGTGTGTGTGTGTGTGTTTCAGTGCTGTGTGTGTGTGTGTGTGTGTGTGTGTTTCAGTGCTGTGTGTGTGTGTGTGTGTGTGTGTGTTTCAGTGCTGTGTGTGTGTTTCAGTGCTGTGTGTGTGTTTCAGTGCTGTGTGTGTGTTTCAGTGCTGTGTGTGTGTTTCAGTGCTGTGTGTGTGTGTGTGTGTGTTTCGGTGCTGTGTGTGTGTGTGTGTGTGTGTTTCGGTGCTGTGTGTGTGTGTGTGTGTGTGTGTGTTTCGGTGCTGTGTGTGTGTGTGTGTGTGTGTGTGTGTGTTTCGGTGCTGTGTGTGTGTGTGTGTGTGTGTGTGTTTCGGTGCTGTGTGTGTGTGTGTGTGTGTGTGTGTTTCGGTGCTGTGTGTGTGTGTGTGTGTGTGTGTGTTTCGGTGCTGTGTGTGTGTGTGTGTGTGTGTGTGTTTCGGTGCTGTGTGTGTGTGTGTGTGTGTGTGTGTTTCGGTGCTGTGTGTGTGTGTGTGTGTGTGTGTGTTTCGGTGCTGTGTGTGTGTGTGTGTGTGTGTGTGTTTCGGTGCTGTGTGTGTGTGTGTGTGTGTGTGTGTTTCGGTGCTGTGTGTGTGTGTGTGTGTGTGTTTCGGTGCTGTGTGTGTGTGTGTGTGTGTGTGTGTTTCGGTGCTGTGTGTGTGTGTGTGTGTGTGTGTGTGTTTCGGTGCTGTGTGTGTGTGTGTGTGTGTGTGTGTTTCAGTGCTGTGTGTGTGTGTGTGTGTGTGTGTGTTTCAGTGCTGTGTGTGTGTGTGTTTCAGTGCTGTGTGTGTGTGTGTTTCAGTGCTGTGTGTGTGTGTGTTTCAGTGCTGTGTGTGTGTGTGTTTCAGTGCTGTGTGTGTGTGTGTTTCAGTGCTGTGTGTGTGTGTGTTTCAGTGCTGTGTGTGTGTGTTTCAGTGCTGTGTGTGTGTGTGTTTCAGTGCTGTGTGTGTGTGTGTTTCAGTGCTGTGTGTGTGTGTGTTTCAGTGCTGTGTGTGTGTGTGTTTCAGTGCTGTGTGTGTGTGTGTTTCAGTGCTGTGTGTGTGTGTGTTTCAGTGCTGTGTGTGTGTGTGTGTGTGTGTGTGTTTCAGTGCTGTGTGTGTGTGTGTGTGTGTTTCAGTGCTGTGTGTGTGTGTGTGTGTGTGTTTCAGTGCTGTGTGTGTGTGTGTGTGTGTGTTTCAGTGCTGTGTGTGTGTGTGTGTGTTTCAGTGCTGTGTGTGTGTGTGTGTGTGTTTCAGTGCTGTGTGTGTGTGTGTGTGTTTCAGTGCTGTGTGTGTGTGTGTTTCAGTGCTGTGTGTGTGTGTGTGTTTCAGTGCTGTGTGTGTGTGTGTGTTTCAGTGCTGTGTGTGTGTGTTTCAGTGCTGTGTGTGTGTGTTTCAGTGCTGTGTGTGTGTGTTTCAGTGCTGTGTGTGTGTGTTTCAGTGCTGTGTGTGTGTGTGTGTGTGTTTCAGTGCTGTGTGTGTGTTTCAGTGCTGTGTGTGTGTTTCAGTGCTGTGTGTGTGTTTCAGTGCTGTGTGTGTGTGTGTGTGTGTGTTTCAGTGCTGTGTGTGTGTGTGTGTGTGTGTTTCAGTGCTGTGTGTGTGTGTGTGTGTGTGTTTCAGTGCTGTGTGTGTGTGTGTGTGTGTGTGTGTTTCAGTGCTGTGTGTGTGTGTGTGTGTTTCAGTGCTGTGTGTGTGTGTGTGTGTTTCAGTGCTGTGTGTGTGTGTGTGTTTCAGTGCTGTGTGTGTGTGTGTGTTTCAGTGCTGTGTGTGTGTGTGTGTTTCAGTGCTGTGTGTGTGTGTGTTTCAGTGCTGTGTGTGTGTGTGTGTTTCAGTGCTGTGTGTGTGTGTGTGTTTCAGTGCTGTGTGTGTGTGTGTTTCAGTGCTGTGTGTGTGTGTGTGTTTCAGTGCTGTGTGTGTGTGTGTGTTTCAGTGCTGTGTGTGTGTGTGTGTGTGTGTGTGTGTTTCAGTGCTGTGTGTGTGTCAGTGCTGTGTGTGTGTGTGTGTGTGTCAGTGCTGTGTGTGTGTGTGTGTGTTTCAGTGCTGTGTGTGTGTGTGTGTGTTTCAGTGCTGTGTGTGTGTGTGTGTGTTTCAGTGCTGTGTGTGTGTGTGTGTGTTTCAGTGCTGTGTGTGTGTGTGTGTGTTTCAGTGCTGTGTGTGTGTGTGTGTGTTTCAGTGCTGTGTGTGTGTGTGTGTGTGTGTTTCAGTGCTGTGTGTGTGTGTGTGTGTTTCAGTGCTGTGTGTGTGTGTGTGTGTTTCAGTGCTGTGTGTGTGTGTGTTTCAGTGCTGTGTGTGTGTGTGTTTCAGTGCTGTGTGTGTGTGTGTGTTTCAGTGCTGTGTGTGTGTGTGTTTCAGTGCTGTGTGTGTGTGTGTTTCAGTGCTGTGTGTGTGTGTGTGTTTCAGTGCTGTGTGTGTGTGTGTGTTTCAGTGCTGTGTGTGTGTGTGTGTTTCAGTGCTGTGTGTGTGTGTGTGTTTCAGTGCTGTGTGTGTGTGTGTGTTTCAGTGCTGTGTGTGTGTGTGTGTGTTTCAGTGCTGTGTGTGTGTGTGTGTGTTTCAGTGCTGTGTGTGTGTGTGTGTTTCAGTGCTGTGTGTGTGTGTGTGTTTCAGTGCTGTGTGTGTGTGTGTGTTTCAGTGCTGTGTGTGTGTGTGTGTTTCAGTGCTGTGTGTGTGTGTGTGTTTCAGTGCTGTGTGTGTGTGTGTGTTTCAGTGCTGTGTGTGTGTGTGTGTTTCAGTGCTGTGTGTGTGTGTGTGTGTGTTTCAGTGCTGTGTGTGTGTGTGTTTCAGTGCTGTGTGTGTGTGTGTTTCAGTGCTGTGTGTGTGTGTGTTTCAGTGCTGTGTGTGTGTGTGTTTCAGTGCTGTGTGTGTGTGTGTTTCAGTGCTGTGTGTGTGTGTTTCAGTGCTGTGTGTGTTTCAGTGCTGTGTGTGTTTCAGTGCTGTGTGTGTTTCAGTGCTGTGTGTGTTTCAGTGCTGTGTGTGTTTCAGTGCTGTGTGTGTGTGTGTTTCAGTGCTGTGTGTGTGTGTGTGTGTGTTTCAGTGCTGTGTGTGTGTGTGTGTGTGTTTCAGTGCTGTGTGTGTGTGTGTGTGTGTTTCAGTCCTGTGTGTGTGTGTGTGTGTGTGTGTTTCAGTCCTGTGTGTGTGTGTGTGTGTGTGTGTTTCAGTCCTGTGTGTGTGTGTGTGTGTGTGTGTTTCAGTCCTGTGTGTGTGTGTGTGTGTGTGTGTTTCAGTCCTGTGTGTGTGTGTGTGTTTCAGTCCTGTGTGTGTGTGTGTGTGTGTGTTTCAGTGCTGTGTGTGTGTGTGTGTGTGTGTTTCAGTGCTGTGTGTGTGTGTGTGTGTGTTTCAGTGCTGTGTGTGTGTGTTTCAGTGCTGTGTGTGTGTGTGTGTGTGTGTTTCAGTGCTGTGTGTGTGTGTGTTTCAGTGCTGTGTGTGTGTGTGTTTCAGTGCTGTGTGTGTGTGTGTTTCAGTGCTGTGTGTGTGTGTGTGTGTGTGTTTCAGTCCTGTGTGTGTTTGTGTGTGTGTGTTTCAGTCCTGTGTGTGTGTGTGTGTGTGTGTGTTTCAGTCCTGTGTGTGTGTGTGTGTGTGTGTGTTTCAGTCCTGTGTGTGTGTGTGTGTGTGTGTGTGTGTTTCAGTCCTGTGTGTGTGTGTGTGTGTTTCAGTCCTGTGTGTGTGTGTGTGTGTTTCAGTGCTGTGTGTGTGTGTGTGTTTCAGTGCTGTGTGTGTGTGTGTTTCAGTGCTGTGTGTGTGTGTGTTTCAGTGCTGTGTGTGTGTGTGTTTCAGTGCTGTGTGTGTGTGTGTTTCAGTGCTGTGTGTGTGTGTTTCAGTGCTGTGTGTGTGTGTTTCAGTGCTGTGTGTGTGTGTGTGTGTGTGTGTGTGTGTTTCAGTGCTGTGTGTGTGTGTGTGTGTGTGTTTCAGTGCTGTGTGTGTGTGTGTGTGTGTGTGTGTGTGTGTTTCAGTGCTGTGTGTTTCAGTGCTGTGTATGTGTGTTTCAGTGCTGTGTGTGTGTGTGTGTGTGTGTGTGTGTGTGTGTGTTTCAGTGCTGTGTGTGTGTGTGTTTCAGTGCTGTGTGTGTGTGTGTTTCAGTGCTGTGTGTGTGTGTGTGTGTGTGTGTGTGTGTGTTTCAGTGCTGTGTGTGTGTGTGTGTGTTTCAGTGCTGTGTGTGTGTGTGTTTCAGTGCTGTGTGTGTGTGTGTGTGTGTGTGTGTGTTTCAGTGCTGTGTGTGTGTGTGTGTGTTTCAGTCCTGTGTGTGTGTGTGTGTGTGTGTGTGTGTGTGTGTTTCAGTGCTGTGTGTTTCAGTGCTGTGTATGTGTGTTTCAGTGCTGTGTGTGTGTGTGTGTGTGTGTGTGTGTGTGTGTGTGTGTTTCAGTGCTGTGTGTGTGTGTGTTTCAGTGCTGTGTGTGTGTGTGTTTCAGTGCTGTGTGTGTGTGTGTGTGTGTGTGTGTGTGTTTCAGTGCTGTGTGTGTGTGTGTGTGTTTCAGTGCTGTGTGTGTGTGTGTTTCAGTGCTGTGTGTGTGTGTGTGTGTGTGTGTGTGTGTGTTTCAGTGCTGTGTGTGTGTGTGTGTGTTTCAGTCCTGTGTGTGTGTGTGTGTGTGTGTGTTTCAGTCCTGTGTGTGTGTGTGTGTGTGTTTCAGTGCTGTGTGTGTGTTTTAGTGCTGTGTGTGTGTGTGTGTGTGTGTTTCAGTGCTGTGTGTGTGTGTGTGTGTTTCAGTGCTGTGTGTGTGTGTGTGTGTGTTTCAGTGCTGTGTGTGTGTGTGTGTGTGTTTCAGTGCTGTGTGTGTGTGTGTGTGTGTTTCAGTGCTGTGTGTGTGTGTGTGTGTGTTTCAGTGCTGTGTGTGTGTGTGTGTGTGTGTTTCAGTGCTGTGTGTGTGTGTGTGTGTGTGTGTTTCAGTGCTGTGTGTGTGTGTGTGTGTGTGTTTCAGTGCTGTGTGTGTGTGTGTGTGTGTGTGTTTCAGTGCTGTGTGTGTGTGTGTGTGTGTGTGTGTTTCAGTGCTGTGTGTGTGTGTGTGTGTGTGTTTCAGTGCTGTGTGTGTGTGTGTGTGTGTGTTTCAGTGCTGTGTGTGTGTGTGTGTGTGTGTGTTTCAGTGCTGTGTGTGTGTGTGTGTGTTTCAGTGCTGTGTGTGTGTGTGTGTGTTTCAGTGCTGTGTGTGTGTGTGTGTTTCAGTGCTGTGTGTGTGTGTGTGTGTTTCAGTGCTGTGTGTGTGTGTGTGTGTTTCAGTGCTGTGTGTGTGTGTGTGTGTTTCAGTGCTGTGTGTGTGTGTGTGTGTTTCAGTGCTGTGTGTGTGTTTCAGTGCTGTGTGTGTGTTTCAGTGCTGTGTGTGTGTGTGTGTGTTTCAGTGCTGTGTGTGTGTGTGTGTGTGTGTGTGTGTGTGTGTTTCAGTGCTGTGTGTGTGTGTGTGTGTGTGTGTGTTTCAGTGCTGTGTGTGTGTGTGTGTGTGTGTGTTTCAGTGCTGTGTGTGTGTGTGTGTGTGTGTGTGTTTCAGTGCTGTGTGTGTGTGTGTGTGTGTGTGTGTTTCAGTGCTCTGTGTGTGTGTGTGTGTGTGTGTTTCAGTGCTGTGTGTTTCAGTGCTGTGTGTTTCAGTGCTGTGTGTTTCAGTGCTGTGTGTGTGTGTTTCAGTGCTGTGTGTTTCAGTGCTGTGTGTGTGTGTTTCAGTGCTGTGTGTGTGTGTGTGTGTGTGTGTGTGTGTTTCAGTGCTGTGTGTGTGTGTGTGTGTGTGTGTGTGTGTGTTTCAGTGCTGTGTGTGTGTGTGTGTGTGTGTGTGTGTTTCAGTGCTCTGTGTGTGTGTGTGTTTCAGTGCTGTGTGTGTGTGTGTGTTTCAGTGCTGTGTGTTTCAGTGCTGTGTGTTTCAGTGCTGTGTGTTTCAGTGCTGTGTGTTTGTGTTTCAGTGCTGTGTGTTTCAGTGCTGTGTGTTTCAGTGCTGTGTGTGTGTGTTTCAGTGCTGTGTGTTTCAGTGCTGTGTGTGTGTGTTTCAGTGCTGTGTGTTTCAGTGCTGTGTGTGTGTGTTTCAGTGCTGTGTGTTTCAGTGCTGTGTGTGTGTGTGTGTTTCAGTGCTGTGTGTGTGTGTGTGTGTGTGTGTGTGTTTCAGTGCTGTGTGTGTGTGTGTGTGTGTGTGTTTCAGTGCTGTGTGTGTGTGTGTGTGTGTGTGTTTCAGTGCTGTGTGTGTGTGTGTGTGTGTGTGTGTTTCAGTGCTGTGTGTGTGTGTGTTTCAGTGCTGTGTGTGTGTGTGTGTGTGTTTCAGTGCTGTGTGTGTGTGTGTGTGTGTGTGTGTGTGTGTGTGTGTGTGTGTGTGTGTTTCAGTGCTGTGTGTGTGTGTTTCAGTGCTGTGTGTTTCAGTGCTGTGTGTGTGTGTTTCAGTGCTGTGTGTTTCAGTGCTGTGTGTGTGTGTTTCAGTGCTGTGTGTTTCAGTGCTGTGTGTGTGTGTTTCAGTGCTGTGTGTTTCAGTGCTGTGTGTGTGTGTTTCAGTGCTGTGTGTTTCAGTGCTGTGTGTGTGTGTTTCAGTGCTGTGTGTTTCAGTGCTGTGTGTGTGTGTTTCAGTGCTGTGTGTTTCAGTGCTGTGTGTGTGTGTGTGTTTCAGTGCTGTGTGTTTCAGTGCTGTGTGTGTGTGTGTGTTTCAGTGCTGTGTGTTTTCTGTGCTGTGTGTGTGTGTTTCAGTGCTGTGTGTGTGTGTGTGTGTGTGTGTGTGTTTCAGTGCTGTGTGTGTGTGTTTCAGTGCTGTGTGTGTGTGTGTGTGTGTTTCAGTGCTGTGTGTGTGTGTGTGTGTGTGTGTGTGTTTCAGTGCTGTGTGTGTGTGTGTGTGTGTGTGTGTGTGTGTTTCAGTGCTGTGTGTGTTTCAGTGCTGTGTGTGTGTTTCAGTGCTGTGTGTGTGTGTGTGTGTGTGTGTTTCAGTGCTGTGTGTGTTTCAGTGCTGTGTGTGTGTGTGTGTCTGTGTGTGTGTGTGTTTCTGTGCTGTGTGTTTTCTGTGCTGTGTGTGTGTGTTTCAGTGCTGTGTGTTTCAGTGCTGTGTGTGTGTGTTTCAGTGCTGTGTGTTTCAGTGCTGTGTGTGTGTGTTTCAGTGCTGTGTGTTTCAGTGCTGTGTGTGTGTGTTTCAGTGCTGTGTGTTTCAGTGCTGTGTGTGTGTGTTTCAGTGCTGTGTGTTTCAGTGCTGTGTGTGTGTGTGTGTTTCAGTGCTGTGTGTGTGTGTTTCAGTGCTGTGTGTGTGTCTGTGTGTGTGTGTGTTTCTGTGCTGTGTGTTTTCTGTGCTGTGTGTGTGTGTTTCAGTGCTGTGTGTGTGTGTGTGTGTGTGTGTGTGTGTGTTTCAGTGCTGTGTGTGTGTGTTTCAGTGCTGTGTGTGTGTGTGTGTGTGTGTTTCAGTGCTGTGTGTGTGTGTGTGTGTGTGTGTGTGTTTCAGTGCTGTGTGTTTGTGTGTGTGTGTGTGTGTGTGTTTCAGTGCTGTGTGTTTCAGTGCTGTGTGTGTGTTTCAGTGCTGTGTGTGTGTGTGTGTGTGTGTGTTTCAGTGCTGTGTGTGTTTCAGTGCTGTGTGTGTGTGTGTGTCTGTGTGTGTGTGTGTTTCTGTGCTGTGTGTTTTCTGTGCTGTGTGTGTGTGTGTTTCAGTGCTGTGTGTGTGTGTGTTTCAGTGCTGTTTGTGTGTGTGTTTCAGTGCTGTGTGTGTGTGTGTTTCAGTGCTGTGTGTGTGTGTGTTTCAGTGCTGTGTGTGTGTGTGTTTCAGTGCTGTGTGTGTGTGTGTGTTTCAGTGCTGTGTGTGTGTGTGTGTTTCAGTGCTGTGTGTGTGTGTGTGTGTGTGTGTGTGTTTCAGTGCTGTGTGTGTGTGTGTGTGTGTGTTTCAGTGCTGTGTGTGTGTGTGTGTGTGTTTCAGTGCTGTGTGTGTGTGTGTGTGTGTGTTTCAGTGCTGTGTGTGTGTGTGTGTGTGTGTGTTTCAGTGCTGTGTGTGTGTGTGTGTGTGTGTGTTTCAGTGCTGTGTGTGTGTGTGTGTGTGTGTGTTTCAGTGCTGTGTGTGTGTGTGTGTGTGTGTTTCAGTGCTGTGTGTGTGTGTGTGTGTGTGTTTCAGTGCTGTGTGTGTGTGTGTGTGTGTTTCAGTGCTGTGTGTGTGTGTGTGTGTGTTTCAGTGCTGTGTGTGTGTGTGTGTGTGTGTTTCAGTGCTGTGTGTGTGTGTGTGTGTTTCAGTGCTGTGTGTGTGTGTGTGTGTGTTTCAGTGCTGTGTGTGTGTGTGTGTGTTTCAGTGCTGTGTGTGTGTGTGTGTGTGTTTCAGTGCTGTGTGTGTGTGTGTGTGTGTGTGTTTCAGTGCTGTGTGTGTGTGTGTGTGTGTGTTTCAGTGCTGTGTGTGTGTTTCAGTGCTGTGTGTGTGTGTGTGTGTGTTTCAGTGCTGTGTGTGTGTGTGTGTGTGTGTTTCAGTGCTGTGTGTGTGTGTGTGTGTGTGTTTCAGTGCTGTGTGTGTGTGTGTTTCAGTGCTGTGTGTGTGTGTGTTTCAGTGCTGTGTGTGTGTGTGTGTGTGTGTGTGTTTCAGTGCTGTGTGTGTGTGTGTTTCAGTGCTGTGTGTGTGTGTGTGTGTGTGTTTCAGTGCTGTGTGTGTGTGTGTGTGTGTTTCAGTGCTGTGTGTGTGTGTGTGTGTGTGTTTCAGTGCTGTGTGTGTGTGTGTGTGTGTGTTTCAGTGCTGTGTGTGTGTGTGTGTGTGTGTTTCAGTGCTGTGTGTGTGTGTGTGTGTGTGTTTCAGTGCTGTGTGTGTGTGTGTGTGTGTGTTTCAGTGCTGTGTGTGTGTGTGTGTGTGTTTCAGTGCTGTGTGTGTGTGTGTGTGTGTGTTTCAGTGCTGTGTGTGTGTGTGTGTGTGTTTCAGTGCTGTGTGTGTGTGTGTGTGTGTGTTTCAGTGCTGTGTGTGTGTGTGTGTGTGTGTGTTTCAGTGCTGTGTGTGTGTGTGTGTGTGTGTGTTTCAGTGCTGTGTGTGTGTGTGTGTGTGTGTTTCAGTGCTGTGTGTGTGTGTGTGTGTGTTTCAGTGCTGTGTGTGTGTGTGTGTGTGTTTCAGTGCTGTGTGTGTGTGTGTGTGTGTTTCAGTGCTGTGTGTGTGTGTGTGTGTGTTTCAGTGCTGTGTGTGTGTGTGTGTGTGTGTTTCAGTGCTGTGTGTGTGTGTGTGTGTGTGTTTCAGTGCTGTGTGTGTGTTTCAGTGCTGTTTGTGTGTTTCAGTGCTGTGTGTGTGTTTCAGTGCTGTGTGTGTGTTTCAGTGCTGTGTGTGTGTGTGTGTTTTAGTGCTGTGTGTGTGTTTTAGTGCTGTGTGTGTGTTTCAGTGCTGTGTGTGTGTGTGTGTGTTTCAGTGCTGTGTGTGTGTGTGTGTTTTAGTGCTGTGTGTGTGTTTTAGTGCTGTGTGTGTGTTTCAGTGCTGTGTGTGTGTTTCAGTGCTGTGTGTGTGTGTGTGTGTGTTTCAGTGCTGTGTGTGTGTGTGTTTCAGTGCTGTGTGTGTGTGTTTCAGTGCTGTGTGTGTGTGTTTCAGTGCTGTGTGTGTGTGTGTGTGTGTGTGTTTCAGTGCTGTGTGTGTGTGTGTGTGTGTTTCAGTGCTGTGTGTGTGTGTGTGTGTGTTTCAGTGCTGTGTGTTTCAGTGCTGTGTGTGTGTTTCAGTGCTGTGTGTTTCAGTGCTGTGTGTGTGTGTGTTTCAGTGCTGTGTGTGTGTGTGTGTGTGTGTGTGTGTGTGTGTGTGTGTGTTTCAGTGCTGTGTGTGTGTGTTTCAGTGCTGTGTGTGTGTGTGTGTGTGTGTGTGTGTTTCAGTGCTGTGTGTGTGTTTCAGTGCTGTGTGTTTCAGTGCTGTGTGTTTCAGTGCTGTGTGTTTCAGTGCTGTGTTTCAGTGCTGTGTGTGTGTTTCAGTGCTGTGTGTGTGTGTGTGTGTGTGTGTTTCAGTGCTGTGTGTGTGTGTGTTTCAGTGCTGTGTGTGTGTGTGTTTCAGTGCTGTGTGTGTGTGTGTTTCAGTGCTGTGTGTGTGTGTGTGTGTGTGTGTGTGTTTCAGTGCTGTGTGTGTGTGTGTGTGTGTGTGTGTGTTTCAGTGCTGTGTGTGTGTGTTTCAGTGCTGTGTGTGTGTGTGTTTCAGTGCTGTGTGTGTGTGTGTTTCAGTGCTGTGTGTGTGTGTGTTTCAGTGCTGTGTGTGTGTGTGTTTCAGTGCTGTGTGTGTGTGTTTCAGTGCTGTGTTTCAGTGCTGTGTGTGTGTGTGTGTGTGTGTTTCAGTGCTGTGTTTCAGTGCTGTGTGTGTGTGTGTGTGTGTGTTTCAGTGCTGTGTTTCAGTGCTGTGTGTGTGTGTGTGTGTGTGTTTCAGTGCGCTGTGTGTGTGTTTCAGTGCTGTGTGTGTGTGTGTGTGTTTCAGTGCTGTGTGTGTGTGTGTGTTTCAGTGCTGTGTGTGTGTGTGTGTGTTTCAGTGCTGTGTGTGTGTGTGTGTGTTTCAGTGCTGTGTGTGTGTGTGTGTGTTTCAGTGCTGTGTGTGTGTGTGTGTGTGTGTGTTTCAGTGCTGTGTGTGTGTGTGTGTGTGTGTGTTTCAGTGCTGTGTGTGTGTGTGTGTGTTTCAGTGCTGTGTGTGTGTGTGTGTGTGTTTCAGTGCTGTGTGTGTGTGTGTGTGTTTCAGTGCTGTGTGTGTGTGTGTGTGTGTGTCAGTGCTGTGTGTGTGTGTGTGTGTTTCAGTGCTGTGTGTGTGTGTGTGTGTTTCAGTGCTGTGTGTGTGTGTGTGTGTTTCAGTGCTGTGTGTGTGTGTGTGTGTGTGTGTGTGTTTCAGTGCTGTGTGTGTGTGTGTGTGTGTGTTTCAGTGCTGTGTGTGTGTGTGTGTTTCAGTGCTGTGTGTGTGTGTGTGTGTTTCAGTGCTGTGTGTGTGTGTGTGTGTGTTTCAGTGCTGTGTGTGTGTGTGTGTGTGTTTCAGTGCTGTGTGTGTGTGTGTGTGTGTGTTTCAGTGCTGTGTGTGTGTGTGTGTGTGTTTCAGTGCTGTGTGTGTGTGTGTGTGTGTGTTTCAGTGCTGTGTGTGTGTGTGTGTGTGTGTGTGTGTTTCAGTGCTGTGTGTGTGTGTGTGTGTGTTTCAGTGCTGTGTGTGTGTGTGTGTGTGTGTTTCAGTGCTGTGTGTGTGTGTGTGTGTGTTTCAGTGCTGTGTGTGTGTGTGTGTGTGTTTCAGTGCTGTGTGTGTGTGTGTGTGTGTTTCAGTGCTGTGTGTGTGTGTGTGTGTGTGTTTCAGTGCTGTGTGTGTGTGTGTGTGTGTGTTTCAGTGCTGTGTGTGTGTGTGTGTGTGTGTTTTAGTGCTGTGTGTGTGTGTGTGTTTCAGTGCTGTGTGTGTGTGTGTGTGTGTGTTTCAGTGCTGTGTGTGTGTGTGTGTTTCAGTGCTGTGTGTGTGTGTGTGTGTTTCAGTGCTGTGTGTGTGTGTGTTTCAGTGCGCTGTGTATGTGTGTGTTTCAGTGCGCTGTGTGTGTGTGTGTGTGTGTTTCAGTGCGCTGTGTGTGTGTGTGTGTGTGTTTCAGTGCGCTGTGTGTGTGTGTGTTTCAGTGCTGTGTGTGTGTGTGTTTCAGTGCTGTGTGTGTGTGTGTGTGTGTTTCAGTGCTGTGTGTGTGTGTGTGTGTGTTTCAGTGCTGTGTGTGTGTGTGTGTGTGTGTGTGTGTGTGTTTCAGTGCTGTGTGTGTGTGTGTTTCAGTGCTGTGTGTGTGTGTGTTTCAGTGCTGTGTGTGTGTGTGTTTCAGTGCGCTGTGTATGTGTGTGTTTCAGTGCGCTGTGTGTGTGTGTGTGTGTGTGTTTCAGTGCGCTGTGTGTGTGTGTGTTTCAGTGCTGTGTGTGTGTGTGTGTTTCAGTGCTGTGTGTGTGTGTGTGTGTGTGTGTGTGTGTGTGTGTGTTTCAGTGCTGTGTGTGTGTGTGTGTGTGTGTTTCAGTGCTGTGTGTGTGTGTTTCAGTGCTGTGTGTGTGTGTGTGTTTCAGTGTTGTGTGTGTGTTTCAGTGTTGTGTGTGTGTTTCAGTGCTGTGTGTGTGTGTGTGTGTGTGTTTCAGTGCTGTGTGTGTGTGTGTGTGTGTTTCAGTGCTGTGTGTGTGTGTGTGTGTTTCAGTGCTGTGTGTGTGTGTGTGTGTGTGTGTGTGTGTTTCAGTGCTGTGTGTGTGTGTGTTTCAGTGCTGTGTGTGTGTGTGTTTCAGTGCGCTGTGTGTGTGTGTGTGTGTGTTTCAGTGCGCTGTGTGTGTGTGTGTTTCAGTGCTGTGTGTGTGTTTCAGTGCTGTGTGTGTGTGTGTGTGTGTGTGTGTGTTTCAGTGCTGTGTGTGTGTGTGTGTGTGTGTTTCAGTGCTGTGTGTGTGTGTGTGTGTTTCAGTGCTGTGTGTGTGTGTGTGTTTCAGTGTTGTGTGTGTGTTTCAGTGTTGTGTGTGTGTTTCAGTGTTGTGTGTGTGTTTCAGTGTTGTGTGTGTGTTTCAGTGCTGTGTGTGTGTGTGTGTGTGTGTTTCAGTGCTGTGTGTGTGTTTCAGTGCTGTGTGTGTGTTTCAGTGCTGTGTGTGTGTTTCAGTGCTGTGTGTGTGTGTGTGTGTGTGTTTCAGTGCTGTGTGTGTGTGTGTGTGTTTCAGTGCTGTGTGTGTGTGTGTGTTTCAGTGCTGTGTGTGTGTGTGTGTTTCAGTGCTGTGTGTGTGTGTTTCAGTGCTGTGTGTGTGTGTGTGTTTCAGTGCTGTGTGTGTGTGTGTGTGTTTCAGTGCTGTGTGTGTGTGTGTGTGTTTCAGTGCTGTGTGTGTGTGTGTGTGTTTCAGTGCTGTGTGTGTGTGTGTGTTTCAGTGCTGTGTGTGTGTGTTTCAGTGCTGTGTGCGTGTGTTTCAGTGCTGTGTGTGTGTGTGTGTTTCAGTGCTGTGTGTGTGTTTCAGTGCTGTGTGTGTGTTTCAGTGCTGTGTGTGTGTGTGTGTGTTTCAGTGCTGTGTGTGTGTGTGTGTGTTTCAGTGCTGT
Organism: Silurus aristotelis; assembly: GCF_946808225.1. Taxonomy (NCBI): domain Eukaryota; kingdom Metazoa; phylum Chordata; class Actinopteri; order Siluriformes; family Siluridae; genus Silurus; species Silurus aristotelis. The sequence continues at coordinate 897,642 of NC_139576.1, forward strand.
GTGTGTGTGTGTGTGTGTGTGTGTGTGTGTGTTTCAGTGCTGTGTGTGTGTGTGTGTGTGTGTGTGTTTGTGTTTCAGTGCTGTGTGTGTGTGTGTGTTTCAGTGCTGTGTGTGTGTGTGTGTGTTTCAGTGCTGTGTGTGTGTGTGTGTGTTTCAGTGCTGTGTGTGTGTGTGTGTGTTTCAGTGCTGTGTGTGTGTTTCAGTGCTGTGTGTGTGTGTGTGTGTTTCAGTGCTGTGTGTGTGTGTGTGTGTGTGTTTCAGTGCTGTGTGTGTGTGTGTGTGTGTGTTTCAGTGCTGTGTGTGTGTGTGTGTGTGTTTCAGTGCTGTGTGTGTGTGTGTGTGTTTCAGTGCTGTGTGTGTGTGTGTGTGTGTGTTTCAGTGCTGTGTGTGTGTGTGTGTGTGTGTGTGTTTCAGTGCTGTGTGTGTGTGTGTGTGTGTGTTTCAGTGCTGTGTGTGTGTGTGTGTGTGTGTTTCAGTGCTGTGTGTGTGTGTGTGTGTTTCAGTGCTGTGTGTTTCAGTGCTGTGTGTGTGTGTGTGTGTTTCAGTGCTGTGTGTGTGTGTGTGTTTCAGTGCTGTGTGTGTGTGTGTGTGTGTTTCAGTGCTGTGTGTGTGTGTGTGTGTTTCAGTGCTGTGTGTGTGTGTGTGTGTGTTTCAGTGCTGTGTGTGTGTGTGTGTGTTTCAGTGCTGTGTGTGTGTGTGTGTGTTTCAGTGCTGTGTGTGTGTTTCAGTGCTGTGTGTGTGTGTGTGTGTTTCAGTGCTGTGTGTGTGTGTGTGTGTTTCAGTGCTGTGTGTGTGTGTGTGTGTGTTTCAGTGCTGTGTGTGTGTGTGTGTGTGTGTGTTTCAGTGCTGTGTGTGTGTGTGTGTGTGTGTTTGTGTTTCAGTGCTGTGTGTGTGTGTGTGTGTTTCAGTGCTGTGTGTGTGTGTTTCAGTGCTGTGTGTGTGTGTGTGTGTTTCAGTGCTGTGTGTGTGTGTGTGTGTGTTTCAGTGCTGTGTGTGTGTTTCAGTGCTGTGTGTGTGTGTGTGTGTTTCAGTGCTGTGTGTGTGTGTGTGTGTGTGTGTTTCAGTGCTGTGTGTGTGTGTGTGTGTGTGTTTGTGTTTCAGTGCTGTGTGTGTGTGTGTGTGTTTCAGTGATGTGTGTGTGTGTGTGTGTTTCAGTGCTGTGTGTGTGTGTGTGTGTTTCAGTGCTGTGTGTGTGTGTGTGTGTTTCAGTGCTGTGTGTGTGTGTGTGTTTCAGTGCTGTGTGTGTGTGTGTTTCAGTGCTGTGTGTGTGTGTGTTTCAGTGCTGTGTGTGTGTGTGTGTGTGTTTCAGTGCTGTGTGTGTGTGTGTGTGTGTGTTTCAGTGCTGTGTGTGTGTGTGTGTTTCAGTGCTGTGTGTGTGTGTGTGTGTGTGTTTCAGTGCTGTGTGTGTGTGTGTGTGTTTCAGTGCTGTGTGTGTGTGTGTGTGTGTGTTTCAGTGCTGTGTGTGTGTGTGTGTGTGTGTGTTTCAGTGCTGTGTGTGTGTGTGTGTGTGTGTTTCAGTGCTGTGTGTGTGTGTGTGTGTGTGTTTCAGTGCTGTGTGTGTGTGTGTGTGTGTGTTTCAGTGCTGTGTGTTTCACTGCTGTGTGTGTGTGTGTGTTTCAGTGCTGTGTGTGTGTGTGTGTGTGTGTTTCAGTGCTGTGTGTGTGTGTGTGTGTGTGTTTCAGTGCTGTGTGTGTGTGTGTGTGTGTGTTTCAGTGCTGTGTGTGTGTGTGTGTGTGTGTTTCAGTGCTGTGTGTGTGTGTGTGTGTGTGTTTCAGTGCTGTGTGTGTGTGTGTGTGTGTGTTTCAGTGCTGTGTGTGTGTGTGTGTGTTTCAGTGCTGTGTGTGTGTGTGTGTGTGTGTTTCAGTGCTGTGTGTGTGTGTGTGTGTGTTTCAGTGCTGTGTGTGTGTGTGTGTGTGTTTCAGTGCTGTGTGTGTGTGTGTGTGTGTGTGTGTGTTTCAGTGCTGTGTGTGTGTGTGTGTGTGTGTGTGTGTTTCAGTGCTGTGTGTGTGTGTGTGTGTGTTTCAGTGCTGTGTGTGTGTGTGTGTGTGTGTTTCAGTGCTGTGTGTGTGTGTGTGTGTGTTTCAGTGCTGTGTGTTTCAGTGCTGTGTGTGTGTGTGTGTTTCAGTGCTGTGTGTGTGTGTGTGTTTCAGTGCTGTGTGTGTGTGTGTGTTTCAGTGCTGTGTGTGTGTGTGTGTGTGTGTTTCAGTGCTGTGTGTGTGTGTGTGTGTTTCAGTGCTGTGTGTTTCAGTGCTGTGTGTGTGTGTGTGTTTCAGTGCTGTGTGTGTGTGTGTGTTTCAGTGCTGTGTGTGTGTGTGTGTGTGTTTCAGTGCTGTGTGTGTGTGTGTGTTTCAGTGCTGTGTGTGTGTGTGTGTGTGTTTCAGTGCTGTGTGTGTGTTTCAGTGCTGTGTGTGTGTGTGTGTGTTTCAGTGCTGTGTGTGTGTTTCAGTGCTGTGTGTGTGTGTGTGTGTTTCAGTGCTGTGTGTGTGTGTGTGTGTTTCAGTGCTGTGTGTGTGTGTGTGTGTTTCAGTGCTGTGTGTGTGTGTGTGTGTTTCAGTGCTGTGTGTGTGTGTGTGTTTCAGTGCTGTGTGTGTGTGTGTGTGTGTTTCAGTGCTGTGTGTGTTTCAGTGCTGTGTGTGTGTGTGTGTTTCAGTGCTGTGTGTGTGTGTGTGTGTGTGTTTCAGTGCTGTGTGTGTGTGTGTTTCAGTGCTGTGTGTGTGTGTGTGTGTGTGTGTGTGTGTGTGTTTCAGTGCTGTGTGTGTTTCAGTGCTGTGTGTGTGTGTGTGTGTGTGTGTGTGTTTCAGTGCTGTGTGTGTGTGTGTGTGTGTGTGTTTCAGTGCTGTGTGTGTGTGTGTGTGTGTGTGTGTGTGTTTCAGTGCTGTGTGTGTGTGTGTGTGTGTGTGTGTGTGTGTGTGTGTTTCAGTGCTGTGTGTGTGTGTGTGTGTGTTTCAGTGCTGTGTGTGTGTGTGTGTGTGTGTGTTTTAGTGCTGTGTGTGTGTGTGTGTGTGTGTTTTAGTGCTGTGTGTGTGTGTGTGTGTGTGTTTTAGTGCTGTGTGTGTGTGTGTGTGTTTTAGTGCTGTGTGTGTGTGTGTGTTTTAGTGCTGTGTGTGTGTGTGTGTGTTTGTGTTTCAGTGCTGTGTGTGTGTGTGTGTGTGTGTTTCAGTGCTGTGTGTGTGTGTGTGTGTTTCAGTGCTGTGTGTGTGTGTGTGTTTCAGTGCTGTGTGTGTGTGTGTGTGTGTGTGTGTGTTTCAGTGCTGTGTGTGTGTGTGTGTGTGTGTGTGTGTTTCAGTGCTGTGTGTGTGTGTGTGTGTGTGTTTCAGTGCTGTGTGTGTGTGTGTGTGTGTGTCTGTTTCAGTGCTGTTTGTGTGTGTGTGTGTGTGTGTGTTTCAGTGCTGTGTGTGTGTGTGTGTGTGTGTGTGTGTTTTTCAGTGCTGTGTGTGTGTGTGTGTGTTTCAGTGCTGTGTGTGTGTGTGTGTTTCAGTGCTGTGTGTGTGTGTGTGTGTGTTTCAGTGCTGTGTGTGTGTGTGTTTCAGTGCTGTGTGTGTGTGTGTGTTTCAGTGCTGTGTGTGTGTGTGTGTGTTTCAGTGCTGTGTGTGTGTGTGTTTCGGTGCTGTGTGTGTGTTTCAGTGCTGTGTGTGTGTGTGTTTGTGTGTGTTTCAGTGCTGTGTGTTTGTGTGTGTTTCAGTGCTGTGTGTGTGTGTGTTTGTGTGTGTTTCAGTGCTGTGTGTTTGTGTGTGTTTCAGTGCTGTGTGTTTGTGTGTGTTTCAGTGCTGTGTGTTTGTGTGTGTTTCAGTGCTGTGTGTGTGTGTGTGTGTTTCAGTGCTGTGTGTGTGTGTGTGTGTGTGTGTTTCAGTGCTGTGTGTGTGTGTGTGTGTTTCAGTGCTGTGTGTGTGTGTGTGTTTCAGTGCTGTGTGTGTGTGTGTGTGTTTCAGTGCTGTGTGTGTGTGTGTGTTACAGTGCTGTGTGTGTGTGTGTGTGTGTGTGTTTCAGTGCTGTGTGTGTGTGTTTCAGTGCTGTGTGTGTGTGTTTCAGTGCTGTGTGTGTGTGTGTGTGTGTGTGTGTGTGTGTGTGTTTCAGTGCTGTGTGTGTGTGTGTGTGTTTCAGTGCTGTGTGTGTGTGTGTGTGTGTGTGTTTCAGTGCTGTGTGTGTGTGTGTGTGTTTCAGTGCTGTGTGTGTGTGTGTGTGTTTCAGTGCTGTGTGTGTGTGTGTGTTTCAGTGCTGTGTGTGTGTGTGTGTGTTTCAGTGCTGTGTGTGTGTGTGTGTGTTTCAGTGCTGTGTGTGTGTGTGTGTTTCAGTGCTGTGTGTTTCAGTGCTGTGTGTGTGTGTGTGTTTCAGTGCTGTGTGTGTGTGTGTGTTTCAGTGCTGTGTGTGTGTGTGTGTTTCAGTGCTGTGTGTGTGTGTGTGTGTGTGTTTCAGTGCTGTGTGTGTGTGTGTGTGTGTGTTTCAGTGCTGTGTGTGTGTGTGTTTCGGTGCTGTGTGTGTGTGTGTTTCGGTGCTGTGTGTGTGTGTGTTTCAGTGCTGTGTGTGTGTGTGTTTCGGTGCTGTGTGTGTGTGTTTTTCGGTGCTGTGTGTGTGTTTTTCGGTGCTTTGTGTGTGTTTTTCGGTGCTTTGTGTGTGTGTGTGTGTGTGTGTGTGTGTGTGTGTGTGTGTGTGTGTGTTTCGGTGCTGTGTGTGTGTGTGTGTTTCGGTGCTGTGTGTGTGTGTGTGTGTGTGTGTTTCGGTGCTGTGTGTGTGTGTGTGTGTGTGTGTGTTTCGGTGCTGTGTGTGTGTGTGTGTGTGTGTTTCGGTGCTGTGTGTGTGTGTGTGTGTGTGTGTGTGTGTGTGTGTTTCGGTGCTGTGTGTGTGTGTG